>NC_051311.1:76856358-77170711 GCF_015220235.1 Choloepus didactylus
AAGATCAATTGGTTTTATGATAAAAACTAAACATAAATTCCAATATGAAATCTACACATAACCATATGTTAAAGAACTTAGAAAAACAGTAAAATCTAAATGTTGCACATAGCTAATATACTGGTCTTGAGTGAATCAATTTAATGAAAAGTAAGTTGAAGAGAAAAATACTTTTCAGTGTCAACTGAAAAGTAACAGTAACTATCCATTTCATAAAAGTGGGTAAACCTGCAACCTAATTTGACTTCAATACTACTCCAAATAGGCCCAAATAAACATTCTGACCACCAGATTCATCAAAACTATTAATGAAGTTGAAGATAGACTGATTCAGGAAAATACCTGATTACAAGGCCTGCTACAGAATTATAAAAATGTTTCACGCATTTCGGATTTTTACAAGATAGAACAGGGATTAAATAACCAGTATCCTGTGTCACGGTTCCCTAAAACCACCCCGAGGTTTCAATGATTTGCTAGGAGGACTCCAGGGCTCAGCATAGAACTGTACTCAAGAGTATGATTTATTACAGTGAAAGGATACAAAGAACAATCATCAACAGAGAAAGTCACAAGGGATAATAAAGTCAGGAGGAACCAGGCACTAGCTTTCAAGGGTCCTCTCCCGTTAGAGTCAAACAGGATGCACTTAATTTGAGAAGTGGTAACGTGAAATGTTGCCAACCAGGGAATCTCATTGGAGACTCAGCACCCAGGATTTTTACTGGGGGTTGATCATATAAGCAACCCTCTGTCTGGCATGTACCCAAGTTTCAGATGCCCAGAAGAAAACAGGTATTTAATATAAACCATATTGTTTGCACAGTTTATGCACAGTGAGCCACTCTTCTCAGGTCTGGGAATGGTGGGAACTCACCTGAAATCCAAGTTCTAAAATGCTTAGTCTAGCATCTCATGGGAAATCATTGTGTATAAAGTTCAGGAGTGGCACAGAGCCAAGAACCAAACCCAGGGACAATTTTCAGTGTCAAGAATATGGGGTTAGGCACAGAACATCAAAGGGAGGAACCATTTTCTTGCTGGAGCATTGAGCAGTCAGGCCAGTGATGCCATGATGGCCTGCATAATTTGTATGAGAGGATGTACACTCACAGTGAGCCCTACTCCAGCTGATGGCTCCTATCCTTCAACCACATCCCAGCTTCATGGGAACTCACCCAGACCTGATTAGATGCCTATGAAAAATACCAAGCTTATTTAGATGGCTCTATGTAATACACTACAACTGTTTTGTAGCTTATAGCCCCCTCTTTAGGGTGACTCCAAAGGATAGTGGAGAGATTCTTTCTGTAGGCAAACTTCAAATAATATATCTATTCACTTTGTATGCAAAGAGAGAAGGCCTACAATCAGAATCTATATAAATTCCTGAGCAGTGGCCAATGTCCTGCTGAATAATGAGGGACCTGAAGGAGTAATGTTGAAGGATTGGTGACTAGGAGGATGGAGATTGGGGAATGTGGATGGATGGACTATTTGAAGGGCTCAGAGAATTAGAATACACACATGAATACTCACTAAAAAGTCCTGTTACAGAAAAAGCCCTTAATTATCCTCCTTAGTCTCTTTTGCTGGTTCTACCTCTTCTTCCCAACCTCTCTGGGTTGGAAAGTCTCAGACCTCAATCTAGGGCTTCTTTTCTTCTCTTCTGTAATTATACTCACTCTCTTACTAATCTCATCTAATCCCATGGCTCTAACTACCACCTATAAACTGACTATTCAAAATCTCTCCCTCTCCCTAAATCCAGACTATTAAATCCAACTTCCTCCCTACATATCCATTTGCATGTCTGAATATCACCAACTTAATACATCCAAAACTACTCTTTCCCCCAAACCTGCTCCTCCTTCCCCTCAACTGGGATTAAAAAAAAAAAAAAAAAAACCCTGAAGTAGCTAGAATTCTAGATTCCTGGAGATGCTCTAAATTTTGTCCTTTCTGAAGTCACATTCTTCAACATCTCATTAGATTATGAAAAATTCCACTTTTTCTTATATTAAGCAGAGTCAGTTTCTGTTGCTTACAACCAAAACCCCTTACCCTATACAACCACTAGATCTTGGCTCACCAACTCTGCTTTATCACCACCACTCTCAATTTGCCACCAATCTGTATTTCCCTATCGTTCCTTCCATTTAGAGTTATGATGAAAAAGCAGAGACATCACTTTGAATTATAACAGACCATAATCACACATGTCCAGAGCCATTCTGTATGTTGAGAAATCCTAAGAATTAAAATTATCTTTCACCAAATAGTTTGTTCCCAACCTCATTATGTCCAGCTATTCATAGAAAACACAATGAGTAGGAAAATCACTTACAGGATTCCCCACTGCAGCCCATGTCAAATAGTTACATACTACAAATTTCGATAATCCCTTGTTCTGATCCCTCACAATCTCTACTATTAACAACTATCCTCAGTCAAACACAATTAATTATTCATGACTTTATGAAAAGAAAGGACCAGGTCTTCTCATCTCTATATCCCCAGGTGAAGCAGGCTTCATAAATGTTTGTTGAATTTCATCAGAAAACACAGAAAATGCTTCACATTTAACAATTACTGTAATTCAAATGACATGTACTGTGAGTTGTGTATGGTGTTTATTATCCACTATTAGAATATATAAGTATGAACTATCTGCTTTGCCTTTCTGATCATACTGAAAAATCAAGAAGAAATTATACATGAGCCTACAAAGTGCTTAATCTTGATAGTTCTAACTAATTCATTGAAAATGCCTAGGCCCAATTTTGTGCCCATCTTGAAAATATGAATGCCATATTTACTTACATAATTCCTCCTATCCTCATTCTTGTTTAGCAAATACCTTATGTCTAAACATATGGGTTGAGAATTCAATGGATAAACAAAATGATTTAAAACAACTTCAAAATTCCCATCTAATTTCTGCCCTACCCTCCAGTTTAACCTGTTGGTTAGATATTATTTTTAGCATTGAGTGTGAGTATCAATATCATATATTCAATTCCCAAATGTGAACAAGATATAGTTTTTCCCCCAAATAATATAACTTTAATATGAGAATCAGAAATACATAGGCAAGCACCATCCAGTGGCAAAAAGAATTACTCTGGATAAACATCACTGACAAGAGTTCTAAGTTACTTAGTAAAATCCAAATAACGGGCAGTTCTTGTTTAAGATCCAATTTTGTTAACAAATTTAGTAGCAATATGGCTACTAAATCAAGAATAGTGCCTATTTTAAAGTAAATATTAAGACTAAATGATCACAGGACAGTGCAGGTTCAGCTGTTTTTAACATCCTTAAATGAAGCTCTTACACTTGAAGTGGAGGAAAGAGAACAAGTGTGTGTATCGAGCACCTACTCTGCCCAGAGTATGAGGTACATTTAAATTTGCTGTATCTCACCCAATCCTTCCAAGCATCCAGTAAGGAAGTTACTAAAATCCCCACTGTACAAATGAGGAAACAGACCCTTAGATATTAAATAATTTATTTTTAAGTCATACAAACAGTAAATGATAGAATCACCTCGCCATCCATACCTCACCCATTGCTGGCTCCTTGGAAACAAAGGGAAAAAACAAAGTAATATTCTAGGTGCAGTACATACAAACTCACTGAGCATTTACTTTATGGTACATATGACTGACTCCAACATGGACAAGAGAGATATGCCATTGGATAACAGATAATCCCTCAGACTTTAGGATTAGCCAGACTGCTAGCTAAAAGGGGACAGAGATCATCCTGAGATGGTCCTGAGCATAATGTGTGTAGTAGAAAGATCATGGACTTTGGTGTCAGGCCCAAACACAAGCCAGTGTTAGGAAACTAATATTAACTGAGTGCCTTCTATGTGACAGAGTAGATTACTGGGGCTGGGGACAAAAAGGTGTCCACGGAAGACTCATCTTGCTCTCACACAGTCTACGGTACTGTTCTTGAATAACTTTCAGTCTAGTGGAGAAGCTGACAGATGAGTAGATAGGTCCTTTTGGCATATTGTAAGAGACTAAATAATTCATAATTTAATCTGAGGCAAAAAGGGGTTTCCAAAATATAAAAAATAAAATAACATTTTTGATTGTCCCCTTCACAACAGAGGACTTTATATAATTATCCATTCCAACTTCAAAAATGTCTCCCTTCTCTCCCTTCCCCTCCCTCTCCACACACACACACAAACACACACACACACATACACACACACACGGATGAATATGCACAAACCAACACACATGGATGAATACACACAAACCAGAGCTTTAAAACTGCTGCTTTCCAGCAGGTATGCTCTTTGCAACAAACGTTATTTAAATCCTTACTTCTTCATGGGATTAGAGGAATTCCATTGTAGGAACTGAAGGATATAACAAACAGATGATGGCATAGCTTAATGAAAGAAAACCAGACTTTGGAGCCACAAAGAGACCTACACTGAAACTTCAGTAATTGTATTCTGCAGTATTTGGTAAGAATTACTTGGATTAATAAAAAACAAAAAAAAAGAAAGAAAAGAAAAGAAAACATAAGAAGGAGCACAGAGAGAAAATAAGAATTGTAAAAATGGGTCTGCTTTTCTTCTTTCTCTTCCCCTTCCTCAATACATCAATCCTAAAGCAATCAGATGGGGCCAAAGCAAGGTAGGCATCTATGCTGGAGTGGGGGGGCAAATGGTAGGGGGTGGGGGCACAAAGGCTCAAAACAGGGTGAGGGGCACATCTATGCATGGGAACAGCCCAGCGTGGAGTATCACAGACCAAGCAGAGTAAGGTGGGTCTAAACACAGGTGATAGCCCAGCATGTGGTGTCAGAACTGAGTGGTACAAGAAAGGTTTCCACTAGAGAAGGAAGGAGGAGTGGAGGGGGTATTGGGTGTTGCAGCCCAAATAGGATGAGTAGGACCTCTGAGGAGCCAGAGTGAGTTGAGGGAGAATCCAACACACAGAGATGTTAAGAGATATTGGAGAGAGGGAGCCTCCTCCACTGGGGGATGGGAAGCCGACCGACTCTGAGGAGTTGGAGGACAGAGAGTACCTGTTCACTAGCACTGTCTCTACCCCTGAATAAAGTCCATCATCTCCAGAACCAGCTAGTCTTCCTGCAGAAGATGTTAGTACAAACTCCAAATGGTTCAAAACCCACAGAAGTCTATTCTAGATGATGACAGAGAAGATGTTTTTGCAGAAGCCACAAAAGTTTCTTTGGACAGTCCAGAAAGGGAACCTAAACTATCTTTGGACCCTTCTCCTGCAGCTACTGTCACCACTACTACTCTCATTGCTCTCAGAACTGAATCAAAGAGTATATCTGCTCCTGTGATATTTGACAGATACAGGGAAGAGACTGAAGAAGCAGCAGAGAGAGATATTTTTGATAGAGAAATTGGTGTATCAGATGCAGAGAAAGTTGGTGATAGCATGAATGTTTACATGGCTTATAGGGTAAAAACAAAGACTTCCCTTTCCATGTTTAAGAAGAGTGAATTTTCTGTTAAAAGAACATTCAGTGACTTTCTTGGCTTGCACAGCAAATTAGCAAGCAATTATTTACATGTTGGTAATATTGTGCCACTGGCTAAAGGAAAAAAGCATAGTAGGCATGACCAAGGTCAACGTGGGTAAAGAAGATTCATCATGCACTAATTTTGTAAAAAACAAACAAAAAAAACAAAAACAAAACACAGAAAACAGCTCTTGAAAGCTATCCTAAATGAACTATAAAACATCCAACTTTATCACAGGATCCTGATTTAAGGCAATTCTCGGAAAGTTCTGAGCTGCCTAGAGCAGTTAATACACAGGCTCTGAGTGGAGCAGGAATACTGAGGATCATGAACAAGGCTGCCGACACCGTCAACAAAATGACAGTTGAGATGAATGAATCAGATGCATGGTGAAGAAAAGCAGCAATTTGAGAATCTGGATCAGCAATTTAGGAAACTTCATGCCAGTGCTGAAACCCTGCTCTGTCATAGAAAAGAACTTTCGGCCAACACAGCTGGCCTTTGCTAAAAGTGTCGCCATGTTAGGTAATTCTGAGGATCACATTGCTTTATCTAGAGCTTTGTCTCAACATGTTGAAGTTGAGGAGAAGACAGACAAGTTACATAAAGAACAAGCTTTTGTTGACTTTCATATGTTTTCAAAACTACTTAGTGACTACATTCGTCTTATTGCTGCAGTGAAAGGTGTGTCTGATTATCAAATGAAGTGCTGACAGAAATAGGAAGATGCTCAAATTACTTTGCTCAAAAATCATGAAACGGAGGCAAAAATGATGGTTGCTAACAAACCACACAAAAAAGAGCAAGATAAAAATGAAATAAAAGAGTTGGAGGCCAAAGTGCAACAAGGAGAAAGAGATTTTGAACAATCTCTAGAACAATTCAAAAAGAAGTGGGAAGATTTGAGAAAGAATGAGTGAAAGATTTTAAAACTGCTATTATCAAGTACTTAGAATCATTAGTGCAAATACAACAACAGCTGATAAAATACTGGGAAGCATTTCTACAGAAGCAAAAGCCACAGCCTAGCAAGATTATTACTGTTAGGAAGATCTTGGACAATTGTCCCAGTTATGCTGAATTTCACAATGAAATCATTTAAAACCATCTAAATAAACCACTATATATTTTATTAATTACATGTGTTTTTTTAAATCTATATTGTCTAACATTTTATTATAAGCTGCATGTCCTGACCCTCTTTGAATTAAGTAGACTGTGGCATGACATTCTTAGTACTTTGCTGAATTTAACACTAGTATGTCTTAAATACTTGCACCAAAAAGTGCATAGAAAGGCCAGAAAATTTTACAATATTTTTTCTTTACAATATGTTCTATAGTATGTTTACCTGATCTTTATGAAGTGAATTATCAATGCATTGATTAATGTTCACTTATACATTACTGTACAGAAATTAAGATTTTGTGATTTCAGTAATAAAATTATATTCCTTGTGAAAAAAAAGATATTAGCTATATACAGATGAATTGAGCAAATAAGTTAACATTAGGATAATGAAAGCCAGAAAACCAGAATAAATCCTGGTGGAATTAGGCTGGAATTTGAGGTATCAATGTGGATTCATGGTTTCAAGTAAATAGATAGATAAATAGAAATATAAAAACAAATATAGATAGAAGTATACATAGATGTATACAAATATAAATACATGTATAATGAGCATATATACATGTCCACCGAGAGGACTGGAACCAGTGACACTCTAATAGCAATAAGCATATCTCATGCCCTGATATCGGCTTCCAAATGTTTCTCCACTAAAAGGAAAACAAGGATCCCTAGAGAAATAGCTGATTTCAAGGCTGGGGCAGGGAAAATACAAGATTATACTAGACCATCCAGAAAGTAATAAAGTCCTCAAAGAATGACAGGAACATATTATAAGGATACAGAGGCCTCCTTGAAGGGGCCCCCACAAGCCACATCTGGACAATGTATGTATCAAAATAATAATGACAGTAACAAATTATGACCTATTGAATAAAACAGGAAACCAAGAGTCTACACTTATATAAATAAATGAACAAATTAAAAGTTTGATTAGGAATTTATACAGTTTCAAAGTGTCTCCCCGTAAAATACTAATTGCAGAAAGAATAACTACAGAATCCTTGGAGACACCAACTTAAGTAGATGATCAAAATGAGCATCATCATTAATGGGACAAATGAAAATCATATGTCACCTGCCAAGGGTAAATATAACCTGAACTTACATGAGGAACAATCAGACAAACCCAAAATGAAGGACATTCTGAAAAGAAAAGCAAAAATCTGGCATGTATCAAAGTCATGAAAGTCAAGGAAAGACTGAGGAACTATACCAGACTGCAGGAGACTAGAGAGACAAGGCAACTAAATGCAATGCATGATTGTGAATTGGATCCTTTTGCACATTGTTGGAACCACTAGTGAAACTTGAATGGGGTCTAAGTATTAGATGGTGGTACTGTACCAATTTCTGATTAATTAATATAGTTAATTTCTGATTTTGATGGTTGTACTGTGGTTACAGGAGAATGTCATTGTTTGTAGGAAATACACACTAAAGTATTTTAGAGTAACAAGGTATCATGTCAGCAATGGTTTGGGGGGAAAAAAAACCCTTTTCTGAAAGACTGAGGTTTTTTTAAAATAAAAATTTTTAAAGTGAATCAGGACCACTAGAGGGGCCTCCATATAGACTATCAGTGGTTCTTTGTCATCAAAACCAAATAGTAGGACTTGACTTCTAGAGGAACTATGCACTGAGGGGAAGAAGGCCTAGGGCTCCTCACAGCTCAGGCGCAGAAATGCCTAGATGGCCCATGATGTAGGAAGAAAACTCTGGAGGGAGGGATAAAGGTCCTTAGGACAAGGAGATTAAGGAGCCAATGGGATATAGGTTATGTGGGTAATTTTGAAATGGAGGTATTTGCTATTTGGACTCAGGTAAAGTAGAGGTAACCAGCTTGCAGATCAATCATCTGGTTCTGGTTTCCATGATAAGAAAAGTGTGGAATTTTTAAGATGATTAAGAATATGAGCATAACGGAAAGATGATGTTTCAATGCAGTAAAGTACACTTTGAGTAGGGTATGGAATGTGAAGGAAAGTATTGAGTATCAAACCAAAAAGATTCACTGGAGCCAATGGTAGAAGGCCTAGAATATTAGGTTTAGATGTCTCTATTTTATTTGCTAGGCAACAGAAAAACACTAAGGAATTTGAAAGCCATATCCTAGTATGTAGACTAGATTAGGAGAGATTAGAACAGGAAGATGAGTTGGGAGATTATTGTAATAAGATTATAACGGTTGAAATAAAGGCAGAGGTAGGAATTAAACGCAGATTCAGGAGGCACTACAAATTTGACGGGATTTACCAACTAAACATATGTGAAAGAAAGAGAAGACATAAATTATGATGAGCCCTGAAAGATGTGGGATCCTTAAGAGAAATTGAGTTCTGTTAAGAGGAAGTAAAGAAATGTAGTTAGTGATCCAGATCTCAAAGAAAATAGACAACAGACAATTGAAAATGCAAACCTGGAAGTCAAGAGAGGGTCAGAAAAAAACTATAGATCTGAATTTCATCTACATGAGTTTACTGAAGGGTACAGCATAAGAAAATAAGACAGTTAAAAACAGAATTTTGAGAAACACCTCTTGTTAGGAAAAAGAGACAGTTAAAGGAGAGGGGGGTGCTTGAGGAGATGAAGAAAATTGCCTAGGCTAGATATATTTCCTCCACATCTACTTCTCACCTTCTCCATCCTACTCTGTGCCCTAGGTCGCTGACCTTTGTGGACCACATCAACAGGCTCCCTTGCCTTCTGTCTTCTACTTGGTTCCATTAATGGGAGACACCAATAAGGGAACCTTCAAGATGCAGGAGGAGAATAAGGGTAGGGTATTTTCCCCTTGTTCCCAATGTACAGAGTCATCACAGATTGGCTGTGTCTAACTACTGAAGGCCACAGGTCCTCCATACAGCTACCTCTCCAGGTTCCCATAACTGCTGCCCCCCCCTTAACCTTTCAGACTTAAGGGTGGTAATGGCTCCCTGTTGCTCCTAGCCTCAGGGTACTGCACTATGTTTTCTTATTAATAATATACCCTTTTTTACTATCCTGCCCACACCTTTGCAAATAGTCCATTTATTACATGTTTTTAATTACCAATTTGAGTTATGATCGGTTTCCTACTAGGACCTTCATTAATATAGTATCCTATCTTTACCAGCCATAATTAACTTCATAATATATATCAAAGCATTTAATTTTTTCCCTCAAAAATCCTTACACAAAGTTCTATTCCACAGACTTTTCTAGGATAAAATTGATCCATTCTATTTTGGTCTCCTCTACTCCTTTTCAAGATGCTGGATTTTAAGACATAGGGTGGGATACATCCTCACTAAGCCTCTGGAAGCTGTCTCCAGGAGAAAGGAGATCTGGGGAAAAGCTGACACCCATAGATTAGGAAGCAGCCTCTCCCACATGTTCCACATGGCCCTGCCTTCCTGACCTATGATTCCCTTCTTTGAAGGTTTCTGACAACGGCTCAAATATGTATTAAGCCTACCTGTCTTACCAAAGGATGTGAAGCTGGCCAGAAAAGGCCAAGAAATGACTCACCTAAGCTCTTGGAAACAAAGAACCAACCTTCCCCTGCTAATTTGACAGGATACAATTTATTGATGTTGAAGAATGCAACAAGTTGCCAACCATTAGCCTGTCAAAGAGAAATCTGGAATTGCCAACTCCATCTACTGGAACCAGGCCTCAAGATACAAACCCCATTACCATTCAGAGTGTGAAGCTAAGGTGCCCTAGTCAGAGGCCGTCCAAATTTAGATCACCTCTTTAGGACCAAGCCAAGCAGGCATTTTTGCCCTGACTTGGCAATAGCAAGGACAATGGTACAAAGGAGTTGGAAGGGTGGGTGTAGGGACTCACGAAAACTAAGCTGTGAGAGTTCTAGGAATCATACTGAGAAGTCAAAAAAGCACACAGAAAAGACCCTAAAGTTAGAGTATCAAGTTACATGAGAATGCACTGTTCCAGTCGGATGGATGTACCAATGCCTGATTAGGAGGTGGCCGTTCTCCTACCTGTGACAGAAATATATACCACATACTCCAGTGGAACAGACTTGCCCTGACAATATCAAACCCTGCCAGTCCTACAGAAACCAGCAGCACCTCAGTGGTTGTCTCTTTGAAGTTCCTGTCTCCTATCCATACTTGTCTTTCTGAAGAATGCTCCTGACCAGGAGCTGCTGGTTCCGTGAGCCCCTAGAACCAAAACCAGTCTTTCCTTCGTTGCACCAGCACAAAAGATGTTAATAATGGCATGTGTGTAGGCATCATTACCCAGCCCACAGCCAAAGAGAATCCAACCCAAAACAACATTCAATTTTATTCCACCACCACTACCCCCACCCCACCAATCCAGGAGATAAAACTCCTAGTCCACAGTTCCTAGGTTTTTTTGTGCTACAGAATTAAAAATGGGCAGAGAAGGATGAGACCTGAGAGGCAAAAGGGGATCTGAGGGGTAGAAGGAGGGAAAAGAATTAATGGAAAGAGGCGGAGTCAATCTACACAATAAAGCACTGAGGCATATGGGAGTGAGAAGGGTAAAAGCCCAGCTGACTGGAAATAGCAGAGAGAACTGAGGAGGATAGAGAGATATGAGAAGCAAAAGAGAAAGGGGAAGACTAGCAATGTTGCTGGAAATTATGAATTATATCTCCTATGATGTTCTTTAAGATACAACAGTATAGCATGTAAGTCCTTTTCAGCCTTTTCATTGTTTACATGGACTGTACTTCTTTAAAAATACCACCTATCAGGAGAACCTAAGATGGTGGCTAGGTGAGACAGGGCAAAAAAACACCTCCATGAAAAATACTAGATAAAAACCAGAAAGTGACCCAGAACACCAGTTCCAGTGATGCACCAGCCAGACAAGGTCTGCTAAATCCACAGGGACCATGCATTTGGTGAAACCGGGAGTCTGCATTCTGAAATGAGTGAGTGAGCCGGCTGAAAGTCCGGTGGCCATGCTGCGGTGTGGGGAAACGGTGGGTTGGCATTTGGAGATGGACCGGTTCTTTTAAAAAAAAAAAAAACCGGGAGCGGCTGCGGATACAACCGGCAGAACCGCGCAGTGAAGCATGGCAGGAGCAGGCTGGGCCAACGCCTCGGTGCCTGGTGTGGAGGATACCCCTTCCCACATCTGCTGCTGATTGTCTTGGGGCCAGGGGAGCAGACGGGAGCCAAAAGGAGAAAAAACCACATGACTTGCAGTCATCTCCCCGGTCTTCCCAGGTCACCGGGACACACATTCTTCTATAGTGATCACAGATCTTTCTCCAGAATGGACCGTATGCTGGGACATAAAACAAGCCTCAATAAATTGAAAAAAGAAAAAAAATTTGAATTTGTTCAAAGCACATTCTCTGACCACAATGGAATACAAAGAGAAGTCAATAACCATCAGAGACTTGGAGAATTCACAACACCTGGAGGGTAAAAATGAGGGGGAGATGAAAACATTCCCTGATAATCAAAAGCTGAGAGACTTCATCATCAGTAGAGCAGTCCTATAAGAAATGCTAAAGGGAGTTGAGCAGGCTGAAAGGAAGGGACACTAAACAATTGACTGAAACTTCATGAAGAAATAAAGACTTCCAGTAAAGATCACATGGTAAATATAAATACCAATACTACTGTATGTTTGATTTGTAACTCCACTATTTACTTCCTACAGGATCTAAAATACATAAACTGTAATGATAAATCAGTGGTTTTGGACTCAATGTAAAATATGTAATTTTTGACAAGAACTACATAAAGGGGGGGGGATGATGAAGTATAGGAACACAGTTTATGTGTCCTATTGAAGTTAAGTTGGTATCAAAGAAAAACAAGATTGTTATAGATCTAAGAGGTTAAATTTAAGCCCCACGGTAAACACAAAGAAAGTATCAGAGAATATGACCATAGAGATGAAAAGTAGAGCAGGGGTTACGAGAAGTGGGGGAAGGGGCAATGGGGAGTTAAGAAATGAGTGTAGGGTTTCCGTTTGGGGTAAATTTCTAGTAATGGATGATGGGAAGGTGACAGCATTGCAACATTCTAAATGTGATTAATCCCACTAACGGAATGCTAGGGAGGGGTTGGAATGGGAAGATTTAGACTGTATATATGTTTCCACAATTGAAAAAAAAGACAGTCTAAATAGATGACAATTAAATGCCAAGGATGATCCTGGTTGGGATCTGAGGATGGAGGAGAGGAGGATCAAAGGGACACAGATGGGACATAAGAAAAAAAAAGGAAATATAGAATGTAAGCTTTGAATCAATGTTGAATTTCTTGAACTTCTTAGCTGCACTTAATGGGATTGCATAAAAGAATGTTCTTGTTCCTGGGAAATGTATATGTGAATTATATTGTTTGTTCAAAGAAGTGTGCAGCTTGCTCTCATATGTTCAGAGGACAGAGCAATAGATGATGGATGATAGGGAGGGAGGGAGGGAAGGAGGGAGAGAGGGAAGGAAAGAAAGAAATGGTGGTGTGACAGGGATGTTAAAGTTGGTGGATCGGGGTATCGGGGAAGGGGGGTCGGGGTATGCTGGAGTTCTGTGTATGGGGTTTGTATTGTTTTTGCAACTGTTCCTGTAAGATTGAATTTATTTCAAAATAAATCTTAAAAAAAAAAAAAAAACACCTATCTGAAACTAAACCTGCCTGATCCCTGCATAAATGAGATTATATTTACAAGGCAGGAGCTCTGTGGGTGCCTTACTTCCTTCCCACCCTTCTCTCATCTGGATGGAGTTCTCCTGCAGGAACTGCCTCCACATCAGAGGAGTGCCAATAAACAGGAAGCACTATTCCCAGAGAAACACACCAGAAATCCATTTATTAAAACAACACCTGCATATTTTAGAATCATCACATTTTGGAAAGAGTAGTTTAGAATACAGTGCCTATTCCTTACTAAATGGGTTCAACAGAACTAATAGACTATGAAGTAGAAAGAAAATTGTAAACATATAAAATGTTAGAACTAAAAGGGCCCTTCGTGATTAGAGCCTAGACATTTTACATGCTCTTCAGAACATCTGATATCTTATAAGTAAAACAAAAACAGAAAGTAGTTGGTAAAGCTTGCAACTAACTATAAATGTCATAATCTTCGATTTCAAATTTTTGTTTTCATCCCCCAAAGCCTCATTATTCTCCCTAGCTTTATCGTGGGGTAAAAAAACCTAATCTTTTAAAATAAATTAATAGAAAGTATTATGAATAGTCCTATACAGTTGGAAATGCAAATTTAAATAACAATGTATCATATAACATCCATTAAATGAACAAAAATTTTGGAAGTATGGTAACTTCAAGATCTGATGAAGATGTTGAGAACAATGACTTTGTATATATTACTAGCAGAGTATATAATGATACAACCATCATGACACCCTCCTTGTATTAGAATTTTAATCCACATCTATGTCATATGACTTTGCAGGACCACCCAACAGAAAGGCAGAGTACATTTCCCTGCACCAAAGATGATGCACGTGGCCATTTGCAGAAATGACACTAAACCAGTTCTTGGCAAAGAGATAGGAGGTTTTACATATTTCCACTTGCCTTCTTTAGCTCCCGCCATTTCTCATGAGAAGAACGTGTCCTTGATAGCTTTTTGTCCAAGAGACTGAAAGATATAGAGTAGACCTGAACCCAACCTGCAGCCTGCAGGTTGGAGCCCAGAGTCTGGAGCCTGGAATCCAGACTAGCTCAGGTGATTTGCAACCAACTCAAACAGATCCACAGGAGAAATAAATACTTATTGTTCTGAGCCATTGAGTTTTGAAGTTTTGGGGTACTTTTACTTAGCATTATTGCAGCAATCACCGAATGATACAACTCTTCAGTATAGCAATCTGACATTACCCAATAACGTTGAAGATACTCACAGGACCCCAAAACTCACGCTTCCAAGTATATGTTCTAGAGCAATAGTTCTCAACTCTATTAGATCTAAGACCTACTTTTTATAACAAAGAATTTATATCATGCTCTTTTGATCCTGTAACAAACTTAATATATATACTCACACATGCAATCTTTTTTAAAAAGTCAACAAATGTCCTAACTATAATATAAAAGAAAAACAAACAAAACATAATTTATAATCAGAGTCAGGACTAGGATGAGGCAAGCAAGGCAACTAAGGTGCAAAGCATAAGCAGGCAACAATCTCAAAAATGACATATGTTCTGGTTTGCTAATGCTGCCATTATGCAAAATACCAGAAATGGATTGGCTTTTATAAAGGGGATTTATTAGGTTACAAATTTACAGTTCCAAGGCCATAAAAGTGTCCAAACTAAGGCATCAAGAAGATACCTTCATTGAAGAAAGGTCAGCGGCATTTGGAACACCTCTGTCAGCTGCAAAGGCATATGGCTAGTGTCTGCTGATCCTTTGCTCCCAGGTTGCATTTCAAAATGGCTTTCTCCAAAATGTCTTTGGGTATCTGTCTCTCTTAGCTTCTCTCAGCTCTTTGCTTGGTTCTCCTGGGGCATTTCTCTCTAAGCATCTGGGAGTCCTCTATGAGCTTCCCTGAGGCAAATTCCAGGCTTCATCTCACAGCTTAGCATCTCCAAACGTTTTTCTATCTGCATCTCCAAGTGTCTCCAAGTGTCTCTGTTGGCTCTGGATTACAAATCTTAGCTTCTCTCCAAAATGTCTCTCTCAGCTTCTCTAAGCTCCTTGTTTCTGTGAGCTCTCTTAAAGTACTCCAGTGAACTAATCAAGACCCACCTGGAATGGGTGGGGTCACATCTCAATGGAGATAATTTAATCAGAGGTCTCACCCACAGTTGGGTGAGTCACATTTCCACGGAAACACTCATCAAAAGGTTCCACCCAAAAAGTATGGGTAAAAAAATCATGGCTCTTCTGGGGTCCATAGCAGTTTCAAACCAGCACATCATTGATACAGTCGACCAAGATGGTGGTGTAGTATGCTACAGAGTACCATTCCCCCATGGAGTAATTGAATAACTAGCAAAAAGTGGAAGAGATACCCTCTACAAAATTCCAGAAAACAATTAAAGTGTTACAATAACTGAAGTAGCGTCATATCAAGAAAATGCAGCCTTGAAAATGGTGGAAGACATGGCACCATACTAATTCCTCCTTCCCACCCCTCCCCAATGTAGTGTGGAGCCAGCCTCTGCTCCCATTGTGGGGCCCTGGCCCTATTTCTAAAGGAGCAGAGTGAGCCCCATGAGCATACTGGGGTGTCTGTACCAATCTAAGTGGCAGCCTAAAAGACTGACACAGGAAATTCATCTCTGGCTTGCCGTAGAGGAAGAAGCAACATGGTGACAGTCAAAGTAGAATAAGAAACAATTAACTCAAACCGGCGTGGGGGAGGGGTGTTTATTTCATGGGGAACAGAGATAACATTTGGAATCCTGTAAATGGCGGAATTCCTAAGATCACAAGTGAGCAGGATAAGACCAGGACAAGACACAGGCTCAGAAAAGACATACTGGAAAAGATCACTTTTACCTCAGCTGAACTTCTTGATAGGAAGTCTACACTCTGAACGAGGACACCAGACAATGCAGAGCCAATTTGAAAAGACCATGAAAGATGTATTTTGCATTGGTTTGTTTGTTGTTGTTAGATCCTGGCACTCAAGGAAATCTGTCATAACACTAACTAGACACAAGCTTAAGTAACAGCTCAGGGACTAAATCCCAGAGTTAAGCCCTTAAAATACCACAATGTACAGTGTACAACAAGATTAAAAGACCAACAAACAGGAAATGATGGTCCATCAAAGGAACAAGATAAAATCTAGAAACCATCAATGAAGAAGACAACACTTTGGAAATACTGGACCAATACTTTCTAAAAGATGATCTTCAATATGCTCAAGGAGATAAGAGAAAGAATTAAAGAATAACAGGAAATGATGAAAGAACAATATGAGAATCTCAAAAAAGAAATTTTCTAAAAGAGCCAAACAGAAATACTGGTGTTAAAGACCAAAATAATAAAAATGGAAAGTTCCCTACCGAATTTCAACAGTAGACTGGAGCTGGCAGAAAAAAGAATCAGTGACCCTGAAGATAAGACAACTGAAAAGATTCAGGCTGAGGAATAGAGAGAATAAAAGAATTTTTAAAAGGGAACAGAGGCTGAGAAACATATGGGACACCATCAAGCATACCAATACACATATTTTGGGAGTCCCAGGAGAAAAAAGAGAAAGGGGCAGAAGAAATATTCAAAGAAATAATGGCAAACACTTCCCAAATTTAACAAAAAACATACATACACATATTCAAGAGGCTAAATGAACCCCAAACAGGATAAACTCAAAGGGAACCTAGCCCAAGTACATAGTCATCAACTGTCAGACGCCAAGAATAAGGAAAGTGTTCTGAAAGCTGCAAGAGAAAAGAAAGGGAGTCCCAATAAGATCATGTGCCATATGCTCATCAAAAACCACCCAGGCAAGAAGGCAGTGGAACAAAATATTTAAAGGCTGAAAGAAAACAAATGCCAAACAAGAAATTTTATATCTGGTGGGAATGTCTTTCAAAAATGAGGAAAAGATTAAGACATCTCCAGATAAACAAAAGCTGAGGGAATTCATCCCCACTACACTTGCAAGACAAGCAATGCCAAAGGGAGTCCATCAGATGGAAAGGTATGGGCATTAGACAGTGAATGAAGCAGGATAAAGAAATAAAGACCTCCAAATAAGGTAATCATATGGGCGATTATAAATGTCAGTACTACTGTATTGTATTTTTTGGTATGTAACTCCACTTTTACTTCTTAAGGTGCTAAAATGCAAACGCACAGGAAGTTATGATAAATATATGGTTCTGAATGTACGATATATACAGAAATACTTTTTAACAATTACAACAAAAAGGTGAAAGGATGAAGGGATATAGGAATAGTGTATGTATACGCTACTGAAGTTAAATTGGTATCAACAAATATGGTATTTATAGGCTTAGAATGTTAAATTTAAGCCTCATGGTAACAACAAAGAAAATATCTGAAAAATATATAGAGAAGGAAATGAGAAGGGACTCAAAATGCTACACTAAAAAAATCAAATAAATATGAAAGTAGGCATTAATGGAAGAACTGAGGGACAAAAAAAGGTATAAGACTTACAAAGACCAAATAGGAAATTGGCAGAAGAAAATCTTGCACTACCCCTTATCATTATAAATATAAATGGATTAAGCTCCACAGTCCAAAGGCAGAGACTGGCAGAGGCATGTTCCAACTATATGACACTCAAAGACATAAGTAGGGTGAAAATGAAAGAATGAAAAAATAGGCCACACAAACAATAAACAAAAGAGCGCTAGGATCACTATACTAATATCAGGTAAAATAGACCTCAAGTCAAAAAATGTTATAAGGGACAAAGGTCACGATATAATGATAAAGGAGTTAATTCAAGAAGACATAATAATTATAAATATATATCCACCTACTAGCAGAGCCTCAAAATATAATATACATTGTTACCGTGAGGGCATTTTGTAGATTTAAATCATCTGTAAGTTGACTGCATCTATTGCATCTACAATCAACTGAGATTTCTTCAGTAATGAGATGAATGATCCATATCAACTGAAGACTTTAAAAGGAGAAGTCATGATTTCAGGGGTCAAAAGAGAGAATTTTCATGTATATTCAGCCAGCCATCTTCTCTTTGGGAATTCATCAAAACCTTCATCAGCATTCCCAGCTTGCAGCCTGCCCTCCAGCATTTAGACTCGTACATCTCCACAATTGCATGAGACAATTTTAAAAATCTCAAAATATTTGCAGATATCTCCTGTCGGTTCTGTTTCCCCAGAGAACCCTGACTAATACAGATGTAAAGGACTCTTACACAGAAAACTAAAAAACATTGCCAAAAGAAATTTTAAAAGACCTAGCCCAAAGATCCAGAACCAGGGACAACCAGGCACCTAGTGCAGCAGGCACTGCAACAGCGCCCAGACTTACTAACTGAGGAATGTGAGTTTGAGCACAAGGCCTTTCCACTGTTATTTCTCCCAGTCTGCCCTGCCATTTCCCCAATTATAACCTTATGATAAACAGGGAAATACATAGCGAATTTAATTAAAGCCTACAAATGAAACTAACAATACTTTAAATTAATATTCTGTCCCTAAGTAGAGTATCTCACAAGAACACACAGAAATTTAAGCTGAGATAAAGCAGTAGTGAATGAGGCTGCAGGGAAGGAACCTGGAGCTCCAGAGACACTGGGACTCCACTACTGGAAGCGTAGAGCAAACACCCTCCCTGCCCACAGTGGGGGGGGTGGGGGGGTGGGAGTGGCCATTAGTTAAAAAGCTTAGCAGTAAAGCAGTGGCAGTGGGTGGGAGCAACCAGCAACTTCAGCCCCTTCCAAGAGCAACTTTAAAACTCGCACCGGTGTCTTCGTGGCACCTGGGCAGTCCCATGCACTGTGTGTATCCGGAACCAGGAGGGCAGCAACCTTTCAAGAGGGGCCAAAGGAAACCCAGGACCACAGTTTGAGGCTGTGAGCGGCAGAGAGAATGCACCTCCAGGGCCAGGGTGAGTTTGTTCTGCTGAGACAACAGGAACACCTGGGAGATTGGATTATTAAAGCTGCACTCCCTCCCTAACCGTTCAGACACACGCCCCACATTCAGGGCGGCAGCACCAACTACACAGGCAAACTTGGTGCACCAGTTGGACCCCCACAAGACTCAGACCCCCACTCACCACAAAGACAAAATTGGTGAGAACTGACTTGAGGGGAATAGGTGGCTCATGGATGCTACCTGATGGTTAGTTAGAGAAAGTGCATACCACCAAGCCGTAGATCTGACAAATTAGAGATCAGTGCTTGATTAAGCCTACATCTCCGAAAAGAACCCTATCAAGTTAAGCAAATGCCAAGAGGCCAAAAACAACAGAAAATTTTAAAGCATACGAAAAAGACAGATGATATGGAGAACCCAAACCCAAGCACCCAAATCAGAAGATCAAAGGAGACACCGTACTTGAAGCAATTAATCAAAGAACTAAAGACAAACAACAAGAGCATGGCACAGAATATAAAGGTCATAAAGAAGACCCTAGAGGAGCATAAAGAAGAAATTGCAAGAGTAAATAAAAAAATAGACAATCTTATGGAAATAAAAGAAACTTTCAACCAAATTAAAAAGATTCTGGATACTCAAAGTACAAGACTAGAGGAAGCTGAACAGCGAATAAGTGACCTCGAGGACGACAGAACGGAAAATGAAAGAACAAAAGAAAGAATGGGGAAAAAATCAAAATGGACCTCAGGGATATGATAGATAAAATATAAGACTCATTGGTGCTCCAGAAGGGAAAAAGAAGGGTAAAGGTCTAGAAAGAGTATTCAAAGAAATTGTTGGGGAAAATTTCCCAAACCTTCTAAACAACATCAATACACAAATCATAAATGCACAGTGAACTCCAAATAGAATAAATCCAAATAAACCCACTCCAAGACATATTCTGATCAGACTGTCAAATACTGAAGAGAAGGAGCAAGTTCTGAATGCAGCCAGAAAAAAGCAATTCACCACTTAAAAAAGAAACAACATAAGACTAGGTAGTGACTATTCAGCAGCCACCATGGAGGAAGAAGGCAGTGGCATGACGTATTTAAAAGCCTGAGAGATAAAAATTGCCAACCAAGAATTCTTTATCCAGCAAATCTCTCCTTCAAATTTGAGGGAGAGATTAAATTTTTCACAGACAAACAAATGCTGAGAGAATTTGCTAACAAGAGACCTGCCCTACTTGAGATACTAAAAACAACACACAACAGGAGATCTGAAGACGGAGAAGAAAGGATAAGTGAACTAGAGGACAGGAAAACTGAATGCAAAAACACAAAATAACAAATGGTGAAAAAAAATAAAAAAATTTAAAATGGATCTCAGGGAAATGATGGACAACATGAAGGGCACAAATACAAGAATCACTGGTGTTCCAGAAGGTGAAGAGAAGCATAAATGGCTAGAAAGTATGTTCAATAATTGGGGAAAACTTCCTAACCCTTCTAAGTAACAATAATATGCAAATCAAAGATGCCAAACCAACTCCAAATAGAATAAATCCAAATGAACTCACTCCAAACATATACTGATAAGACTGTCAAACACTGAAAAGAAGGAGAAAGTTCTAAAAGCAGCAAAGAGAAGTGATTCACTACAGATAAGAGAAACAACATAAGACTAAGCACAGACTACTGAAAGGGCACCATGGAGGCAAGAAAGCAGTGGTATGACATATTATAGATTATGAAAGAGAAAAATTGCCAGCCAAGAATTCTTTATCAAGCAAAGCTCTCCTTCAAAATTGAGGGAGAGTTTAAAATTTTCAGACCAACAAATGCTGAGAGAATTTGTTAACCAGAGACCCGCCCTGCAATAAATACGAAAGGAGCTCTACCAGCTGAGAAAAAAAGAAAGGAGAGAGTTCTGGAGAAGTACACAGAACTGAAGAGTATTAGCAAGGGTAAGTTAAGGGAAAAAAGAGAGAGTGGGGAAAAATAGATCTGACAACTAAAAACCAAAGGATAAAATAGCTGGTTCAAGAACTTCCTTAACAGTAATAACTTTGAATGTGAATGATTTAAAGTCTCCAATTAAAAGATACAGACAGGTAGAATGGATTAAAAAGTAAGACCCATCAATATGCTGTTTACAAGAGATTCATCTTAGACCCTGTGATGGACATAACGAGACTGAAAGTGAAAAGATGGCAAATATATTTTACACAAGCTTTACCCAAAGGAAAGCAGGGGAAGCTATACAATAAAGACAATAGACTTTAAATGGAAAGATGTCATAACAGACAAAGAAGGGCACTATATATTAATAAAAGGGACAATTTACAACAAAAGAAATAACAATCTAAAATGTTTATGCACCCAGTCAAGGAGCTCCAAAGTACACGAGACAAACACTGGCAAAACTGAAAGGAGCAATAGATATTTCTACAATAAAAATAGGAGACTTCAATACACCACTCTCTTCTATAGATAGAACAACTAGACAGAGGAACAATAAGGTAACTGAGAACCTAAACAATATGATAAATGAATTAGACTTAACAGACACATATAGATCATTGCATCCCAAAATACCAGGATATACATTCTTTTCTAGTGCTCATGGAATGTTCTCCAGGATAGATCATATGCTACAGCACAAAACAAGTCTTAATAAATTTTAAAAGACTGAAATTATTCAAAGCACATTCTCTGACCATACTGGAATACAACTAGAAATCAACAATCCCCAAAGAAACAGGTCTTTCACAAATATATGGAAATTAAACAACACACCCCTAAACAATCAGTGGGTCAAAGAACAAATTGCAAGAGAAATTGCTAAATATCTAGAGATGAATGAAAACAAGAATACAACATAACAAAACCTATGGGATGAAGCGGGGCAAGATGGTGCAGTGGTGAGGTGTAGGTTTTAGTTACTCCTCTACAGTAACTTCACAGTACCTTTTTTCTTACAGTAGGTAGAAAGCCAGGAACTGCATGGATCAGACACCGCAGAGCAATCTGACTTCGGGCATACTTCATACAACACTCATGAATGTGTGGAACAGCTGAGATCAGTGAAATCTGTAAGTTCTCGTGGCCAGGGAACCCGTGCCCCTCCCTGCCAGGCACAGTCCCATGGGAGGAGGGGCTGTCGGTCCTGGGAACCAGGAAGGAGAATACAGTTGCAGCTCTGATTGAAAACTCAGACTGCTGATCAAAAACTCCAAACATAGATAGACTGAGACCAGACACCAGAGAAACTGGGAGCAGTCAGCCCAGTGCAGAGGAGACTGGGGTAGCAAAAACAGCAAAACAAAACAAAACAAAAAACCCAAAATGAAAACAGAGACTTTTTGGAGTTCAGGTGAACATAATATGGAGAAGGGCAGGGCTCAATCAAAATCAAGCTCATATGCAAATCCAGAGGGCAAGGACCCTTGTCTGAAGAGCCAGGTTCTCTGTTTTCTTGATTGTTCCTTAATGATACTCAACATCTTATCTCTTAGCATTTCAATAGCCCATTTCATCTGCAAGGACTGTAAATAGGTCATACTGGGCCCTTCTTTTTCTTTTTTTTTTTTTTTTAAATCTTTCTCTCTTATTCTAAAACAATTATTCTAAGAAGACCATTACAGAAAGCCTCAAAGACTTGCAATTTGGGCCCAGGCAAGAGCAGAGCTAAGACAGCTCTGAGAGAGAAAGCAACAAGTCTAGTGGTGGAGAAAATTCACTAAACACCATAACTTGCCAAGAGAAGGGGGGCATGGCCAAGCTGCAGCGGCAGCCCTCCTTCTGGGAACTCAGACCCCAGGGGCTGGAATTCAGAAACCAGCTTCAGTCAGCCACACCTCTGACGGGGTCAGGGTCACCAGGAGAACTAAAGGCTCTAGACCCCTTACATTGGTGGGGTAACTGTGGCTGGCAAGCGCTACCTGCTGGACAGCATATGAGAATCATACACTCTAAAGGCCTCACAGGAGGGTCTCATTCTCAAGGAAACTCCATGCCCTCCTCCTGAGACCTGGGGCTTCACTGGACTGCAAAAACCTGACTGGGGTTAACCATACCTGAAGAGACCATCACACAAGAAGGCTACATAGAGGCAGGGCAAGAAACAGAAAAACAAGAGGTGAAAAACTCCAATCAACTAAACAGAATCTAACTTAAAGGTCTAGAATAGGCTGAACTGAACACCAAGGGTTAGAGAACAAAGCCGACCAACAAGAAAACCGTAGGTGAAAGGGTGAAAACAAGCTCCAGAATAAACTAATCAAGAAAGTCAGATGCCTAGACAGCTTAAGATAATGATCCATACTAGAAAACATGAAAACATGGACCAGCCAAAGGAACAAACTAATAGTTCAACAGAGGCACAGGAGTTGAAGCAATTATTGCTAAATCAATTCAATGAGCTGAAGAAAAAACTAATTGGAGATGTTCAAACAAAACTAAATTAATTCAAAAATCAAGTCAATGAACTGAGGGGAGACACAGCAAAAGAGATTAAGGATATAAGGAGGACACTGGATAACCATAAACTTGAAAAAGCAAATGGCAGAACTTATGGGAACGAAGGGCATAATGGAGGACATGAAAAAGACAATGGAGGATACAACAGTAGATGTGAACCAGCAGAAGAAAGGACCAGTGAATTGGAAGACCAGACATCTGAATTCAGACACACGAAACAACAGATGATGAAAAGAATGGAAAAATATGAGCAGGGTCTTAGGGAGCTGAGTGACAACATGAAATGCACAAATATACGTGTTATGGGTATCCCAGAGGGAGAAGAGAGGAGAAAAGGGGCAGAAAAAATAATAGAAGAAATAATCACTGAAAATTTCCCAACTCTTATGAAAGACAGAAAATTAGAGATTCAAGAAGTACAGCGCAACCCAAACAGAATAGACACCAATAGACCTACTCTAAGACACTTACTGATCAGATTGTCCAATGTCAAAGACAAAGAGAAAATTCTGAAAGCAGCAAGAGAAAAGCAATCCATCACATACAAGGGAAGCTTGATAAGACTATGCACAGATTTCTGCACAGAAACCATGGAGGCGAGAAGACAGTAGTATGATACATTTAAGATACTGAAAGAGAAGAACTGCTAACCAAGAATTCTATATCCAGCAAAACTGTCCTTCAAAAATGAGGGAGAGATTAAAATATTTCCAGACAAACAGACACTGGGAGAGTTCATGAGCAAGAGACCAGTGCTACAAGAAATGGTAAAAGGAATGCTATAGGCTGATAGGAAAAGACACGAGAAAGAGGTTTGTAGAAGGGTTGTAGAAAGAAGACTACCTTGAAGGGTAAAAAGAGAGAGAGGAAAAAATAAGACAAGACATATAAAATCCAAAAGACAAAATGATAGAAGATAGTTCTGCCCTTATAGTAATTACACTAAATGTTAATGGCTCAAACTCCCCAATAAAAAGACACAGAGTAGCAGCATGGATTAAAAAACAGGACCCCTCTATATGTTGTCTACAAGAAACTCACCTTAGACACAAGGACAAAAATAGGCTGAAACTGAAAGGTTGGAAAAAGTTATTTCATGCAAACAGCAACCAGAAAAAAAGGGAGTAGCTATATTAATATCAGACAAAATAGACTTCAAAAGGAAAACAATTAAAAGAAACAAAGAAGGACACTGTATATTAATAAAAGGTCCAATTCATCAAGAAAACATAACAATCATAAATATTTATGCACCAAGTCAGAGTGCCCCAAAATTCATGACGCAAACACTGAGAACACAGAAAGGAGAAGTAGATAACTCCACAACAATAATTGGAGACTTCAATACACTGCTCTCATCAATGGACGGAACATCTAGACCAAGGATCAAGAAGGAAACAGAGATGTTGAATTGTACGATAAATGAACTAGACTAGACAGGCATTTATAGAACACTACACCCCACAACAGGATACACGTTTTTCTCAAGTGCTCATGGAATCTTCTCTAGGACAGACCACATGCTGGGTCACAAAGCAAGTCTCAACAAATTTAAAAATATTGATATTATAAAAACCACTATCTCAGGTCATAATGGAATGAAGTGGGAAATAAATAACAGGCAGAAGATTGTAAAATTCACAAATACATGGAGACTAAACAACACACTTAGAAAACCAGTGGGTAAAGAAAGAAATTACAAGAGGAATTAGTAAACACCTCAAGGCAAATAACAATGAAAACACAACATATCAAAACTTATGGGATGCAGCAAAGGCGGTTCTGAGAGGGAAATTTATTGCCCTAAATGCCTATATTAAAAGAGAAGAGAGGAGTGAACCTAAGATGGCGGCTAGGAGAGACAGGGCAAAAAAACACCTTAGTGAAAAATACTAGATAAAAGTCAGGAAGTAACCCAGAACACCAGTTCCAGCAATGCACCAGCTGGACAAGAGCTGCTAAATCCACAGGGACCGTGCACTTGGTGAAACCAGGAGTCTGTGTTCTGAAACAAGTGAGTAAGCCTGCTGAATGTCCAGCAACCACGCTGCGGTGTGGGGAAACCGTGGGTTGGCGTTTGGAGGCAGACTAGTTCTTTTTTAAAAAACCCAAAAGCAGCTGAAGATACAGCAGCGAGAACTGCACAGTAAAGCGCAGTAGGAACAGGCTGTGGGTAAGTCTCAATATCTGGTATGGAAGATAGCCTTTCATGCACCTGCTGCTAACAGTCTCAGAGCAAAGAAGGCAGAGGTGAGCCAAAAGGGGAAAATAACCACGCCCCTTGCAGCTATCTTCCCGGCAGGCTGGGAACGCTCCTACCTGGTGCTGGCACCCAGGCCCAGAGCCGCACGAAAAAAAAAAATCCAGTGTAACAGGAAGTGTTTCCAGCATCACACGCACACGCCACAATATCAGGTATGGATAGTAGCGTCTCGTGCACCCACAGCTAATTCTCCCAGAGCTGGGAAGACAGAGCTGTGCGAAAAAGGGGAAATTAACATGCCCTATTCAGCCATCCTTACAGCAGGCTGGGAACGCACCTACATGGCCTGACGGCCCAGAACTTCCCTTGAGGGGATGGTGCACACTTGTGACGTAGCTCAACGTTCCCTCAGCAGAGGCCCTAGAAGGGCACAGCTTGGAAGAGGGACCTGCTCGGAAATCCCAGGGACCATACACCAATACCAAGGACTTGTGGGTCAGCAGCAGAGACAGTCTGTGGCGTCAGTGAACTGAAAGTTTAGACTCTTGCAACAGCCTTAAATCTCCAGGAATACCTGGGAAGTTTGATAATTAAAGCTGCCTTCACTCCCTAACTGCTCAGATACACGAACCACATTCACAGTGGACAGCACCAACAACACACCCACACTTGGTGCACCAATTGGACCCCACAAGAATCAGACCCCAACACGCCACAAAGACAAAGTTGGGGAGAACTGACTTGAGGGGAATAGGTGACTCATGGATGCCATCTGCTAGTTAGTTAGAGAAAGTATATGCCACCAAGCTGTAGATCTGACAAATTAAGAGATTAGACTTCGAATAATCTTACATATCCTAAAAGAACACTATCAAGTAAAGCAAATGCTAAAAACAACAGAAAACTTTAAAGCATATGAAAAAAACAGATGATATGGATAACCCAAACCCAAACACCCAAAGCAGAAGATCAGAGCAGACACAGTACTTGGAGCAATTAATCAAAGAACTAGAGACAAACAAGAGCATGGCACAGGATATAAAGGACATCAAGAAGACCACAGAAGAGCATAAAGAAGAAATTGCAAGAGTAAATAAAAAAAAACAGAAGATCTTATGGAAATAAACTGTTGACCAAATTAAAAAGATTCTGGATACTCACAGTATAGGACTAGAGGAAGCTGAACAATGAATCAGCGACCTCCAGGACCACAGAATGGAAAATGAGAGAACAAAAGAAAGAATGGGGAAAAAAATTTTAAAAATTGAAATGAACCTCAGGCATATGATAGATAAAACAAAACGTCCAAACGTCTGACTCATTGGTGCCCCAGAAGGGGAAGAGAAGGGTAAAGGTCTAGAAAGAGTATTCAAAGAAATTGTTGGGGAAAACTTCCCAAACCTTCTACACAATATAAATACACAAAGCATAAATGCCCAGTGAACTCCAAATAGAATAAATCCAAATAAACCCACTCCAAGACATTCTGATCAGACTGTCAAATACTGAAGACAAGGAGCAAGTTCTGAAAACAGCAAGAGAAAAGCAATTTACCACATACAAAGGAAATAACATAAGACTAAGTAGTGACTACTGAGCGGCCATCATGGAGGCGAGAAGGGAGTGGCATGACATATTTAAAATTCTGAGAGAGAAAAATTTCCAACCAAGACTACTTTATCCAGCAAGGCTCTCCTTCATATTTGAGGGAGAGCTTAAATTTTTCACAGACAAACAAATGCTGAGAGATTTTGCTAATAAAAGACCTGCCCTACTTCAGATACTAAAGGGAGCCCTACTGACAGAGAAACAAAGAAAGGATAGAGAGAAATGGAGAAAGGTTCAGTACTAAAGAGATTCGATATTGGTTCATTAAAGGACAATAAGACAGAAGGGGAAAAAATATATTTGACAAACATAAAACAAAGGGTAGGATGGCTGATTCAAGAAATGCCTTCACGGTTATAACGTTGAATGTAAATGGATTAAACTCCCCAATTAAAAGATACAGATTGATGGAATGGATCAAAAAATATGAACAATCAATATGCTGCATACAAGAGACTCATCTTAGACACAGGGACACAAAGAAATTGAAAGTGAAAGGATGGAAAAACTATTTCATGCAAGCTACAGCGAAAAGAAAGCAGGAGGAGCAATACTAATCTCAGATAAAACAGACTTTAAATGCAAGGATGTTATGAGAGACAAAGAAGGCCACTACATACTAATAAAAGGGGCAATTCAGCAAGAAGAAATAATCATAAATGTTTATGCACCCAATCAAAGTGCCAGAAAATACATAAGACAAACACTGGCAAAACTAAAGGAAGCAATGGATGTTTCCACAATAATTGTGGGAGACTTCAACACATCATTCTCTCCTATAGATAGATCAACCAGACAGAAGACCAATAAGGAAAACGAAAACCTAAACAATCTGACAAATGAATTTCATTTAACAGACATAAATAGAACATTACATCCCAAATCACCAGGATACACATTCTTCTCTAGTGCTCACAGAACTTTCTCCAGAATAGACCGTATCCTGGGACATAAAACAAGCCTCAATAAATTTAAGAATACTGAAGTTATTCAAAGCACATTTTCTGACTACAATGGAATACAATTAGAAATCAATAACCATCAGAGACTTAGAAAATTCACAAACACCTGGAGGTTAAACAACACACTCCTAAAATAAATGGTTTATAATGTAGAATGTAGGGGAACTAGCAAAAGAGAGCCATTAATGAAGGGGGAACGAGAACCCAATAAGAACAGACAAGCTATCGTGGGTAAATTTAACATTCTGGGAATGCCCAGGAATGACTATGCTTTGTTAATTTCTGATGGGTATGGTAGGAACAAGTTCACAGAAATGTTGCTATATTAGGTTATTTTCTTGGGGTAGAGTAGGAACATGTTGGACTCCCTTGTTATGGTTTGCTTGAAATGTTTTCTTTCATTGTATGTTTTTCTTTTAGTTTTTCTTTTTTGAATATAGTTGATTTAAAAAAAAAAGAGATAATTAAAAAAAAAAACAATGAAAAAAATATGCACAGCCCCCTTAAGGAGCTAGTGGAGAATGCAGGGGTGTTGGGTTCCTCCACCTTGATGGTTGCTAATGTGCTCACAGACATAGAGTACTGGTGGTTTGATGTGCTGAGCCCTCTACCACAGGACTTGCCCTTCGGAAGACTGTTGCTGCAAAGAAGAGGATAGACCTCCCTATAATTGTGCGTAAGAGCCTCCTCCTGAATGCCTCTTTGCTGCTCAAATGTGGCCCCCTCTCTCTAGCTAAGCCAACTTGGAAGGTGAAATCACTGCCCTCCCCTCTACATGGGATCTGACACCCAGGGGAGTGAATCCCCCTGGCAACGTGGAATATGACTCTAGACCCGGCATTGTGGGATAGAGAACATCTTCTTGACCAAAAGGGGGATGTGAAAGGAAATGAAATAAGCTTCAGTGGCAGAGAGATTCCAAAAGGAGCTGAGACGTCAGTCTGGTGAGCACTCTTACGCACAATATAGATAACCCTTTTCAGGTTCTAATGAATTGGAATAGCTAGCAGTAAATAATTGAAACTATCAAACTACAACCCAGAACCCGTGAATCTTGAAAACGATTGTATAAAAATGTACTTATGAAGGGTGAAAATGTGATTGGGAAAGCCATATGGACCATACTCCCCCTTGTCTCATTAATGGATGGATGAGGAGAAAAATGGGGAAAGGAAAAAAAAAAAAAGGCACACAGTGTTCTTTTTTACTTTAATTGTTCTCTTTCAGTTTCATTTTTATTCTTATTATTTGTGTGTGTGTGGTAATGAAAATGTCAAAAATTAATTTTGGTGATGAATGCACTACTATATAATGGTACGGTAAACAACTGAATGTATCCTTTGTTTTGTATGACTGCATTGTATATGAATATATCTCAATAAATATGAATTAAAAAAAAAAAGAGAAGAGAGAGCAAAAATTGAGGAATTAACTGTCCACCTGGAGGAACTAGAGAAAGAACAGCAAAGAAACCCCAAAGCAACCAGAAGGAAAGAAATAACAAATATTAGAACAGACACAAATGAAATTGAGAGAATCAACAAAACCAGAAGCTGGTTCTTCGAGAAAATCAACAAAATTGATGCACGCCTAGCTAGTCTAACAAAAAAAGAGAGCGGATGCAAATAAATGCAATCAGAAATGGGAAAGGAAACATAACTACAGACCCTGCAGAAATAAAGGAGATAATGAGAAGATACTATGAACAACTATATGTTAATAAACTGGACAACTTACACGAAATGGACAACTTCCTAGAAAAGCATAAACAACCAACACTGACCAGAGAAGAAATAGAAAAACCAATCACAAGCAAAGAGATTGAGTCAGTCATCAAAAAGCTCCCAAAAAAGAAAAGCCCAGGACCAGATGGCTTCAGATGTGAATTCTACCAAGCATTCAAGAACTAATACCAATCCTGCTCAAACTCTTCAAAAAAATTGAAAAGGAAGGAAAGCTACCCAACTCATTCTATGAAGCCAACATCACCCTAATACCAAAATCAGACAAAGATACTACAAAAAAAGAAAATTATAGACCAATCTCTTTAATCAATATAGACACAAAAATCCTCAACAAAATACTCACAAATAGAATCCAGCAGCATATTAAAAGAATTATACACCATGACCAAGTGGGGTTTATTCCAGGTATGCAGGGCTGGTTCGACACAAGAAAATCAATTAATGAAATACACCACATCAATAAATCAAAGCAAAAGAACCACATGATCATCTTGATTGATGCAGAAAAGGCATTTGACAAAAGTCAACATCCTTTCTTGATGAAAACACTTTAAAGGATAGGAATAGAAGGGAACGTTCTCAATATGATAAAGGCAATATATGAAAAACCAACAGCTAACATCGTACTCAATGGGAAGCGTCTGAAAGCTCTCCCTCTAAGATCAGGAACAAGACAGGGATGCCCACTGTCACCATTGTTATGCAACATTGTGCTGGAATTTCTAGCTAGAGCAATTATGCAGGAAAAAGAAATAAAAGGCATCCAAATTGGAGAGGAATAGGTAAAACTTTCAGTGTTTGCAGATGACATGATTCTATATGTAGAAAATCCAGAAAAATATACAGCAACGCTCTTAGAGCTAATCAATGAATACAGCAAAGTGGCAGGCTACAAGATCAACATGCAAAAATCTGAAGTGTTCTTATACACAAGTAATGTGCAACAAGAGGAAGAAATCAAAAGAAAAATTCCATTTACGTTAGCAAGTAAAAGAATCAAGTATTTAGGAATAAACTTAACAAAGGCCAGAAAAGACATATACAAAGAAAACTGCATGAAACTGCTAAAAGAAATCGAACAGGACCTAACAAAAATGGAAGAACATACTGTGTTCATGGATTGGAAGACTAAATACAATTAAGATGTCAATTCTACCTAAACTGATTTATAGATTCAATGCAATACCAATTAAAATCCAAACAACTTACTTTGCAGAAAGAGAAAAACCAGTAACCAAATTTATTTGGAAGGGCAAGGTGCCCTGAATAGCCAAAAATATCTTGAGAAAGAGGAACGAAGCGGGAGGTCTCACACTTCCTGACTTGGAAGCGTATTACAAAGCTACAGTGTTCAAAGCAGCATGGTACTGGCATAAGGACAGATATACCAACCAATGGAATCGAATTGAGTGTTCAGAAGTAGACCCTTGCATCTATGGGCAACTGATCTTTGATAAGGCAGTCAAGCCAAAGCAACTGGGAAAGAGCAGCCTCTTCAACAAATGGTGTTTGGAGAACTGGATATCCATTTCCAAAAGAATGAAAGAGGATGCCTATCTCACACCTTATACAAAAATTAACTCGAAACAGATCAAAGACCTAAACGTTAGCACCAAGACCATAAAACTCTTAGAAGAAAATGTAGGGCAATATCTTAAAGATCTTGTGATAGGAAGTGGTTTCTCAGACCTCACACCCAAGGCGCAAGCAACAAAAGAACAAATAGACAAATGAGATCTCCTCAAAATTAAACACTTTTGCACATCAAAGGACTTTGTCAGAAAAGTAAAAAGGCAACCTACACAATGGGAGATGATATTGGGAAACCACATATCAGATAAAGGTTTAATATCCCAAATATATAAAGGAATCCTACAACTCAAGAACAGAAAGACAAACAACCCAATTAAAAAATGGACAAAAGACATGGACATTTTTCTGAAGAGGAAATACAAATGGCTCAAAAACATAAGAAAAAATGCTCAACTTCACTGGCTATTAAGGAAATGCAAATCAAAACCACAATGAGGTATCATCTCACACCTACCAGAATGGCCATTTTCCAAAAAAAAAACAGAAAATGACAAGTACTGGAGAGGATGTGGAGAAAGAGGTACACTTACTCATTGCTGGTGGGAATGTAGAATGGTGCAACCACTCTGGAAGACAGTGTGGAGATTCCTCAGGAAGCTAAATATAGATTTGCCGTATGGCCCAGCTATTCCATTGCTAGGTATATACTCAGAGGAACTGAAACTTAAGACACAAACAGACATTTGTAAACCGATGTTTATTGCAGCATTACTCACGATTGCCAAGAGATGGAAACAGCCCAAATGTCCATCAATGGACGAGTGGATAAACAAACTGTGGTATATACACATGATGGAGTATTATGCAGCTGTAAGACAGAACAAAGACATGGATCATATAATAACGTGGATGAACCTTGAGGACATTATGATGAGTGAAGTTAGCCAGAAACAAAAGGACAGATTCTGTATGGTCTCACTAATATGAACAGATATTAATGAACAAACTTTGGCAGTTAAAAGCTGACTACAGAGGCGACCAAGAGATAGAAAGAGGGTAGAGATCAGGCATTTGATGCTGAAGGACTACAGAATGTTCAGCAGGATTGATTGTATAGATCCAGAAATAGATAGCATAATGCTGTGTGACAGTAGCACACTATTGTAAGTACACCGAACAAAGATGTCTGTGAGTAAAGCTGAAAGAGGTGGGATAGGAGAATGTATGACACCAGAGGTAAAGATAGATGATAAAGACTGGGACTGTATAACTTGGCAAAAACTGGAGTGGCCAATGACTGTTACTAAATATACAAATATAAATATGTTTTTGCATGTGGGAGAGCAAATGAATGTCAACCATGTAGAGTGTAGAAAAAGGGATGATATTTGCAAAAAAAAAAACATAATCAAAGCAAACTGAAGTCTATGGTCAACAGTAACTTTGTAATATGCTTCCATTAAATTTAACAAAGGCAATGTGCCAATGCTAAGTGTATATGAGAGGGGGATATAGGGGAGGAATATGGGATTCTTGGTAGTGGTGTTATTTTCTGTCCTTACTATTATATTGTATTGTATGACATGTTATTTTTCTTTTTATCATCTTTTATATTATTGCTAAAAAAAAAAAATTTCTTGTAGTAATCAATATGTTCAAGTGCTGATTGTGGTGATAAATGTACAACTTTATGATGATACCACGAACAACTGACTATGCACTGTGGATGAATGTATGGTATGTGACTATAACTCTACAAAATTGTAGGAAAATATATATATAGGAGTAAAAGTGTTGGAGAAAACATGATGAGAGGGATGTCCCTATCTACTGTTGATGAGCAGGTAGAATGGTGTAGCCTTTCTGAAGGTCAGTGTGGTGGTTCCACAAAAAGTTAAGTATGTGGGGACCATAAGGTCCTGCAACCTCATTATGGTGTACGTCATTTGAAGATCTGAGAGCAGAGACATGAATGGACATTTGCAAACTGGTGTTCATGGAGGCAGCAATCATGATTTGCAATGGGTGGAGGTGACCTAAGGGTACATAGACTGAGGAACAGAATGGTGAACTGTGGTGTATGCATACAATGGAATACTGAGCAACTGCAAGAAGGAGTGAAGCTGTGAGACACACAACGAGGTGAATGGATCCTGTACACAGTATCTGAGTGAAGTATGCCAGAAATAAAGGCAGGCACTATAATGCCTCGCCAATATGGACTAACTACAATGTGTAAACTCAGAATTGAATCTTAGAACATAGCCTAACGTGGACTTGATTATTGTAATGGTCACTAGATTGTAAGCTCTTACAGCAGTCAACTCTATTCCTGAATTGTAATGCCTATCTCTAAACTTTGAGATGCTGATCCCTTAGTGTATGACCTGATTGGTCTCTGGAACAATGTATATCTCTGGGACATCTGAAACTTGGAGCTAGAGCTCGGCAGATATGGATGTCAGTATTAGCGCATACAGCAACTGTTAAAAAGAGAGCTGAAAAAGAGCCGACTTCAATTAGTGATATGAACGAAGCAGATCTGGTTAAGACTAGGGCAAATCGGGCCCAAGGGTAAAGGTCGAAACTGACAATGTTTTAAAACTTCAACTTCTATGTGAGACCAAGGGAAGAGATGTCTATTTGGTGCAGGATCTATATTTTCTAAACAGTATAACTCTACAATCGGTTTGTTCAAACACAATTGCATGGAGCTTTGAATAGGAAGTGAGATACGGTGGGTCAGTATGGGTTAGAGTGAACTAGTAACACATTCCAAAGTAATTTAGGCAGAGAATAAAAAATATATTTACAGCCCCCCACCCCCCGAGGAGCTGGGGGAAGGTGCAGAAGTGTTGGACTTCCTCACCTGGACTGGTGTTGATGTTGCCACAAACATTGGGACTGGCGGTTTGGTATGCCGAGCCCTCTATCATGGGACTTGCCCTTGTAGGGCTCTTTACTGCAAAGGAGAGGCTAAATATGCTGATAATTGTGCCTAAGAGTCTCCCCCTAAGTTCCCCTTTGTTGCCCTCTCTCTCTAACTAAGCCACCTTGGCAGGTGATCTCACTGCCCCTGCCCCTACATGGGACCTGACTCCCAGGGGTGTAAATCTCCCTGGCAACACAGGATATGACTCCCAGGGATGAATCTAGACCGAGCATCGTGGGATTGAGAATATCTTCTTGAACAAAAGGGGGATGTGAAATGAGACGAAATACTTTTAGTGGCTGAGAGATTTCAAGTGGAGTCAAGAGGTCACTCTGGTGGACATTCTTACACACTATATAGATAACACTTTTTAGGTTTTATTGTATTGGAATAACTACAGGTAAATACTGGAAACTGCCAAACTCCAACCCAGTAGCCTTGACTCTTGAAGACGACTGTGTAACAATGTAGATTATAAGGGGTGACGGTGTGATTGTGAAAACCTTGTGGATCCACTCCCTTTGTCCAGTGTATGGATGGATGAGTGGATAAATGGGGACAAAAAGTAAATGGGGGGTGGGGTGGGGTGGGGTGGGATAGGGGGGATGATTTGGGTATTCTTTTCTATTTTTATTTTTTATTCTTATTCTGAGTCTTTCTGGTGTAAGGAAAATGTTCAAAAATAGATTGGGGTGATGAGTGCACAAATATATGATGGTGCTGTGATCAGCTAGCTGATTGTACACCATGGATGACTGCATGGTATGTGAATATATCTCAATAAAACAGTTTTAACAAAAACAGATACAGAGTGGGGGAAAGAATGAATTTAAAATTTAAGATGTCTCTTGAGTTTAAGAGTCCATGGTAAATAAAGGGTTAATTTGGGACTTAACTCTTCAGAGCTTAGCTCTCTCAGTGGTTAATTTAACTTAAGACAATAAAATCCTTAATAACTTGGGGGAGGGGGAGGAAAGAGCTTAGAGATAAAATAAGGAATAAATCCTCTTTGTGTTTAAAAATAAAAATAAAAACCTATGAAATGCAGAGAAGATGGTGCTGAGGGGGAATTTATAGCTCTAAATGCATACATCAAAAAGAAAGAAAGAGTTAAAACCAAAGACCCAACTGAACAACTGAAGAGGCTAGAGAATGATCAGCACACTAACCCTAAAGCAAACAGAAAAAAGAAATAAAGATTAAAGGAGAAATAAATGACTTGGAGAACAAAAACAGAAACAAAAACAAAAAAAAATAGAATAAATAAAACCAAAAGTTGGTTCTTTGAGAAGATCAACAAGATTGACAGACCCTTAGCTAGACTGACAAAATCAAAAAGAGAGAAGACCCAAATAAACAGAATCAGAAATGAGAGCAAGGTAATTACTATGGATCCCAAAAAAATAAAAAAATCATAAGAGGATACTATGAACTGTATGTCAACAAGCTAGACAATTTAGAGGAAATGGACAATTTCCTGGAAACACATGAACAACCTAGACTGACCCAAGAAGAAATAGAAGACCTCAGCAAACTAATAACAAACAAAAAGATCCAATCAATCTACCTACAAATAAAAGTCAAATGGCTTTACAGGGAATTTTACCAAAAGTTCCAAATAGAACTGCTCAAAATCTTTCAAAAAATTGAAAAAGGAACACTAACTCATTTTATGAAGGCAATATCACTCTGGCTTCAGATCTGTACTATCCAAAATCAGATAAGGATAGTACAAAAAAGAAAAACTACAGGCCAATCTTCCTAATGAATAGAGATGCAAAAGATCTAAAAAAAAAAAAAAAAAAAAAAATCTTGCAAATCAAATCCAAAGGCACATTAAAAGAATTATGCATCACAACCAAGTAGGGTTCATTCCTGGCATGTAAGGGTGGCTCAACATAACAAAATCAATGTACTATAACACATTAACAAATCAAAAGGGAAAAATCAAATGATCATCCCAGAAGATGCTGAAAAAGCATTTGACAAAATGTAGCATACCTTTTTTATAAAAACACTTCAAAAGGTAGGAATTGAAGAAACCTTCCTCCATATGATAATGGACATATATGAAAAACCCAAGGACAGCATAGGACTCAACAATGAGGGACTGAAAGCTTCCCCCCGTAAGATTGGAAACAAAACAAGGACGCCTACTGTCACCACCTTGATTCAATATTGTGCTACAAGTTCTAGCTAGAGCAATTTGCCAAGACAAAAAAATAACAGGTATCCAAATTAGAAAAGAAGAAGTAAAACTGTCATTATTTACAGGTGATATGACCTTATATTTGGAAAATCCTGAAAAATCAATGACAAAGCCACTTGAGCTCATAAACAAATTCAACAGAGTGGCAGGATACAAGATTAATACATATAAGCCAGTAATGTTCCTAAACAATAGGAATGACCTAACTAAAGAGACAATCAAAAAAAAAAAAAAAAAAATTTTCATTCACAATAGCAACTAAAAAAATCAAGTACCTAGGAATAAATTTAACCAAGGATGTAAAAAACCTCTACACAGAAAATTACAAATTGTTACTAAAGGAAATCAAAGGGGAACTAAATAGGTGGAAAAATATTCTGTGTTCATGGATAGGAAGGCTAAATGTCATTAAGATAAGATGTCAATTCTACCCAAACTGCTCTATAGGTTCAATGCAATTTCAATCAAAATTCCAACAACCTACTTTGCAGACTTGGAAAAGCTAGTTATCAAATTTATTTGGAAGGGAAAGGGGCCTCAAATTGCCAAAAACATTCTAAAAAAGAATGAAGACAGAGGACTTACACTTCCAGACTCTGAAGCCTACTATAAAGCCACAGTGGTTAAAATAGCATAGTATTGGCAAAAAGATAGACATATTGGTCAATGGAATCAAACTGAAAGTTTGGAAACAGCCTCCAAGATCTATGGTCAACTGATTTTTTACAAGGCCCCCAAAGCCACTGAACTTGGATAGAACAGTATCTTCCACAACTGGGGCTGGGAGAACTGGATATCCATATCCAAAAGAATGAAAGAGAACCCCTACCTCACACCCTATACAAAAATTAACTCCAAGTGGATCAAAGACCTCAATATAAGAGACAGCACAATAAACAATAAAACTCTTAGAAGATAATATAGGGAAACATCTTCAAGACCTAGTAATAGGAGGTAGCTTCTTAAACCGTACATCAAAAGTACAAGCAACAAAAGAAAAAAACAGATAAATGGGAACTCCTCAAAATCAAAAGTTTCTGTGCCTCAAAAGTCTTTGTCAAAAAGATGAAGAGGCAGCCAACTCAATGGGAGAAAATATTTGGAAACCATATCTCTATAAGAGACTGATATCCTGCATATATAAAGAAATCCTACAACTCAACAAAAATAGTACAAACAGCCCAATTATAAAATGGGCAAAAGATATGAAAAAGCATGTTTCTGAAGATGAAATACAAATGGCTACAAAACACATGAAAAAAAACGTTCATCTTCACTGGCTATTAGGGAAACGCAAATCAAAACCACAATGAGATACCATCTCACACTGGTAAGAATGGGTGCCATTAAACAAACAGGAAACAACAAATGCTGGAGAGGATCTAGAGAAATTGGAACTCTTATTTATTGCTGTTGGGAAAGTATAACGGTATAACCACTATGGAGGACAGTTTGGTGGTTTCTCAGGACACTAGATATTGAATTACCCTACAGTCCGGCAATTCTACTTCTAGGTATATACAAAGATCTGAAAGCAGTGACATGAACAGACATTTGTATACCAGTGTTCATAGCGGCACTGTTCACAATTGCCAAGAGATGGAAACAATCCAAGTGTCCTTTAACAGATGAGCAGAAAAACAAAATAGGGTATATACATACAATGGAATACTATGCAGCAGTAAGAAGGAACAAGGTCCTGAACACATGACAATATGGATGAAACTAGAAGATATAGTGCTGAGTGAAATAAATTAGACACAAAAGGAGAGATATTGTATGTTACCACTACCATGAACCCCCTGAACAATGTAAAATCAATGTCTTATAATGTAAGAATATTGGGGACCTCGAGATAGACAGAACCTAGTGAAGGGGGAATGATAACCTAATATATTCAGATATGTTAATAAGGATGAATTTAAAGGTATGGGAATGGGTAGGGGTGATGACTATTTGTTAATGGGATTATAAGTATCAGAACTGCACTGAAGACAAACAGGATTGAAACGGATTGTTTAAAGGCATGTATCCCACAGATAAGCACTACAAATATAGATAGGTGCTTGCAAGATATACTTCTAAGGCATGACACTGGTACAGAGAGTTGATAACAGTGGTTTATGGGAAAGATCTACCTATTGCATACTAGGGACTATAATTAATAGGAATATCTTATTAGTACCACATAAATACTAGGGACAAATAATTAAGGGCTGAAAAGAGCTATGGGAGGGTTTGGGTCATGAGAATTGTTTAAAATGGGGAGTAATGAGGATTATACAACTAAGTGATGATAATGTGAGATATTATTGATTATCGTGGGTAGAAATTAAGGCCCCCCTACTTTATAAGTCAAGCCCTTGATCTTGAGGCTTGCTCTTGTTTAACTTATGGTTGTAAAGGGGGAGCTAAGCCCACCTATAATTATGCCTAAGAGTAACCTCCAGAGAACCTCTTTTGCTGCTCTAATGTGGACTTTCTCTCTCTAAGCCCAACTCTGCAAATAAATTCATTATCCTCAGCCTGATGTGGGACAAGACACCCCAGGTGAGTGAGTCTTCCTGGCAACATGGGACATAGATTCCAGAAATTAGCCTGACTCTGGCATCAAGGGGTTGAGAATGCCTTTTTGACCAAAAGAGGGGAAAGAAAGGCAACAAAATAAGGTTTCAGTGGCTAAGAGATTTCAAATAGAGTCAAGAAGATGTCCTGGAGGTTACTCCTACGTAAGCTTCAGCTAGATATCCCAAATGGCCACAATATGATAAGCCTAAGTCAACAGTGGTCCCGAAAACCCTAAAGACTACCCGGGTCTCTATCTGAGACTCTACAAAAGTTTCACTCACTAAGTTTATTCCTCAGAAACTTAAATCCTCCAGAGAGCTACTATGCCAGCTAAGTCCCAAAACCCAGAGGCAACAGCCTCTTCGAGAATATCAACCAGTTGCATCCCCTCTCCCCATAATGTCGACACCCCTGTTCAACATGAACAAGTTAGGGTGGTCACTGCTTAGACATCCCTGAGGATTGGGAACGTGATTAAACTAGAGGAAGGGATAGCAACAGACAAGACAGAATTTAACAAAGGATTATGAATACTGAATCTCTGTAAAATTTTCTTAGTTGCTAGGGTATTAAAAGAGCTAGAAGGAAAGAACTGAAATGGTAGCACTGTAACCTGTAACATTCTTTGAAATTTGCTATATAGCTACTTGTTAAATTGTAATTTCAAAGTTATCATCTTTTTGCATGTATGTTATATTTCACAATAAGGATATAACTGAAACTGTTACTGTAACCCATAATATTCTTGGAAATTTCCTATATTACTACTTATTAAAGCACACTTTGAAAGTTAATACTTTTTTGCATATACATTATATTTCAGAATAAGAAAATAACTGTAACATGGAACTGTAATAACCCATAAAATTTTTTGAAATTTGCTCTCTAACTACATGGTATTACACTTGGAAAGTCACCACTTCTATATAAATATGTTACATTACACAATTTTTAAAAATGACATAGAAAAAAAAAAAAAGACCAAAATAAATGGAAGGACATTCTGCATTCATAGATTGGAAGCCTAAATACTGTTAAGATGTCAATTCCACCCAAAGCAACTTAAAGAGTCAATACAATCCCAATCAAAATTTCAATAGCTTTCATTGCAAAAATAGAATACTCAATCAACAAATTTATATGGAAGTATAAGGGGCCCCAAATAGCCAATATCACCTTGAGGAAAAAAAATGGTGAAATTGGAGGTCTCACACGTCCCAATTTTAAAACTTACTGCAAACCTACAGTAATCAAAACGGCATGGTATTGGCACAAGGACAGACATATAGGCCATTGGAATCAAATGGGGAGTTCAGAAATAAGCCCTCATGTATGTGGCCAACTGATTTTTGACAAGGGTGCCAAGTCCACTCGATGGGGAAAGAAGAGACTCTTCAACAAAGGTACCCAGTGTTCTTTTTTACTTCAATTGCTCTTTTTCACTCTAATTATTATTCTTGTTATTCTTGTGTGTGTGCTAATGAAGGTGTCAGGGATTGATTTGGGTGATGAATGTACAACTATGTAATGGTACTGTGAACAATCGAAAGTACGATTTGTTTTGTATGACTGCGTGGTATATGAATATATCTCAATAAAATGAAGATTAAAAAAAAAAAAAAAAAAAAAGACATAATGCTGAGCAAAATAAGCCAGGCACAAAAAGAGAGATATTGTATGTTACCACTAATGTGAATTCTGTGAAAAATGTACAATGTTTTATACTGTAGAATGTAGGGGACCTAGAGATACCAATTAGTGGAGGGGGAATGATAATCTATTAAGAACAGATAAACTATGGAGGGTAATCTCAATGTTATGGGAATGCTCAGGAATGATTATGGTTTGTAAACTTTCTTGGATATAGTAAGATCATGTTGGAAGCAATAGAGTTATTTTAGGTTTTTTTTTTTCTCTTATTCCTTTGTTTTCTTAGGGGTTGTTAATTTTCTTGGGGTATGGTAGGAACATGTTGGAAGCAATGTAGTTATTTTAGATTATTTGTTTTTCTTACTCCTCTGTTTGGACATGGTTTATTAATTTTCTTGGGGTATGGTAGGAACATATTGGAAGCAAAGTAGTTATTTTAGGTTATTTGTTTTCCTTAATCCATTGCTTTGTTTGAAATGTTGTGGGGTTTTATTGGTTGTTGTTTGCCTGTTTGTTTTTAATTTTTTGATAAACAAAGTTAAAAAATTGAAAAAAAATCAGTAGAAAAATGGGAGTAAAAACTAAATGACAAATAGGGTGGGATGGGGGGATGGTTTGGGTATTCTCTTTACACTTTTATTTTTTATTCTTATTCTGATTCTTTCTGATGTAAGGAAAATGTTCAGAAATAGACTGTGGTGATGAACGCATAACTATATGATCATACTGTGAACAGTTGATTGTATACCATGGATGACTGTATGGTTTGTGAATATATTTCAATAAAACTGAATTTAAAAAAAAAAAAAAAAAAAAAAAAAGAAGAGACTCTTCAAAAAATGGTTCTGGGAAAACTGGATATCCATACGCAAAAGAATGAAGGTGGACTCCTACTTCACACCATATACAAAATTCAACTCAAAATGAATCAAAAACCTGAAGAACCAAAACTATAAAACTCCTAGAAGAAACATGGGAAGCATTTTCAATATATTAGGCAGTGGTTTCTTAAACTTTACACCAAAAGCATGAGCAACAAATGAAAAACTAGATAAATGAGAATTCATCAAAATTTTAAACTTTTGTGCATCAAAGAACTTCATCATAAAAGTAAAACGACAATCTACAGAATGTGAGAAAACATTTGGAAACCACATATCCAATAAGGGTTTAATATCCAGAATATAAAAAGAAATCCTACAACTCAACTACAAAAAAAGACAAATGAACCAATTTTAAAATGGGCAAAAGACTTGAATAGACATTTTTCCAAAGAAGATACAAATGATCAATAAGAACATGAAAAGATACTCATTGTCATTAGTCACTGGGGAAATGCAAATAAAAATCATGAGATACCATTTCACACCCACTAGAATGGCTATTATTACAAATATGGAGAATAACAAGTGTTAGAGAGGATGCAGAGATTGTTAATGGGAATGTACAATGGTGCAGCCACTGTGGAAAACATCTTGGCCGTTTCTCAGAAAGTTACCATATAACCCAACAATCCTACTTCTAGTTATATACCCAAACAAACTGAAAGCACAGACTCAAGCAGATATTTGCATACTACTATTCACAACTGCCAAAAGATGGAAGCAACCTAAGCGCCTATCAACAGATGACAGATATTAGATGATTCCACTTATAAGAAATAACAAAAAGACTTAAATTTAGAGGCAGAAAGTAGACTACAAGCTACCAGGGTAGGGGAGGACATGCAAGGGAGAATGGGGTGTTAATGCATAATAGGTGCTAGTCACTGTACAGGGTGATGAAGTTTTTGGCTATGGGTGGTAGTGATAGCACAACATTGTGCATGTGATTAATGCCACTGAAATGTATGCTCAGGAATGGATGAGAATGGGAAATTTCATGCTGTATATATATTACCACATTTGGAAAAAAAGGAGAAGACTAAAGAGACAATGACAGTTAAATGTAATAAGACTAGCTTTAGTAATGGAGGAGAAAATAACCAAGTATATTATTGGGACATATGAAAAAACTGAAGATAGACTATATGCTTGATATCAATGTTAAATTTCTTGAACTTGATAACTGTACTCAATGTGGTTACATAGTGTTTTAGTTTTCTGGCTGCTGAAGCAAATACCATGTAATGATTGGGTTGGCTTAAACAACTGGAATTTATTGGCTCTTGGTTTTCAGGCCAGGAGAAGTACAAAATCAAGACGTCATCAAGGTGATGCTTTCTCCCCGAAGACTGTGGTATTTTGGGCCTGACTGCTGGCAATGCGTGGTCCCTGGATTTTCTGTCACATGGCGATGCACATAGAGACCTCTCCTAGCTTCTCCCTTCTCCCTTCTCCTCTGGGTTCTAATCACTTTCAACTTCTGGCTGCACCTGTGACCTTTCCTCTCTGTGACTTTCTCTATAAGGCCTTCAGTAATAGGAAAAAGACCCATCCTAATTCAGCTGGGCCACACCTTAACTCAAAAAGGTCCTATTTTCAAGGAGTCACATCCACAGGAATGAATTAAGTTTAAACACATGTTTTTCTGGGGTACACAGCTCCAAGTCACCACAAGGGAATATCCTCGCTCTTAAATATACATGGAAGTATTAAGTGTTCAAAGAGCATGATGTATACGGTTACTCTCAAATGTTTCGAAGATAGATGGATGGATGACAGGTAGAATGACATGACAAATGGAGCAAAATGTTAAAAGTTGCTAAATCTGGTGTGCTGGCTTGTATATATTATGTCCCCCAGAAAAAGCCATATTCTTTAATGCACTCTTGTGGGGGCAGACATATTAGTGTTGATTAGTTTGGAACCTATTGATTGTTTCCATGGAGATGTGACTCAATCAACTGTGGGCAAGACTTTTGATTGGATAATTTCCATGGAGGTGTTACTCTACCCATTCAGGGTGGGTCTGAATTAAATCACTGGAGCCATATAAAGAGTTGACTGACAGAAGGAGCAGAGAGCAACTGAGAGTGACATTTTGAAGAGGAGCTGCAGCTAAGAGAAGGCAAAATGCCCCAAGAGCAACATTTTGGAGAATGCCATTTTGAAACACAACCTGGCAGCAAGCGGAAGCCAGCCATGTGCCCTCCGAGCTAACAGGGGTTTTCCGGATGCCAGTGGCCTTTCTCCAGTGATGGTACCTGTTGTTGATGCCTTACCTTGGACACTTTATGGCCTCAACACTGTAACTTTGTAACCAAATAAACCCCCTTTATAAAAGCCGAATCATTTCTGGTGTTTTGCATAAAGGCATTTGAGAACCGGAACATCTGGGTATGGCTGGAAGGTATACTGAAGTTTTCTGTATTATTTTTGTATTTTTGCAACTTTCCTGTAAGTGTGAAATTATTTCAAAATAAAAAGTTTTAAAAAAAAAAAAAAGAGTTCATTCATTTTACTAGGAGCAGAACTCCTATTGCTACTGTCATATATTTCTCATTAAAATCAAGGGGAAATAAAAAACACACAGAGGACAAATATAATCAGCTATAAAGAGAGAGAAAAAATGCATATTAAAAACAAACAAACTACCAGTCTAGAAACTGATCGAGAAAAAGCTGATTTTATCAGCTTTGAGGCACTGAAGATTATAGAACAAGGTCAATATTATAGTAGTAGCAGCAACAATAACTACAACTAAATACCTAAAATGTATTGAGCACTTAGATGTGCCAGGCATTGTGCAGGCATATTATTTTACTTAATCCTCAAAACAATCCCAGGAGGTGCTTACTATTATTATCCTAAGTTACAGATAAGATAACTAGTGATAAGAATCAGAACTAGCAAATGACTTGAACCCACATTAACACTGTACTAAAACATTAGCATCACATTTTATTGCAGGTCAGTAATTCAGGAGTAATTGCAAGGCCAGATACAATTAGCAGAAAGACCCAATGAGCCTCTATCTATAACCCTGATTGGACAAATTAGACTGCAGGCCTGCCCCAGGCTGCCTAACCAAAGCCACCTTTAATGTCCCAAACATCAGGATCTGGTAAGAAAGGAAGATGGAACACTGGTCCTGGGCATCAGGAAACATAAGTGACAGTAACAGAGCTGCTCTGGAACATCAATGGGCATTAATGGCCATCGCCGGGGGCAGTGAGCTCTGCTGGACTCTGCCAGGAGTTGAGGCCTCCCAGAGCAGCTCTCAGAATTCTTACCACTTATTAATATCAACATACCCTTTGCTCTACACCTCTGGGCAGCTACAGTCTGAAAAAAACCCTGACTTATTTGAGTTACTGTGTGATCAGTGGCAAAAAAAAAGGAAGCAGAAATGAAAGAAACCCAAAATGTTCCTTTTTACTTTTATTTTTATCCTTATTTGTATTATTTTTTGGAGTAACGAAAATGTTCAAAAACTGTGACGATGAATGCACAACAATATGATGATACTGTTAACAACTGACTATACACTTTGGATAACTGTATGGTACGTGACTATATCTCAATAAAACCGCAAGTTAAAAAAAGAAACCCACAAAATACAAATTGAATCCTTTGGTATTTTGCAATAACTTTATCACATCGTAGGTGGTTTGATTTCCCAACAGCCACCTTATTTCTAAAAGTAGCATATACATTAATTTTTTATTGATTTGCAAATTTTACCATACCATTTTGAATAATTTGCTACATCTGGAGTAAGAAAACTAGGACAGAATATCATGGCATGCATATTGTGATGTAAGAAGTGATAATGACTCGTTCTCCAGTGCCTCTAAGAAAAGAAGGGTAAAAGCAATGTGCCAGGACTAGGAGAGAACTGTTTTCATTTAAATGCAAGGTGAAAATTATGTCATTTCACAAACAGTTGGGCTTCCTGCCCAGAAGGGTATATGAACCTTAAGTTATTTCAAATCTCCAGGAAATACACCAATTTGAAAAGACTGACACTGTTTAGCTGCCACGTTTTAATCTTCTGGTTGGCCAGTATAATACAGTTTTAAACAGAAGAAAAATTACAACAGCAGTCAATGATAAAAAAGAGATTTTCATAAAGCCAAGTATTAACAGCATCTACATATCAATAGCATATTTTAAATAACATATATCTGAATGAAATAATAAATGATTGCAACAATGGAGCATAAGCCACTAAAAATATACTGTCTTAATGTCCAAATACTTTTGTTACCTTCTCTTTGATTTTGCAAGTGTTGCAATCAGAAGCCATGTAAAAGGAGACACTATATTTCACTTCTAAGTCATCCTTATTCCTAGCAAGAAAACTGGACATAAAACAATGAATGGAAATAATGTTCAAGACATGGTAGAAACAAAGCCCTGCCTTGACCACTGTAACAACTTTCTTTCCCCTGCTATTTCCATTATCATTTAAGGCTATTCCCGATATCATTTAAGGCATTTATCTGCCAGAGTGATAAATCTTCCCCCTGAATTCAGCAATAATAAATAACAATAAATTTTTGTTTCCTCTTAGCAGCTGGCCAGTTTCCATGCTAACTTGGAATTTAGATCCCCTCCAGCCTGAATGGTAACATGTTGTTTGTCATCTTCTGAGACTCTTCATCACATTTATTCTCATGGTCAAAACTAAAAATGCTAATTTTTAAAAATCATAGTTCCTTTAACTATCCCTTACAAGCTACTAGAGGGGCTAGAGGAGCTAAGATGGCGGCATAGAGAGGAGTGGAAGCTAGTTAGTCCCCCTGGAACAACTAATAAACAACAGAAAAATTAGTAAATAACCTGGAATAACTGCGGGGAGACAAACGTGACTGTCACTCATCATACACCAACCTGAATTGGGAGGAATGCCCGAGATCGCAGCATGGAATCTGTAAGTAAAAACTGTGGACCCAAGCTGAGAGCCAAGAGCCCTCCCTCATGGAAGCCTGGTGGTGCTAGCAAGCAGCACTCTCTGAACAAGCTAATATACCTCAGCCCAGCTCCAACTGGGGTTTTAATGTTAACTGCTCAATACAGATGGTGAATCCCCAACAAGCAGACAGAGGCTTTTGGTGACGACCAACCTTGGGAGAGTCAGAGGACGTATCTTTCTCAGGACGGGGAGCCCAGAGGATCGTGTGTTATCTCTGGCCAACGGGTCAATCTGGGGGCCATGGACAGGGGCTTTCTGTCCCTTTCTCTCTCTCTCTCAAGCTGGGCAGCTCAGTGGAGAAAGCCTCAACTGTTTTCAACTCACAGTGCTCTGCTGTAGAGAAAGCCTCAGCCATTTTAAACTCACAGCACTCTGACCCAGACAAGGGTGGAGATAGTAGAGTCAGAGAAACAAAGAATCTATTTATATGCAAATGACCTCTCTATAGGGGGCATAGCTTCCCAAGAGGAAAGAGGAGGGGCCCAGCTCTACTACATCCCTTCCATGCAGCACCAGACCCTAGAGTCTGGGGGAGGAGAGCCATGGGCCACACCTCCTTATACCAGCCTGGAGTGAAAGGCTGAAAGGTGCCACCTGCTAGGCAGAAAAGCATAGGGTGTGTCAATCCTCTAAGACACACCATCAGGGAAACTGGATACTGAATATTCCCTCCTTCTGGGACCTGAACCTGTTCTCCTCTAGGAAAACCTGACTGGGGTCAAGGAGATCAGATGTCTAGACAACAGAAAACTACAACCTACACTAAGAAAAACATAGTTATGGCACAGTCAAAGGAACAAACTTACACTTCAACTGAGATACAGAAATTTAAACTAATGCTAAATCAATTCCAAAAGCTTAGAGAAGATATGGCAAAAGAGATAAAGGCTATAAAGAAAACACTAGGCATACATAAGGCAGAAATCCAAAGTTTAAAAAAACAACTGGCAGAATCTATGGAAATGAAAGGCACAACATAAGAGATGAAAGACACAATGGAAACATATAACAGATCTCAAGAGGCAGAAGAAAACACTCAGAAACAGGGAACAAAACACCTGAAAGCCTACACACTAAAGAACATATAGAGAAAAGAATGGAAAAATATGAGCAATGTCTCCGGGAACTTAAGGACAAAACAAAATACAAGAATGTACGTATCACTGGTGTCCCAGAAGGAGAAGAGAAGGGAAAAGGGGCAGAAGCAATAATAGAGAAAATAATCAACAAAAATTTCCCATCTCTTATGAAAGACATAAAATTATAGATACAAGAAGCGCAGCGTACCCCAAACAGAATAGATCTGAATAGGCCTATGCCAAGACACTTAATAATCAGATTATCAAATGTCAAAGACAAAGAGAGAATCCTGAAAGGAGCAAGAGAAAAGCGATCCATCACATACAAAGGAAGTTTAATAAGACTATGTGCAGATTTCTCAGCAGAAACCATGGAGGCAAGAAGGAAGTGGTGTGATATATTTAAGACACTGAAAAAGAAAAACCACCAACCAAGAATCCTATATTCAGCAAAACTGTCCTTCAAATACGAGGGAGAGTTCAAAATATTCTCTGACAAACAGAAATGAGAGACTTCATGAACAAGACATCTGCCCTACAGGAAATACTAAAGGGAGCACTACAGACTGATAGCAAAAGACAGGAGTGAGAAGTTTGGAACACAATTTTGGGTGATGGTAGCACAGCAATGTAAATACACTGAACAAAGATAACTATGAATATGGTTGAAAGAGGAAGATTAGGAGCATGTGGGACACCAGAAGAAAAGCGGAAAGATAAAGACTGGGACCGCATAACTCAGTGAAACCTGGAGTGTTCAACAATTGTGATAAAATGTACAAATATGTTTTCTCATGAGGGAAGACAAAGGAATGTTAACCTTGCAAGGTGTTAAAAATAGGGAGGCATTCCGGGGGGGGGGGGGATATCATCAATGTAAACTAGAGACTATAATTAACAGAATAATTGTATTATGCTTCCTTTAATGTAACAAAGGCAACATACCAAGGTAAATGCAGATAAAAGGAGGGCATAGGGGAGGGGTGTGAGACACTTGGCATTGATGGTGTTGTCTGACTCTATTCTACTTTGATTTAAGGTTATCTTTCCTTCTGCTGCTAGGATCCTAGCTGTCATGTCTTTTTCTTTCCCCCTCTTTTTTCTTTTTCTTTTGCCTCTCTACCTTCTCTGACTCTTCCTCCTGCTTTGTGGAAGAAATGTAGGTGTCCTTATATAGACAGTGGTGAGGGTGGTGAACACATAAATATGTGACTATACAGGGAACCATTGATTGTTTACTTAGGATGGAATGTATGGCGTGTGAGCAAAACCATCTTAAAAAAAAAAAATGGGTTGATGACAAAACCTTGAGGACAGTATACTGAGTGAAATGAGCCAGACACATAGGGACAAATATTGCAGGGTCTCACTGATAGGAACGAATTATAATATGTAAACTCATAGACATGAAATATAAGTTACCAAGATATAGAACGAGGCTAAAGAATGGGGGGCAGTTGCTCAGAATGAGCAGAATGTTCAACTAGGATGAACATAAATGTTGGGAAATGAACAGAGGTGGTGGCAGCACGCTGTGAGAATAACTAACAGTGATGAACAGTGCAGGAATGTGGTAGAAAGAGGAAGCTCAGAGCCATGTATATCACCAGAAGGAAAGTTGGAGGTTAAAAGATGGGAATGCATAAAACTGAATCCTGTGGTGGGCAATGTCCGTAATTAACTATACAACTATTAGAAATCTCTTTCATGAACCAGAACAAATGTATGACACTACAACTAGAAATTAATAATAGAGGGGCATATAGGTAGAAAATATATATCTATTGCAAACTATATACTACAGTTAGTAGTACTTCAACGTTCTTTCAGAAACAGTAACAAATGTACTATACTGATACCACGAGTCAACAACGGAGGGGGGTTGGTTAGGGATATGGGAGATTTGAGTTTCCCATTTTTTTTTTTTTTCCTCTTCTTTATTTCTTGTCCAGAGTGATGAAAATGTTCTAAAAACTGAACAAAAATTAATTGTGGTGAGGGATGTATGAAGGTACCAGGGGCAACTGATTGTACACTTTGGATCTTTGGATAATTGTATGGTATGTGAACAATCACCAAAAAAAAAAAAAAAAAAAAAAAAAAGCTACCAGAAATTGTTAATTATTTTCTACAGACAAGCCACAAAAAACAACTTTTTAAGTAAAAATCAAAGATTTTTATGAATACTTCTACAGCTCAAACTAATGTCTGCATATCGTTGCTCAAACTTAATCGATATTATGTTGTCACTGCTTCTGCTTCTGTACTTTCCCTCCAAAACCAGAATTTGATTGTTTAAATAATGTAAAAGAAGGAAAAAAGTTTTTTTCTTAAGATAATGTCTTTCTCCAATTGATTAGATTTGCTATAAGATTTTTAAATTATATATTTAGATTTTGGCTGAATGATAATATATATACAACTTCCTGTGGATACCAAAAATAAATGAGAAGCAAGTTTCTAATATTTAAGAATTGTAATTTAGCCTCTTATGCTTCATCTCTCAAATGTAAAGGGACAATTTAAAACACTTTCTTTCCTAAAGAGCCATTGTGAAAAATATTGTATTTCAGCAACAAAAATAAGCTAGGAAAAAATTTCTTTCTAAGTCATAATGTCGAGTAGCCTGAACTGAGAAAAGTATAATTCAGTTTGTTTTGGTTTGGTTTTTATTTTTTTAATAAAAAATGCCAATGATAGGGGATAGGAATTCCCCCATCTCTCCCTCCCCACCTCCCCCAGCAACAGGAAAAAGTATAAACCAGATCATATAGTTCTTACTATGTGACACTACACAAATCTAAAGATATGTCCTAGAAATAATACTAATTAAATCAAATGGGTATAACAAATTGCAAAATACCCCAAGAGCATTATTTTATGAGTTCTACTCAGAAAGTTCAAAAACAGCACCTATAAACTAAATAGAAAAGACTAATTTGTTAGGGAAGGAAATTTAAATTTCTCTTCCCAAGAGAATGAGACTGAAACTGGAAAAGCTTAACAAAAGGAGGAACTATACATTTTACTACTACCTACTACCAGTAAAATAATACTTTAAAATGGGATTTCAATTGACTTTAAAAACAAAACTCTCTAACACAAATAAATCTAGATCCAGCCAGCTTATTTTTAAAAGCTACTTCTTTTTTAAAGACTATTTTATATCTCAGAATGTTTCTACTGTTTGTGCTGTTTTAAATAGTTACTTTTTTTTTAATAGTAAAACAAATACTACTTGCTCTCTAATTTAAGAGATTCTCTTAAAATCCTTTAACTCTCTACAGGCTTGGACACAATTTCTGAAAGACTGACTTTTAACCAAGGTCTTTTATTAGATTTGGAGGTCAGCTTAAAAACCAAAGTTCAGGTTCTCTTTGGCATATGCTTACAACAAGCAGTACACTCTCAAGTTTCCTAAAATTCAGAGGGGAAAAAATACTCTCAGATAAATGTTGCCTTATTCTGTTGGAAGATCTAGCAGTTTCAACAGCGATTCCTCTGGCCACAGCCGCAGCTAAAATAAAATAACTAAAATAAAATAAAATAATTGGGACTGTCAGTTTCTTATTTTAGCATTGTTGGTAGTGCAAGAATGATAGCTATATATATTTGAATAATGGGTAATAGTAACATATGAGCAACTGTGCTCTCAGTTTTAAAATCAAAAATGATTTTCATTACATATTCTCTCTCTTCCAAAAGAGTCAAAACCCTGAATGGATATTTCTACAATGACATCTCAAATACAATAAGGATGTTGGGATATATTATTCTATGCTTCAAACAGACAGACATTCAATAGTGTGGTTACAATCCAGTAGGCCATTATCCTGCTTGGTTCTATTTTAGAAACAATATACAGGATAAGAGATCCTATTATCTATTTTAACCTGTCATTTCACTGTGAGAGTGATCCCTATAGAAAAAAGCTTCTAGAGAAACAATCTACTATAATGTCTTAGATTTAAACAGTATTTACAGTCTACAAAGCACTTTCTCATTTATCTTACCGCCTCATGTGAGGTTGCATTCCAATCAAGGAACCAATTCTATCACTGATAGAGGGGCCAACGGCAACTATCTCAACCACACAAATATTCATAGAATGCACAGATGTGCCTATTACAGGCTATTTTAAAAGTACAAACTCTTTAAGATGTGTCTTTGCCCAGTTGCACAGTTTCTGTCAATCCCATTCCAGCCCCACATCTAGACAATCTCTGAGCTGTTCTGACCCATCTGACCACTGGTGGTCACACCACACTATGCCTTCTTCCCCTCAGTCTTTTCCAATCCTGAATTCCTATTCAGGAAAGCTCTTTTTCCTCCTTTATCTTCTAACTCTTGCCCCAGTTACCTCAGAAGTCTCCCGAGTTTCAGTTGTGAGTCAAATAATAAGCCCAGGCTAGAGTGCCAAACACTAGAAAATCCCCTCTGAACCAAGGGCAAGATGAAATTAAATAAGAAAAGGATTAAAGTGCCATCAATCTTGGAAAGTCTTAAAAACACCCAAAATCATTCATACATTCATCTTTTTACATATCATCAGTGAGCAATGACTGTATGTTGGAAATACAAGATGAAAATGTCATAATCCCTGCTCTCAAGTCCCTCTGAGTATACCAAGAAAATACTCCATTCCAAAAGTACTCCAAAAGTCTAAGTTCTCAGTCTCATTCATAAATTAAACTGCTTTCCCATAAAAATACATTTTTAATGTGTTCACTTATATTTCTTTTTATAGGACAGCTAATATTATAACAGTACTCATTTTGTTTTGAACAATTTTCTTTTCATATGTACAAACAGAACATTAGCATATTATGGTACATAAACAGGTTTTTGTAGGCAAGTTCTAACACCCAACAATAAAGCAGACAGCACAGTGCCAGGCTCGTATAAGAACTCAATAAAGGTTAATTCCCTCATCCCTTCTTAATTCCAATTAACAGACTTACAGTCAAACTTATTTTTAAGATTTGACTTCTAATATGCATGGTCCTTGTTCATAGGGAGCAAAATATACCTGTAATCATTAGTAAACAAGGCAGTATATTAGAGGATGCCAATTGTCCAACATAGAAAACAAGCACAGAAACTTGGAGGAAAATAACTAACATAAGATTTTATGTCCCAAATAACTGACAGGAATAATGCAATTTCAGTTTTAAAGGCACCTTCTTCTCCAAATCAATGAATGAACAAAACAGTAGATGAATGAATTAATCAATGAATGAACAAGGTTCAGAGTCAGACAGATAAACTAGAACAATCAGGTATATAGTATATGATTGATAGTATTATTTAAGTGCTATGCTCAACGTTCAATGCATGTTATCTCCTATAGATTTCAAAGTAAACCTTGAAATAGAAATTATTGTCCCCATTTTAAAAATGAGAAAGGAGTCTTACAAAGCAATTTGTCCAAAGTTATCCAACACATGACAAACTGTCAATGTTCCTTTCATTTCATTTCATCACAGCTGGTATTTATTCCACTCAATAGATATGCAGTATTTGATAGAGAAAGAAATATTCCAGTAAAATTGGATATAAAAGCAAATTTCTATAATGCTAAAACTATTTTCACACTGGCTTCTCATATAAACTTAGGAATGGTTTGCATGGTTAGAGAAGAATCATCAAACAGATGAATTTTATATTTTGCCTAAATATTTCAAATTATGTCAAGTTATGCATTTTAGTTTCCTAGCTGTTAAAACTAATATCATACAATGGGCTGGCTTACACAACCGGAATTTATTGGCTCACGGTTTTTAGGCCAGGAGAAGTACAAAATCAAGAGGTCATTGAGGCAATGCTTTCTCCCAGATATTCTGGCATTCTGGCACTAGCTGCAGCGATCCTTGGTCCTTGGCTTTTCTGTAATATGGCAATGCATATGGCAGCCTCTCCTAGCTTCTCCCTTCTCCTCCAGGTTCTGTTGACCTTCAGCCTCTGGTTGCTCTCTCTGTGGCCATCCCTATAAAGTCTTCAGCAATAAGATTAAGACCTATCCCAATTCATTTGGGCCACACCTTAACTGAAATATCCTCATCAAAAGGTCCTATTTACAAGGGTTCACACTCACAGAAATGGATTAAGTCTAAGAACATGTTTTTTAGGGTTAGACAGCTCCAAGCCACCACATTATGTTTCTGTACGTTACGTTTCATTATTCCTGCAAATATTGCTCTGAAAAATTTCCAAACCAAATATTTCTCCTATTACCCTTATTTTCCCTACAGAAACGAGCGTATTATGTGTTGGCAGAACCCCAAGCTCCATTCTTACAGATAAAATATTAGTTACTTAACTCTGCAAATATCTAAGTTTGACGTTCCAGGTTACATAATACAAATCAGTTTCAAACATGATTAATTTTGATGCTAAGCATTCTTTATATTAAATTTACTTTACAACATGGACCAGAAATAAAGCCTTCCTTACAGGAAGAATGGGTCAAAACTTATTACTATTTTGGAACATAAGTAAGCACTTCAGAGCAACACTCATAACTTTATCCAGAGTCAGTAAAAGCAATTCTCTCCCTCATAAGAAATTACCACATGGGTAGTGTTCTAGTTTGCTAATGCTGCAGAATGCAAAACACCAGAGATGGATTGGCTTTTATAAAAAAGGGGGTTTATTTGGCTACACAGTTACAGTCTTAAGGCCATAAAGTGTCCAAGGTAACACATCAGTAACCGGGTACCTTCACTGGAGGATGGCCAATGGCGTCCGGAAAACCTGTTAGCTGGGAAGGCACATGGCTGGAGTCTGCTCCAAAGTTCTGGTTTCAAAATGGCTTTCTCCCAGGACATTCCTCTCTAGCAAGCTTGCGCCTCTTCAAAACGTCACTCACAGCTGCACTGAGTTCCTTCTCTTTGAGTCAGCTCATGTATATGGCTCCACTGATCAAGGCCCACTCTGAATGGGTGGGGCCATGCCTCCATGGGAATATCTCATCAGAGTCATCACCCACAGCTGGGTGGGGCACATTCCAAGCAAATCTAATCAGCACCAAAACGTCTGCCCCACAAGACTACATCAAAGATAATGGTGTTTGGGGGACACAATACATTCAAACTGGCAGAGGTAGATTCCCAAATCATTTCCTAAAGGACAGTGCTACAGCTGAGTCATCACAACCAACTGACATATTTGTTCATTCATTCAGCAAATACAGTGATTATTCTAGATCCTAGCAATACACAGTAAGATATCAAAACAAGATAGACAAGATCCCTACTCTCATGGAGCTTACAATCCCATGAGAGACAACTATGAGAATGAAATAAATAAATAAACAAATAAGAATTATATCCAACAGTACTAAGTGCTATACAGATAATTCAAACCTGGTGAGATTATAGTGATTGGATGGCCATTTTAGATTGAGTCATCATGGAAAGCCTCTTGAAAGAAGTAAATGGCAAAGCCTCTTGAAGAAGTAAATGGCAAAAGTTCAGATTGGAGGAGTAGGAAGGGACCAGATCATCGAACTTTAAAAACCAAGGTAATATATTTGGATTTTATTTTTTAGCTTGATGGGAAGCCACTGAAGAAAATCACATAAAATCTAGAGTCATGTTCACTAAGAATTAGAATCCAAACTGTGCTACACTCAGCACTCAATAAAATCCATCTGAAGACACTGGCACAATCCTAGAGCTTGAAGGAATATTATGGAGTATAAAGCCACCATTTTACAGATAAGGAAACTGAGGGCCTAAGAAAAAGGCATCATTCAGATTGTTTCATTAATGGTTAACAGAAATATCTACAAAAATAATTAAGGGCAAGTATGTCCAGAACATATCCTAAACTCAAAGTTGGCGTTAATCAGAAAATAATGTCCTTTATGTGGTCATAAACTGGGCCACGAACTAAATGCATATGACCCATTATAAAATTTCTTATATCTTTTAACAGCCCCTGACCTCAATCTAAAACTGAAATTTTTACATGGTGGCACATATCCAATAAACAATCAATTCTGTTGTTCTAATCCCAACCCACTGAGTACAAAACAACTTGGAGATTCATTCATTCAACAGAGGGTAAGGACCTACTATGTGCAAGGAATTATACTGAAAGACTTAGAATCTAGAAGAGGCTATGAAAATATGCACACAGAGAAAGAGACACACAATGCTGATATACATATATTATACACACACAACTGTAATTGATGAAATGTAAAAGCTGCCAACATGCCTCTGAGATAATGCACTATGAGAGTCAGAGGAAATATTACTTTCAGTTGAAAGGATGAGATCACAGTATGTAAGCTGGTCCCTGAAGGATGGGTGGGATTTACAGATAGGGTAAATTATAGTTAGGAGGGGCAAAAGACTAAATAAACTGTAACCATGCCTCTAGAAGAGAAATCTAGGAAGTTAATTAAATTTAGAGCAACCATATCTAACATAAAAATACCTAAAATTGAGCTGGAACTGAGACAAACATTTTGAAGACAGCTGTTGGAAGCTGATGAAGACATTTTGGAGAGCACCATTTTGAAACACAACCTAGGAGCAAGCAGACACCAGCTACATGCTTTCCCAGCTAACAGAAGTTTTCCAGATGCCAATGGCCTCTCTCCAGTGAAGGTACCCTTTGTTGATGGACACTTTATGGCCTTAAGACTGTAACTGTGGGGGGAGAACCTAAGATGGCGGCTAGCTGAGACAGGGCAAAAAAACACCTCCATGAAAAATACCAGATAAAAGCCAGAAAGTGACCCAGAACACCAGTTCCAGCGATGCACCAGCTGGACAAGATCTGCTAAATCCACAGGGACCATGCATTTGGTGAAACTGAGAGTCTGCATTCTGAAATGACAGGCTGGGAGAGCCCCTTCATGGCCCAGAGGCCCAGGGCTTCCCTGGAAGGCCAGCACATATTTGTGATGTGGCACAACCTTCCCTCAGCAGAAGTCCTGGAAGAACACAGCTGAGAAGGGGGACCCGCTCAGAAATGCCAGAGACCCTACGCCAATACCAAGGACTTGTGGGTCAGCGGCAGAGACAATCTGTGGCAAGACTGAAATGAAGGCTTTGGCTCTTGCAACAGCCTTAAATTTCCAGGAACACCTGGAAGGTTGGATTATTAAAGCTGCCCTGCCTCCCTAACCACCCAGACACACGCTGCACATTCAGGGCGGACAGCACCAACACACGCCCAAATTTAGTGCACCAATTGAACCCCACAAGAATCAGATCTCCACACACCACAAAGACAAAGTTGGGGAGAACTGACTTGAGGAGAATAGGTGACTCGCGGACACCATCTGCTGGTTAGTTAGAGAAAGTGTACGCCATCAAGCTGTAGATCTGACAAATTAGAGATTGGTATTTTTTATATCTGGAAAGAACCCTGCCAAGTAAAGCAAATGCCAAGAGGCTATAAACAACAGAAAATCTTAAAGCATATGACAAAACCAGAAGATATGGAGAACCCAAACCCAAACACCCAAATCAAAAGATCAGAAGAGACACGTACTTGGTGCAATTAATCAAAGAACTAAGCACAAACAACAAGAGCGTGGCACAGGATATAAAGGACATGAAGAAGAGCATGGCACAGGATATAAAGGACATAAAGAAGACCCTAGAAGAGCATAAAGAAGAAACTGCAAGCATAAATAAAAAAAAATAGAAGATCTTATGGAAATAAAAGAAACTGTTGGCCAAATTAAAAAGACTCTGGATACTCACAATACAAGATTAGAGGACTCAGCCTCCTCAAGGACCACAGAACGGAAAATGAAAGAACAAAAGAAAGAATGGGGAAAAAAATCGAAAAAATCAAAATGGATCTCAGGGATATGTTAGATAAAATAAAACATCCAAATTTAAGAATCATTGGTGTCCCAGAAGGGAAAAGTAGGGTAAAGGTCTAGAAAGACTATTCAAAGAAATTGTTGGGGAAAACCTCCCCAACCTTCTACACAATATAAATATGCAAAGCATAAATGCCCAGCAAACTCCAAATAGAATAAATCCAAATAAACCCACTCAAGACATATTCTGATCAGACTGTCAAATACAGAAGAGAAGGAGCAAGTTCTGAATGCAGCAAGAGAAAAGCAATTCACCACATACAAAGGAAACAACACAAGACTAAGTAGTGACTCCTCAGCGGCCACCATGGCGGCGAGAAGGCAGTGGCATGACATATTTAAAATTCGGAGAGAGAAAAATTTCCAACCAAGAATACTTTATCCAGCAAAACTCTCCTTCAAATTTGAGGGAGAGCTTAAATTTTTCACAGACAAACAAATGCTGAGAGATTTTGCTAATAAAAGAACTGCCCTACTTCAGATACTAAAGGGAACCCTACCAACAGAGAAACAAAGAAAGGAGAGAGAGAGAGAGAGAGAGAAATTTAACAGACATATATAGAACATTACATCTCAGGTCACCACGACACACATTCTTCTACAGTGATCATGGATCTTTCTCTAGAATAGACCATAGGATGAGTCATAAAACAAGCCTCAATAAATTTTTTTAAAAATTGAATTTATTCAAAGCACATTCTCTGACCACAATGGAATACAAATAGAAGTCAATAACCATCAGACTTGGAGAATTCACAACAACTGAAGGGTAAAAATGAGGGGGAGATGAAAACATTCCCTGATATCAAAAGCTGAGGGAATTCATCACCAGTAGATCAGTCCTATAAGAAATGCTAAAGGGAATTGAGCAGGCTGAAAGGAAGGGACACTAAACAATTGACTGAAACCACATGAAGAAATAAACATTTTCAGTAAAGATCACATGGTAAACATAAATACCAATACTACTGTATGTTTGATTTGTAACTCCACTATTTACTTCCTACAGGATCTAAAATACATAAACTGTAATGATAAATCAGTGGTTTTGGATTCAATGTAAAACAGTAATTTTTGACAAGAACTACATAAAGGTGGGGGAATGGAGGAGAATAGGAACATAGTTTACATGTTCTATTGAAATTAAGTTGGTATCAAAGAAAAACAAGATTGTTATAGATCTAAGAGGTTAAATTTAAGCCCCACAGTAAACACAAAGAATATATCAGAGAATATGACCATAGGGATGAAAAGTAGAGTAGGGGTTATGAGAAGTAGAGGAAGGGGCAACGGGGAGTTAAGAAATGAGTGTAGGGTTTCTGTTTGGGGTAAAGGGAAATTTCTAGTAGTGGATGGTGGGAAGGTGATAGCATTCCAACATTCTAAATGTGATTAATCCCACTAATGGAATGCTAGGGAGGGGTTGGAATGGGAAGATTTAGGCTGTATATATGTTCCCACAATTAAAAAAAAAAAAAAAAAGACAGTCTAAATAGATAATGACAATTAAATGCCAAGGATGATCCTGGATGGGATCTGAGGATGGAGGAGAGGAGGATCAAAGGGGCACAGTTAGGACAAAAGAAAGAAAAAAAAAGGAAATACAGAATTAGAATGCAAGCTTTGTATCAATGTTGAATTTCTTGAACTTCTTAGCTGTGCTTAATGGGACTCCATAAAAGAATGTTCTTGAAAAAAAAAAAAATACCTAAAATTGATCTGCACCTGCAGTTATGTATCATTTCAATTCAGTAACATAAGAGTTGTTCATCTGTATTTACTATCTAAATTCATAAAATGTTTTTTGATATCAATAACTTTAAACCTAGATCTGGATATTATATTTGTTTTGTTTTCCAACAGGAATTAAATTAAATTTCAAAGATTATTGAAAATTTGCTTTTGAAGAAACAGAAAAAAAATTGGAAAGTTACTTAGGCTACTCAGTGCAAAAATGGCAAAGGGATCAAGATGCTGGAGTGAGATGCTTCAGAGCTCTGTTCCCCCACAGAAGCTTTGAACAACCAGCAAGAACTGGCAGAAACATCTTTCTCAAGGCTCCAGAAAACAGTCAAGGGACTGCAGTGACAGGTTGAGCACCCTGTCACTGGTGGTCTTAAAAACATTAGGATCTTGTGATGCCCTGACTGGCCCCTTCCCCACCCATCACTGACTTGGCATGGAGTCTCCCACGCTCCCAGTGCAGATCCCTGGTCCCCGTTCCAGATGGAACAGAATAACCCTTGTGGGAGCATGTGTGTCTGGCCCAATCTATCTGGTGGTAGCCTGTGAGACTTGCCATCCCAGAACCTGCCCTGCATGTAGAACGCAGCTCACCAAGCTCTCCTACAGAACACTGTGGGAGAACAGTTAAATTGTGCTACCTGAAGCAAGGGATTTCTAGTTATAGGACACAGAGTGCAGTGCAAAAGAAAGAATCAGAGAACCTATAGATCACACAAATGAAATCATTTAGTCTGAGGAACAGAAACAAGAATGAATGAAGAAAAGTGAACAGAGCCCGAGAAACCTGCAGTACACCATCAAGCATACCAATATACGCATTATAGGAGCTCCAAAAGGAGAAGAGAAAGGAGCAGAGACAATAGTCAAAGAAATAATGGCTAAAAACTTCCCAAATTTAATGAAAGACATGAAAGTCCACATCCAAGATGCTATGTCATGCCATGAAAAGAAACTTACTTTACTTGGAAACTACACAATACAAGAGCTGAAAAGGTACTGCTGTTCATTAAAGTCCTTTATTTTCATTGTTTTAAATTAAATGCCCACCTGATTCAGTTCCCTGAACCCAATCTGCACTTTCACATCTCCAAGCCATCTCCTCTGCCTCACCAACCAAGAACCCTGAAATTCTCCTCATCCTCCAAGGCTCAGTTCAAGGAAAGTTCCCATCACATAACCCTGATCCACCTTGCTTTATGAGAAGTTGTACTTTTGTTGTTAACTTCTTTTGTAGCCCAAATTTTACAAACTTGTGCATCTTCTTTCTCATTATAGCACACATATCATAGTACCCTATGTATAGGAGGAATTAAAGATTTTTTTTAATTGGATTAAGCACTTTCACACAAAAATATGATATGATATTAAAAATACTAAAATCACCAAAGACAGTCAAGATATTGAGAAATAACAGAAGTAGATTTCCAAGAACTCCAGAACCTTTTTACCATATTCCACAACCTTAAAGTGCAAAGCTGGGCCTATGTCATGGAAGCCCAGGCTCTCTGTTGCCTCATCAAAGTGCTTCCTTGTGATCATGTTTCAGTTTCCCTGAAGAGGGAGGCCTGCACCACCCACAGCTCCCTAAGAGCAGCTAAAGACTCAGCAGTCTCTCCAGGGACACTTGCCTTCACCATCACAGGAAAAAAGCAAGCAACAGAGAGCTTAGGGACAGTAAAATTAGTCCCACTAGAATCCATTTAGATCTCCCCACCAGGACAGGTTTGGCAACAGGAAGGTAGTCCCTGCCACACCGAGGGAGGGCAACATCAAGCCATTTGGCACTAAGCCCTCAGCCTCAATAACCCTATTTCCCAAGGAGGGAGGGTGCAAGGAAAGGCATTAAATTGACAGCAATCTTTTGCCAGTTTTCCTATTACTTCTCACTTTTACTTATAGGTAGGAAAAAAGGCCTCCAATGCCTGTCACTGTCTTTCTAAAAACTGCTCTGGGGTGGTATGCTGCCATCATTTCACGTCTTATAATTGATGCCAAAGTACCTCCTCCTCCTATTTCTTCTCAAGGAAACAGCAGAGATGAGTGTTCTCTGTGTGCTTCTCCTTTTACCTCCTCTATGACTAAAATGTGCATACATCCACACTGAAAACAGAGGAAATAGCCCATTGGTATGCAGCATGTGTATGTACACGCACACACACACAGATGATTAACCTACTTTAAGAAAATGTGGTATACAAGCGTGTTCTGAAATAAAAATTTTAAATGTGTATTAAATGAGAAATACATTTCCTACAATGAATTTTTTTTTTGGGGGGGGGTGATCAAGCTCACTTACCAGTAAATATATGATTCCATATATTCCATGGAATATATGATTCCTTTCCATATATTCAAACAATTTCTTGAAATTATAGGACTTTGGGGCTAAGATATCTTAGAAATATTTGCCTAAAGCAAGGAAGCCAGAAAGGTAACAAGCCTGGAAGCCATGGACTCCTGACTCCAAGGGACTGAGCAGAACCTATTAAAACAGTGAGATGATTCTGGGGTGCAGAATCCTTCTGTAGGGATACCATCAAACAAATGTAAATATGAATTAAAGTGGGTACATGAGTTCAAGTTAAAGCAATCAAGATGTCTAAGGTTTAGTATCTTAACAACACAAATACCTAACAAAATGAGCCCATTTTCTTAAGTGTTCTAAAACTTGTTTTAATGCAGTTAAACGCATTTCCAGAACTGGACTCCCAGAATATGTAAATCACACACCAGGAAGAATACGTATATACTCAGAACTATGAAAACTCCTAGGATAATGTGAAACTATAAAAGGGGGGGGGGAGCCCCTAACTTGAGTCCCACAACTATTTCCAAACTTCAGAAAGTATTGTATCCTTCCTTCAAAATATATCTTGTGTTTCTGAGTTGCTTCTGGGGAGTTACTGCCGTGAATTTTCTTTGTGGTTGGTTGTGTGTGTGCGTTTTTTTTTTTTTTTAATGATTCATTTGGCTGGCTGCATGCTTATTAAGATCCTGTTCTAATTACCATCCGCAAGTATCACCGTGGATGAGACAAGCAGGGCTCACTTCTTTAGTATGTGGAGCTTAACTTTCTGGACCCAGCTACTTAGAAGAGCCTTAACGAACTCGCAGACTGGGAGAGAGGAGCCAGAAGGGTAGAGAGCATTCTAAAACTTCAACTGAGACTATCTAAATTCCAAGTTTCCTGTCTCCGCTTCTGTTGCTTCGACGTTCTGTTTGGTAACCTGACACGTCATCCCTTCCCTTAATAGCACCTTTGGGAGTCCCTCCCGGCGTCCAAATCAGAGTAGCGTCCTCCCCCCACCCACACCTCACACTCCACACTCCACCTCCGACGCAGCGGGTTTCAAATAGAGGCCCGCAGAGGTGCGGCCCCAACGATCCCGGCCCCTGGGACCGACCCTTTTTGGGGCTCTGCGCTACTGGCAAGCACCCCGCGGGGGCGCCCGCGGCCGGCAGGGCTCACGCCGTGGGTGGGGAGGGAACCCCCGCCCGACTCCACTTCGCACGTTCAGCATCCACGAGCCAAAGGATGTGAGGAAGGGAACGATCTAACTCTGAGAAATCCTCCGAGTTCAAGTGCAGACCTCGAGGGAGCGACCCTCTCGCTCCAATACCCGTCCTCCCCCGTCTCTTGCGGGCGAAACCTGGGGAAGGGTGAGCGAAATACGGGCCCCGCCAAGGTGCCGCAGCCACCGGCCCAGCCCGCCTCACGCGGCGTGTGTGCAGCGCGGCTCCTCCCCCACGGGAGTGCGGGACCCGTGAAGGCCGCTCGCTGCCCTCTCAACGCCTCGCCTAGCGGCCTGGGCAGCTCGGGCGCCGCGTCCTCACCCGGAGGCCGCAGAAGTCGGGAGCGCGGGCCCCGGGACCCGGCGCGCCCCCGAGCGCGCGCCCTGCCGCCCGCCTCCGCGGGCAGCGGCTCCGCGCGAGTTGCACTAACTTTCCGAGGCGGGGGAGGGGCGAGCGCCGCGGGCCCAGCGGGCCCCGACCTTACCTGTGCTCAAATTGTCGTTAATTTTCAAGGGCACCCGCAAGATGTAGACCAGGAAGAGCACGATGAAGAACCACACAGTCCAGAGATAAGTCCAAGACCAAACTATGCAGGACTTGAGCTGCTCCAGAAAGCCCGTACCAGCTTCAGCCATTTTTCAGCGCTGCTCTCTGCCGCCGCGGTTCTCGGTGTCTGCCGGGATGATTCACCGGCCCGGAGGCGCCGGCGCTGCCGCCGCCGCGTCCCGGGCGCCCCCGAAGCCTGCCCGCCCGCCGCCCGGGACGCGGGCACGGCGGGAAATCGCGTGCTGACCGCGGGCGCGCTCTGCTTTCCCTTTATTAGCCTTATTGCTAACTCTCTGAAGGCCCCTACAAGTGTCTTTCGTGTAGGGATCACGTGGCCCCTGCCCCCTCACGTTCTGATCCCATTTGTATTTATTATGTTAAAATTCGAAAGACAGGTCTAGTGGCGCCCTGAAGGAAACTCCTGACGTGATAATGATAAGGTACATGTGTTGGGCGCTTACTATATGCCAGGCACTGTTCCAACCTCTGTATAATGTAATTTAATCCCTACGGCAATCCTAGAAGGTCACTACCGTCATTTCCCCCATTTTATAGTTCGGGAAACTGAGGCACATATCCTTTGAATAGATAACCGTAAAGTGGTTCCAAAATTCATTTACAAATCGTGGATTCCAGTGCCGGAGGTTTTAAATCCTAAACCTCCTTCCTCTCAGACTTCAGGCCCAGAGGGAGGGATGAATAAACCGAGGGCAGCTAGAAAAAAATGGGAAGTGTGCTCTTGTCATGGGTTGGTAGGCCTGAAGATAAATCACTCGATTAAACAAGATTTTGGTTGTGCATGGTATTTCACTTTTTTTTTTTTGGTTGCAGTAAAGGGATTTTTCCAAAGAAATCTTGACAAGTTGAATGTTTATCCTCCAATTCTTCTGGCAATCACAGTTCAAACAACTCTCAGCCGTTTTTAATGTAAACAATTTTCTCTGAAATAATTTTGACTTATTCTGATCCTGCTACTTTAAGTGAGAATAAATTATAAAGTTTTTGCCTTTGCTGAATAAATTGTTGCCTTTATCAGATAAAGTTAGAAAGTCTGTTTCTGTCCGGGAATGATTGAACTTTCTGTGTAGTAGATGGCTTAGACAATCTATAGCCAAGATGAATTCTGAGCATTTAGGGGAATATTTTATTACAAATTTTGTTTTGCTTACTTGTGGTTTTCTCCATAATAAAGTAAGCACGTTTTTAACTTGTTTTTTACATGTTCTCTACAGTGAGATATAGGCAAGGATAAGAGAAACACACACATACTTTTTCATAGTTACTTATGGCAGCACACTACCAAATAATTTTTGCATCTACTAATGATGCCTGAATTCTTAGGATACTAAAACAACTTGAGTACATGAACTTATTTTATGTAAAGTAACCCACCATATTCTTTGGTATTCACTAGGCAAGCTAGGCTATTTTCTACTTAATTTAAATGAACATCCAGGAGCCTGGCTTCTCTGAAGGACATTAATATGACTTTGAGCCATAATTTTCTATTGCTACTGATTCCTGGAGGGTCAGCCATGTCTTTATAATTACCTTTGGGTTTGGACACCCAAATGAAAGAGCCCAATCTCTTGTGAACTGAAACTGTTTCAATATGGCCAGAAGGAAGGTTCCACTCCAAGGAGTGTTAAGAGATAAAGCTGAAGAGGTAGGCCAGCATCTGATTTTGAAAGGTCTTAATCAGGGAAGTGTGATGCTACTTACTCTTTAGAAGACCCCTCTGATGACAATATACAGAATAGATGGGAAAGGGTAGGAGTTAGTATACCACTGTAATAATCAGAGATTTATAGAAGAGGGGATTTAAGGAATATTGGGGAGATAGAATTGATAGGACTTGGTGACTGATAGGACAGGCAGGGTAAAGGCAAAAGGGTAAAGGATGAAACTATTCATGAGATAGTTGTCATTGTTACCTACCCCCACCCTCACCCCCCAGGTGTCATGTTTTCATGTAGAGGAGCCTTTACTAGAGTGTCACACACCTGGCTCTTCAGGCTACCCCATCATTATTTCTTATCTGATTTGTGAATTTGGAGCAGCTGGCCTGCTGAGCGTTATGTGCTGAGGTCTCTCCTCAAACTTACAGTGAGTTCCTGGGGCAGGTTTTATGCCCTGACAGGGAGAACTGCATTTTGAGGTTCAATTCAGGGCAACGCTAGCAAGCCCATCTGGTCACATACATAGTTATGTTTCCAATCCTGCTTTCATCAGTAATAAAGCTGATGTTTAGTCAACAGCTACCTGACACCTGTTTCTCTCTCTCTCAGTTGCTCTGAGTTTAATTCTCAAGCCTTATTTGTTCATCTGTTAAATGGGTATAGTTGTATGGTTGTTGTGAGCATTAAACATAATAAGTCTATTTGAAGCACCTAAAACAGTTTCTGGTACATAGCTAGCTCTCAATATTATTGTGTTGGTTTTTGTTTTTGTTTTTATCTTTTTGTTAGCTGTAAAAGACTTCCTAATCTGTTAAGTGCTGCAGGTGTTATTCCTTATAAGTACTATAGTATAAGACAGGTGAAAACTCAGATTTGAGCAATGAGAAGTCCTGCTATTATTATTATTACGTGGTCCTCCTTATCAATGCCATTTGACCAGATCATCCCTGATCCTTCTAGCTCCTTCCCTGGCTCCCTGAATTGTGCCCTCTATCTGATACCCACTACAGAGATAGTGCTCTTTGAAACACTTTTTCACTCTAGCCCACTGTACCCACTTTTGGACACCTGTTCTCAGCTGTAATTAAGAAGTCTCCAGCCTTCCACAGGAATTGGGGGGGGGGGGGGGGGCTCATACTAGAGGTCCAGCCAGGAAAGGGGAATTGAGAGTATTGAAGAGGGAAAATTAAGTGCCAAGTGAACATTTTTACATTATAATCAATGTATTGCATGTGACTATTCCTTTTCAATAACTTATGCTTTCTTTTTTTAACCACTTTAATTTGTCATTCTTTTATTATAAAAGCAGTACATATCATTATAACATATTAGAAAATGCAGATAAGCAAATAATAATACATAACACTACATTCCCATGATTCCAAAATTATCACTCTTAAAATCTTAATGTATATACTTCCAAATATTTTCTAGTGTGTATGCTGTGTGTGGTATGTTGTGAGAGTATATGTCTATTGTTAAAAAGAAATCATATATATATACACACACACACACAAATATGCACATACATATACTATGTGTAAAATGGTGTTTTTCCAGTTAAAGATCTCTCTCATCCATATAATTGTATTTTTATCTATTTTCTTCTATCTAATATTCAGTTTTCCCAATTCTCCCCTAAATATCCTTTACAACTAGTTTGTGCAAACCATGATCCAATCCACAGCCATGCATTCCATGTACTTGTTTTATCTTCAGGTGTTTAAAAGACACTGGACCTAAAACTAACTTTTTGATGACAATGACTTGTTGAAGAGATCTGGCCAGTTGCCCTACAGAATGGTTCACCTTCTGGAATTGTGCTTCCTTCAGGCATGCTTAGTCTGTTTCTCGGTAAACTATAAGTTAGATTTAAAGGCCTGAAAGATCCGTGTTAAACATTTTTGACTAGGCAGTATTTTGCACTTAATATTGCACCACTCAGGCGACATATCATATCTGGTCCTCCCACCACTGGATGGTGGAGGTGACTGTCCAATCCTTCCATTGCATAGTTATAATTTTCCCCTTGCTCTCAGAAAGGAATCTGGGTGGTTCTACTTTGGTCCCACCTGCATGTCTGGTTCCACATCAACCATTCAATTTCTGGTTTTAACATCACTTGATAATGTTTTCCTTGACTGATGATTTTATAAGAGATTAGAAATGGTGATTTTCTAGGTCTGTCATTTCTTCTGCATTATTAAAAGGAATTTTCTGGAGCTGTTGGTTACGTTATGATAGTTAATGTCATGTGTGAACCTGGCTAGGTGGTTGCCCAGTTGTTTGGTCAAGCAAACACTGGCCTGATTGTTACTGTGAGGGTATTTCATGGATACAAATCATTAGTCAGTTGATTGCATCTATGGTTAATTACATCTACAATCAATAAAAGATATTGCCTTCAACAATAAGAGAAGTTTTACCCAATCAGTTGAAGGTCTTAAAGGGAGAACTGATAATTTCAGCAGTCAGAAAGAAGAGTTTCTATCTCTACTTCAGCCAGCCAGCTTCTCCTGGAGATTCCACTGAAACCTTCATCAGAGTTCCCAGCTTGCAACCTGCCCTATGGAATTGGACTTGCTAATCCCCATGGTCACTAGCTAATTCTTATGGAAAAAAACTCTTAATATTTACATATATTTAAGTTCTGTTTTTCTGGAAGACCCTGACTAATACACACTAAAATACAGTACCTGCCAGAAGGACAGGATTAAAACCTCATTTCTTTCCCTAATTTCTTTGGCAATTTTCAAAGAAACAAATTGGTCTACTCTCCACCTCAAAAAGTGACAAATTAGGTTTTTTTTTCTGTTGTTTTTCTGACTATTACTGTATTCCCATGCATTTTCATAGATTCAGTGTGTTTGAATCTACTGCAGTTGTTCTTTTTGATGCTCACATTTGTCACAATTATGGCCAGTGTTAACCTTTTCAAGTTGGCTCCTGTGTCCTTTTCACATAATTAAATTAATTTTCTTCAGCTTCCTTGTTTTCTGCCCAGATTCACAGTGTACTTTCTCTGCCCCAGACTTGGAATCAGCCATTTTTCCCACAAGCCTTGATATCTTCGGAGGGGAAAGATTTTAGAAACCAAAATCTGAACACTAGGTGTGCTCACTGTTCCTAAGATGACATTGCTTCTGCACCACTTTAGTGGTCAGAGTTATACAACATATTTTTTTCTAATCTAGGTCATTTAAATACTATTATCTCAATTTAATCATTACTTTCTATTAAATTTCTTTTGTTTTCCCTGTATTGATAATTTTTATTCCTAATACAACTTAAATAATATGTATTTTCTTTACTTTATAATTAATGTAAATGTAATTAATGGTGCATAAAACTTAAAATAATGGAATTTTAGATTTGATAAAATATGTAAATCCTTGTGTAGTTATTTTACCCATTTGATATGTGGTTAGGTTCATTTGCTTTTGTTCATTTTGACTTGGAGGTGAGGAGGAGATGTTAAAGAAATTTCAAAAAGACTGTTGCAAACACTGCAGGTTGGCTACTCCAAAGCCATTTACCACCTCTCCTCTTCTTTCCTCTTCTGTAAAGTCTAGAAAACTAAATAATTGATTTTCCTTGCCACCTTCCAGACAGAGATGGCCAAACAACCCAGAGCTTACCAATGAAATGTCAACAGAACTCAGCTGAGAAGGGCTTCCCTTCGAAAAGAAAAGGTTAAAACAAATCCTGCCTGCAAGTGAATATGGTGCCTGGAGACACAGTGACCCTGAGGACAAACGCCACACAATAAGGGTGGTATGCTGGTTTAAATGTATTATGTCCCCCCAAAATGCCATATCTTTGATGAAATCATATGAGGGCAGATGCATTAGTGTTGATTAGATTGTAATTCTTTGAGTGTTTCCATGAAGATGCAACCCACCCAATTGTAGGTGATAACTCTGATTAGATAATTTCTACAGAGGTATGGCCCTGCCCATTCAGCCTGGGCCTTGATTAGTTTACTAGGGCACTATATAAGCTCCAACAGAAGGAGTGAGCTTGTGACAGCCAAGAGGGACACTATGAAGAATGCACAGGAGCTGAGAGAGGAGCTGCAACTTACAGAGACACTTTGAAGACAGCCATTGAAAGCAGTTTTGCTAATGCTTTGGAGGTGCTAGCCCAGAATTTGCCCCAAGAGACTGATACAGAGACATTTTGGAGAATGCATTTTGAAACACAACCTGGGAGCAAGTAGACGCCAGCCACGTGTCTTCCCAGCTAACAGAGGTTTTCCAGATACCAATGGCCTTTCTCCAGTGAAGGTACCCTATTGTAAATGCCTTACCTTGGACAGTTTATAGCCTTAAGACTGTAACTGTGTAACCAAAGAAACCACCTTTATAAAAGCCAATCCAATTCTCTTTGCATTCTGGCATCATTAGCAAACCTGAACAGGTGGGAAGGCAGGAAGCTAGATGTCTGTCACTATGAAAACATTTTTAGACAGCTGCCAGCCTGAGACTATCTGCCTCTAGATATCTTGTGATATGAGGAAATTAAATTCCTATCTATTTAATATCCAATGGTAGCTTACATGCAGCCAAACAACAAATTTTTTAAAAGTTTATTACTCCTGTTTCTAAATGTAGTGAATGTTAATGTTAATAATTTGAATAAATGTTGCTTAGTCATATAGAACCACATTTTAGGTTTTGTTATCTACCCCACTCTACCCCCACTTTCCCTGGGCTTAAATTATTTTATCCTGGGATAGGAGGGAAGAGGGTGAGTAGATCCTATGATGTGCAGGCTCCTCAAAACCTCCCAACCACTCAGAGAATTAAGTGTTGTTGTTCTCATTTTATAGATAGAGAAACTACGTCAGAGAGATTAAGCCATATTCACAAGGAGGCCTTCCTTAATTCAGGGTAGCACGCATATGGAAAGAAAATGGAAATTAGAATCAGAAGACTTAAGTTTCCCCATTTTTACCAACTATATTACTTTGGACAAGTCAGTTAAACTCTCTGCCAGTTTTCTTATCTGTGAAGTAAGAAAAATAACTCTGGCCCTTCCTCCCAATCCTCTTCCCCAGACTATCCAACATCATTTTTGGATATAATAAAATAAACCAAAAAGGACTAAACAAACAATGCTCATCATTTCAGGTCTAGCCATTTCCAAAAACTTATGTGCATTTCATAGCCTGTAACAAAAATAGGATGGAACTTGTAAATCTCCTTTGACTTTCTCCCAGTTGTCCTCCTACATCTCTGGTTACTACTCAGGTGCCTTCATTGGTTTTCCTTTATCTTCTCATACCTTGAGTGTTGATATTCCCCAGGATTCCCTCTTCATACCTTGCCCTTTCTTTCTTTTCCCTCTGTCTGTGAAGGATCATATCCATACAGCTACAGAACTTACCAACAGCCCAGATATGTCTAACTGCCCCTTGATCATCTCCCAGTGGAATGACCCATAGTCACCACAGGCTCATCACATCCAAAACTGAACTCATTACTCCCTCACACCCATCTGCTTCTCCATCTAGAGTTCCATCAGGGAACAGGCACCAGACTTCCAGCTGTCTAACTCAGAAACCTGCATATCAAAACATCCAGATCCGTCCCTGTCACTCACTTCCTTTCCTTTCCACATCCAACTGAGCATCAAGACTCTTACATATGTCTGATATTTTTACTTCTCTCCATTTCCCTTCCATTGCTTTTAATGATGGCCCAGATGATCTTCCACAGAGACTAAGTCCCCACTCTCACTCCACTCCTACTTCTACCCAGTGCCTACCTAAAGGATGAAATCTATATGGTACCCAAGGCCCTTTGTAGGGCCACTTGTACCCATCTATGCAGCCCTTATCCCACCCTTGGCACTAGTCATACCACCATCATTTTAGCAAACATGCCATTCTCTTCCATACCTTTGTACTTGCTTGACATGACCTACCTGTAGTAGAGTTCTCCATGCTATACTACCCCACTTCTTTCCCTGACCCAACTGCCAAATGAAAACTTAGAGATTTTTTTTCAAGTAAATATCATCTCCTTTGTGACACCAACTTCTCTCCCTCGCACCTCACTCCATCAGGAATTCACCATCTCTTCCCTAACAGATGTGGCATCTCAGAGCCACACAATACTGGGCTCTATGGCTGATCCTGCCATTCATTAACTGGATGTTTTTTGGCAAGTTAATGACTTTCCCCGAGCCACAGTTTCTTCACCTGTACAATGGGGATACACTTGCACTTATTACAAAGAGTTGTTGTGAAGATTGAATGAGATGTATACCAAAAATGCTTTCATCTGTCTTAGGGAAATTGAAGCCTTTCATGCTAAGTGATTTTATTGTTGTTAATTTTTTAGTCCTCTTTACCAACTAGTACAAGTAGTGCAGTGTTTGGTACATGGTACATGCTCAATAAATCTTAACTGGGTGTTTTATAAAGGAATGAAAGAAATCAATTATATCAAAATAAGTTCTGAATCTTACATGTCACAAATATAGACAAAACAAATACTATTATTAGATTTAATTCAGGGGAAAAAGTAAAGATTTCACCTTCCACCACATGGTGAGCTTACTTGAGAGCTTGTTTCAGGAGATGCAATCAATCACCTTTGGATCTGGATAATAGGAGTTAAATATCCATTAATTTACGGGAATTATGTAAAAACAATATGCTCCTAAATTCCCCTTAAATTGGTTTAATATGTTAGATTAAAATGTATATCTCAGTCTTATATTAAAATATCTATGCTGAATAAGAAAAAAATAATATATTAGGAAAGAACTTTAAAAGTTCTTTTAAAGTGTTTATCTTTTGTTTCTTACTCTGTAAATGATGTTTGGAAGTATATATATGCTTATAGTGTCTGTCATAGTCATTGGTTTTACACTTAAGAATCTAGTTTTGTAAACGAGTATCAGAGTTCATCTGAGATTTAAACACAGGAAATAACTCTTCTGACATTAGGGTTTAAGTTTAAAACAAAAATCTCACCCATGTCCATTGGTTGGGTTCATGAATGTTCATTGGCTGCATTTACAAATATTCTGTATTCATGAATAACATACTACATAATGGTTATCTCTATTTAATGCCTTACCTAGAATTGTATAAATGCAAATCTACTTGGTTGTAAGAATCAGTAAAAAAAAGAAAAACAGGTTTGGCAGGGAATTCATTGCTTCTAACTTCTTCAAGCCAATTTAATCTCTCATAGAATGTGGAAGAGATGGAATTTCAACTATCCATGTAGAATTGAAAAGATGATTTAGATAGCAAAAGTCTTGTGGGCAACTTCCCCAAGATATAATATTGCATGGATAAAGAAAAATACATTTCTAATATTACAGTAGAAGACACATGAGGACTAGATTTAAGAATTTTATGATGTTATAATCATATTTACCTCTTGTCTCTCCATTCTTTAAAAAGATAGCTTAGTTTCTATGTAAATCTTCCACAGACATGTCACTACTCAGTGACACTCCTTAGCACCCTTGATTTGTTTAAAAATAAAATCCTGTTAATAAAATAAGATTTGTCAATGTACAGAATAATTCTAGCAAGGATACAAACTAGAACAACCAGAGCTTTGTATAAAGGATCTGAAGGCAACTAAAGCTTATCTCCACCCTGAAAATCTGCACCAGTTGGTAGAGGATGTTTCCTCATTTTCAAAGGAAATGAAAAAAAATAAAATTTCTTTGAAAAGAGTTAGAGAAGTCAACAGCCTTCTCCTTTATACTGCTAAAATATAATTAGGAGAGACCAGATGAAGATGAATGAGATTAAACAACAAAACAAAACAAAACCTGAGCAATAGCAGAGAGAGATCAGATATATTCATCGAAAACAAGACCAGAAATATATTGAAAGAACCCTCTGAAGTCCTAACTGGTACATTCTTTCTTGAATTACGAATCATGAGCAGAACTCTATTACCCACACTTACTCTATCTTCAGTGTCTTTACTCTTGGGAAGATACTCTAAGATGAGCTAGTTTTTCAGTTGCACTTAAGTAGTGTGGACATGATAATAGTAGACTTTTTTTTATTCTTGACACTCAGACCAAGAGTTTTTTTTATTGTAGCTCTTTTAATCAAAACAAGAATCCCATTTCTGAAATTTTCTGTATATGTAAAATATCAGCTATCCCAATTTTATTTTATTTTATTTTTTTTAATTTTAACACTGCATATCTTTGGTCCATAACTGGCTAGAATTTCAGGAACCAGAGTCATCTCTAGATATCTCTTTGCTAAAATTACATAATTTTCAAAATAGCCAGTACTAATGATAACCATCACAAAAATAATTCCAAGACAAGTACAAAAATAATATGCTGTCTATTTACTTGCCATGTGCACAACATGTTATTTTGTGATTTTGGCTTCAAATTTCACCTTCATGCATACAAACTTCCAAAGCACCTGGCAGATTTAGACACATCCATCAAACAAACAAGTCAATTGCATTTTAAAAAAATGCAGAAAGCAGGTTAGACTGCTGTGATGGAACTATCCAGGATTCTTAAGAAAAATCTGATAGCCATGACATAGGCTTAAGTTTATTTTTATTGACCCAGAGCAGTTAGTCTTAAATTTCTGAAGATTGATTACATTCTTTTAACCAAAATATATTGCCTTTCACTTTATTGGTTACATTTCATTTTGTTCTCATTTCTAATGTGCAAGACTATACTTAAGGAAGCAAATTAAAGTGGAAATTTCACAATCATCTGGTATATGTGGCCTGTGCAGAAGCCTAATCCAAAACCAGGAAAGATTATTTTTATCTTAAAGTACATTTCAGGCTAGTATTAAGTAATGTGACTGCCCACTCCAGTCTGTATTTCTAATAGTAATTCCAACTTCTCTTCTTTACTTTGCATTGCAAAAATCATTTCAGGTTTCCATTTTATTCTGCATTTCAATGATATTAGCATAGTTGCCATATTTAGCATTTTATGCACATTTAACTATAATGGGTTTTATCTCCTTATTAAAAATGACAGGGTATATGGATCATAATTGAAGCTACAGCTTCCCTTGAGTTTTTCCTCCCCCTCAAAATTATCTCTATAATACTGTTTGAACAGTACAATTTTGTCTGTTTGATCAAAGTTTGTCATCCAACCTTTAAGCTAAAGATGTCCACATACTCCAGTCAAGCCAATTTGAATTAACTTCTCAAGTACGACTGATTAAACAAATAGTAGCAAATAACTTAACTCCAGACTAGATTTAATTATCTGCACTTCTACTTCATGTATGCATTGCATATTACACTCTTATTACAAGAAGTTTACTTATCTTGAGCTACCATGCTTAGATACATTTATCAAGTGTTCTTTATAGATTTCTTCATTGGTTCATGGTCTTTTGTTATATCCCCTCCTGGGCCTAGCACAGTGAGGGACTTGTGTGCTGATCTGAATTGAAATGAATATGTTGAGTTGGGGGTAAGGGAGCACTGCTGCTTGTTTTTTTTTTTTTGACCTCTCAAATAATATGGTTATCTAGACTTAGAAAATTGAAGCCCTGTGTGATTCTCACAGTAAGAAACAATCAGTTTGAGGAAGAAGCATCTAACAGAACCATTATGTGGCTTCCCATCACAGAGTATTCTGAAATTGGCGGACCACCAGCCCTCATCTGTAAAATGGTAATAATAATGGAATACATATACCAGGTAGGAGGAGAATCTGGCAGAAGGTAGGAATCTTCATTTGCCTGGTACTGTCCCAGTTTTAAAACTGAAAGGCCACATCCAGGGAACTCCCTTCAGTCACAATTGGGCTAAATGGACTCTGTGTTCTCTTTCAACTCTTAAATTCCAAGATATAGGGCCCACTTCAGGTGAAACTGGAAAGTAGGAGTTTGTTCTTCAAACCCTGTAGACAGCCTCCTCTTTCCCTTAGCTGCCTAGGGCCTTTACTTCCTTCCCTTGTCTACTATCAAAATCTGCTCTAGCAACTGTAAGCATAAATAATTTATGCAAGCTCAAAAAGTTACTCTTCCAAGTGTTTATTAACAGATATCAGCTATCAAAGCCATAAAATAAAATAATGTTTCTCAAGTGTTTCCAGTATCAACATATCTTGAAGTCAGGGGACTCTTACTGAACCTTTATATACTAATAAATGTTATTCCATCATAAAAAGGAGTTATTTTACATGAACAATAAAAAATTCCAACTGAGTATGTGTCCATAAAAAACAAGCTGATAAGCTACAGAAATCTATACCTTATTGTTTCTTTTGTTATTAATTTACTGCTTATTTACCATTTTATTGTTTGGTAGGACTCTAGAAGACAAATTGCAGCAATAAGCAAAGGTTTAATTACAATGTACGGGAAAGAAACAACCTTGAGAAAACTCTCTCTTCTGCAAATTAAGAGAAAACTGCCATTTCAGTCTACCTCTTAAAACAGCTGAACACCAAGAAATTATACATGGACAAACCTGATCTAAACAAGTGAAACTCCAAATTTAGTTATTAACCAGTTGTGGTGGGATTTTAATCATGATATAGTAGAAGCAACATGGAAGTTAGCTAATGAATTTGTAGATTTAGGCCATTTTGGTCTCCAAACTATTTGGCCAGTGGCAAAAAAAAAAAAAAAAAAAAATCAACTCATTCCATATATATATGTGTGTGTCTGTGTGTGTATATATATACACACACACATATGTATTACTATGTACCACAATATGAATATATTATGCACACAATAAAAATAAATGAGACTTCTTCTTCAGCTGCCCAGTGAAGCATTTCCTGAAGAGTTCGTTGAAGTTGGTGGTTCGTTTCCTGAGGAGTTCATCGGACATCTTCCTTGGAGTTGACAGTTTGTTGATGGCTCTACAGAATTTGGACTTGTGCATACCCACAGTCACGGATCCAGGCTTCTTCAAACTTGTGGTCCCACAATTCCTAGAATTCTCTGCATTCAGCAGGAGAATAGAGAAAAAGACAGTGGAAGAGGAGTCCTACTTCTTGAAGACCCAGCACTGGCTACATCTGGATGCAGGGGGCAGCTTGACATTGTAGGCTCTGGTTGGCCAGCAACTTTCCAACAGCACCTTTACACTATAGAAAGAGGATAACAAACTTGGTTGGCATGGACAGCTGTCAACCTACTGGGCCAATGAATGCGGCAAAAGTTACTCCTCCAGGAAAGTAGGTAGAAAGCCAGGAACTGCGTGGACTGGACACCACAGAGCAATCTGACTTTGGGCATACTTCATACAACACTCATGAAAACGTGGAACTGCTGAGATCAGCGAAATCTGTAAGTTTTTGCGGCCAGGGGACCCGCGTCCCTCCCTGCCAGGCTCAGTCCCGGGGGAGGAGGGGCTGTCAGCTCCGGGAAGGAGAAGGGAGAACTGCAGTGGCAGCCCTTATCGGAAACTCATTCTACTGATCCAAACTCCAAACATAGATGGACTGAGACCAGACACCAGAGAATCTGAGAGCAGCCAGCCCAGCAGAGAGGAGACAGGCATAGAAAAAAAACAACACGAAAAACTCCAAAATAAAAGCGGAGGATTTTTGGAGTTCTGGTGAACATAGAAAGGGGAAGGGCCCTGAGGCGCATATGCAAATCCCAAAGAAAAGCTGATCTCTCTGCCCTGTGGACCGTTCCTTAATGGCCCTAATTGCTTTGTCTCTTAGCATTTCAATAACCCATTAGATCTCTGAGGAGGGCCCGTTTTTTTTTTTGTTTTTTGTTTTTTGTTTTTTTAATCCTTTTTTCTTTTTCTAAAACAATTACTCTAAGAAGCCCAATACAGAAAGCTTCAAAGACTTACTATTTGGGCAGGTCAAGTCAAGAGCAGAACTAGGAGAGCTCTGAGACAAAACGCAATAATCCAGTGGCTGAGAAAATTCACTAAAGACCACAACTTCCCAAGAAAAGGGGGGTGTCCGCTCACAGCCATCATCCTGGTGGACAGGAAACACTCCTGCCCATCGCCAGCCCCATAGCCCAGAACTGCCCCAGACAACCCAGTGTGACGGAAGTGCTTCAAATAACAGGCACACACCACAAAACTGGGCGTGGACATTAGCCTTCCCTGCAACCTCAGCTGATTGTCCCAGAGTTGGGAAGGTAGAGCAGTGTGAATTAACAAAGCCCCATTCAGCCATCATTTCAGCAGACTGGGAGCCTCCCTACACAGCCCAGCAGCCCAGAACTGCCCTGGGGGGATGGCACTCACCTGTGACATAGCACAGTCATCCCTCAACAGAGGACCCGGGGTGCACGGCCTGGAAGAGGGGCCCACTTGCAAGTCTCAGGAGCCATACGCCAATACCAAGGACTTGTGGATCAGCGGCAGAGACAAACTGTGGCAGGACTGAACTGCAGGATTAGACTATTGCAGCAGCTTTAAAACTCTAGGATCACCAGGGAGATTTGATTGTTAGAGCCACCCCCCCCTCCCTGACTGCCCAGAAACACGCCCCATATACAGGGCAGGCAACACCAACTACACACGCAAGCTTGGTACACCAATTGGACCCCACAAGACTCACTCCCCCACTCACCAAAAAGGCTAACCAGGGGAGAACTGGCTTGTGGAGAACAGGTGGCTCGTGGACGCCACCTGCTGGTTAGTTAGAGAAAGTGTACTCCACGAAGCTGCAGATCTGATAAATTAGAGATAAGGACTTCAATTGGTCTACAAATCCTAAAAGAACCCTATCAAGTTCAGCAAATGCCACGAGGCCAAAAACAACAGAAAATTATAAAGCATATGAAAAAACCAGACGATATGGATAACCCAAGCCCAAGCACCCAAATCAAAAGACCAGAAGAGACACAGCACCTAGAGCAGCTACTCAAAGAACTAAAGATGAACAATGAGACCATAGTATGGGAGATAAAGGAAATCAAGAAGACCCTAGAAGAGCATAAAGAAGACATTGCAAGACTAAATAAAAAAATGGATGATCTTATGGAAATTAAAGAAACTGTTGACCAAATTAAAAAGATTCTGGACACTCATAGCACAAGACTAGAGGAAGTTGAACAACGAATCAGTGACCTCGAAGATGACAGAATGGAAAATGAAAGCATAAAAGAAAGAATGGGGAAAAAAATTGAAAAAATCGAAATGGACCTCAGGGATATGATAGATAATATGAAACGTCCAAATATAAGACTCATTGGTGTCCCAGAAGGGGAAGAAAAGGGTAAAGGTCTAGGAAGCGTATTCAAAGAAATTGTTGGGGAAAACTTCCCAAATCTTCAAAACAACATAAATACACAAATCATAAATGCTCAGCGAACTCCAAATAGAATAAATCCAAATAAACCCACTCCGAGACATATACTGATCACACTGTCAAACACAGAAGAGAAGGAGCAAGTTCTGAAAGCAGCAAGAGAAAAGCAATTCACCACATACAAAGGAAACAGCATAAGACTAAGTAGTGACTACTCAGCAGCCACCATGGAGGCAAGAAGGCAGTGGCACGATATATTTAAAATTCTGAGTGAGAAAAATTTCCAGCCAAGAATACTTTATCCAGCAAAGCTCTCCTTCAAATTTGAGGGAGAGCTTAAATTTTTCACAGACAAACAAATGCTGAGAGAATTTACTAACAAGAGACCTGCCCTACTGGAGATACTCAAGGGAGCCCTACAGACAGAGAAACAAAGAAAGGACAGAGAGACTTGGAGAAAGGTTCAGTACTAAAGAGATTCGGTATGGGTACAATAAAGGATATTAATAGACAGAGGGGAAAAATATGACAAACATAAACCAAAGGATAAGATGGCTGATTCAAGAAATGCCTTCACGGTTAGAACGTTGAATGTAAATGGATTAAACTCCCCAATTAAAAGATATAGATTCGCAGAATGGATCAAAAAAAAATGAACCATCAATATGTTGCATACAAGAGACTCATCTTAGACACAGGGACACAAAGAAACTGAAAGTTAAAGGATAGAAAAAAATATTTCATGCAAGCTACAGCCAAAAGAAAGCAGGTGTAGCAATATTAATCTCAGATAAAATAGACTTCAAATGCACGGATGTTTTGAGAGACAAAGAAGGCCACTACGTACTAATAAAAGGGGCAATTCAGCAAGAAGAAATAACAATTGTAAATGTCTATGCACCCAACCAAGGTGCCACAAAATACATGAGAGAAACACTGGCAAAACTAAAGGAAGCAATTGATGTTTCCACAATAATTGTGGGAGACTTCAACACATCACTCTCTCCTATAGATAGATCAACCAGACAGAAGACCAATAAGGAAATTGAAAACCTAAACAATCTGATAAATGAATTAGATTTAACAGACATATACAGGACATTACATCCCAAATCACCAGGATACACATACTTTTCTAGTGCTCATGGAACTTTCTCCAGAATAGATCATATGCTAGGACATAAAACAAGCCTCAATAAATTTAAAAAGATTGAAATTATTCAAAGCACATTCTCTGACCACAATGGAATACAATTAGAAGTCAATAACCATCAGAGACTTAGAAAATTCACAAATACCTGGAGGTTAAACAACACACTCCTAAACAATCAATGGGTTAAAGAAGAAATAGCAAGAGAAATTGCTAAATATATAGAGACAAATGAAAATGAGAACACAACATACCAAAACCTATGGGATGCAGCAAAAGCAGTGCAGAGGGGGAAATTTATAGCACTAAACGCATATATTAAAAAGGAAGAAAGAGCCAAAATCAAAGAACTAATGGATCAACTGAAGAAGCTAGAAAATGAACAGCAAACCAATCCTAAACCAAATACAAGAAAAGAAATAACAAGGATTAAAGCAGAAATAAATGACATAGAGAACAAAAAAAAAATAATAGAGAGGATAAATATCACCAAAAGTTGGTTCTTTGAGAGGATCAACAAGATTGACAAGCCCCTAGCTAGACTGACAAAATCAAAAAGAGAGAAGACCCATATAAACAAAATAATGAATGAAAAAGGTGACATAACTGCAGATCCTGAAGAAATTAAAAAAATTATAAGAGGATACTATGAACAACTGTATGGCAACAAACTGGATAATGTAGAGGAAACGGACAATTTCCTGGAAACATATGAACAACCTAGACTGACCAGAGAAGAAATAGAAGACCTCAACCAACCCATCAGAAGCAAAGAGATCCAATCAGTCATCAAAAATCTTCCCACAAATAAATGCCCAGGGCCAGATGGCTTCACAGGGGAATTCTACCAAACTTTCCAGAAAGAACTGACACCAATCTTACTCAAACTCTTTCAAAACATTGAAGAAAATGGAACACTACCTAACTCATTTTATGAAGCTAACATCAATCTAATACCAAAACCAGGCAAAGATGCTACAAAAAAGGAAAACTACCGGCCAATCTCCCTAATGAATATAGATGCAAAAATCCTCAACAAAATACTTGCAAATCGAATCTAAAGACACATTAAAAAAATCATACACCATGACCAAGTGGGGTTTATTCCAGGCATGCAAGGATGGTTCAACATAAGAAAATCAATCAATGTATTACAACACATTAACAAGTCAAAAGGGAAAAATCAATTGATCATCTCAATAGATGCTGAAAAAGCATTTGACAAAATCCAACATCCCTTTTTCATAAAAACACTTCAAAAGGTAGGAATTGAAGGAAACTTCCTCAACATGATAAAGAGCATATATGAAAAACCCACAGCCAGCATAGTACTCAATGGTGAGAGACTGAAAGCCTTCCTTCTAAGATCAGGAACAAGACAAGGATGCCCGCTATCACCACTGTTATTCAACATTGTGCTGGAAGTGCTAGCCAGGGCAATCCTGCAAGACAAAGAAATAAAAGGCATCCAAATTGGAAAAGAAGAAGTAAAACTGTCATTGTTTGCAGATGATATGATCTTATATCTAGAAAACCCTGAGAAATCGACGATACAGCTACTAGAGGTAATAAACAAATTTAGCAAAGTAGCGGGATACAAGGTTAATGCACATAAGTCAGTAATGTTTCTATATGCTAGAAATGAACAAACTGAAGAGACACTCAAGAAAAAGATACCATTTTCAATAGCAACTAAAAAAATCAAGTACCTAGGAATAAACTTAACCAAAGATGTAAAAGACCTATACAAAGAAAACTACATAACTCTACTAAAAGAAATAGAAGGGGACCTTAAAAGATGGAAAAATATTCCATGTTCATGGATAGGAAGGCTAAATGTCATTAAGATGTCAATTCTACCCAAACTCATCTACAGATTCAATGCAATCCCAATCAAAATTCCAACAACCTACTTTGCAGACTTGGAAAAGCTAGTTATCAAATTTATTTGGAAAGGGAAGATGCCTCGAATTGCTAAAGACACTCTAAAAAAGAAAAACGAAGTGGGAGGACTTACACTCCCTGACTTTGAAGCTTATTATAAAGCCACAGTTGCCAAAACAGCATGGTACTGGCACAAAGATAGACATATAGATCAATGGAATCGAATTGAGAATTCGGAGATAGACCCTCAGATCTATGGCCGACTGATCTTTGATAAGGCCCCCAAAGTCACTGAACTGAGTCATAATGGTCTTTTCAACAAATGGGGCTGGGAGAGTTGGATATCCATATCCAAAAGAATGAAAGAGGACCCCTACCTCACCCCCTACACAAAAATTAACTCAAAATGGACCAAAGATCTCAATATAAAAGAAAGTACCATAAAACTCCTAGAAGATAATGTAGGAAAACATCTTCAAGACCTTGTATTAGGCGGCCACTTCCTAGACTTTACACCCAAGCACAAGCAACAAAAGAGAAAATAGATAAATGGGAACTCCTCAAGCTTAGAAGTTTCTGCACCTCAAAGGAATTTCTCAAAAAGGCAAAGAGGCAGCCAACTCAATGGGAAAAAATTTTTGGAAACCATGTATCTGACAAAAGACTGATATCTTGCATATATAAAGAAATCCTACAACTCAATGACAATAGTACAGTCGGCCCAATTATAAAATGGGCAAAAGATATGAAAAGACAGTTCTCTGAAGAGGAAATACAAATGGCCAAGAAACACATGAAAAAATGTTCAGCTTCACTAGCTATTAGAGAGATGCAAATTAAGACCACAATGAGATACCATCTAACACCGGTTAGAATGGCTGCCATTAAACAAACAGGAAACTACAAATGCTGGAGGGGATGTGGAGAAATTGGAACTCTTATTCATTGTTGGTGGGACTGTATAATGGTTCAGCCACTCTGGAAGTCAGTCTGGCAGTTCCTTAGAAAACTAGATATAGAGTTACCATTCGATCCAGCAATTGCACTTCTCGGTATATACCCGGAAGATCGGAAAGCAGTGACACGAACAGAAATCTGCACGCCAATGTTCATAGTAGCATTATTCACAATTGCCAAGAGATGGAAACAACCCAAATGTCCTTCAACAGATGAGTGGATAAATAAAATGTGGTATATACACACGATGGAATACTACACGGCAGTAAGAAGGAACGATCTCGTGAAACTTATGACAGCATGGATGAACCTTGAAGACATAATGCTGAGCGAAATAAGCCAGGCACAAAAAGAGAAATATTATATGCTACCACTAATGTGAACTTTGAAAAATGTAAAACAAATGGTTTATAATGTAGAATGTAGGGGAACTAGCAGTAGAGAGTAATTAAGGAAGGGGGAACAATAATCCAAGAAGAACAGATAAGCTATTTAACGTTCTGGGGATGCCCAGGAATGACTATGGTCTGTTAATTTCTGATGGATATAGTAGGAGCAAGTTCACAGAAATGTTGCTATATTAGGTAACTTTCTTGGGGTAAAGTAGGAACATGTTGGAAGTTAAGCAGTTATCTTAGGTTAGTTGTCTTTTTCTTACTCCCTTGTTATGGTCTCTTTGAAATGTTCTTTTATTGTATGTTTGTTTTCTTTTTAACTTTTTTTTTTTCATACAGTTGATTTAAAAAAGAAGGGAAAGTTAAAAAAAAAAAAAAGAAAAGAAAAACAAGGAAAAAAAAAAGATGTAGTGCTCCCTTGAGGAGCCTGTGGAGAATGCAGGGGTATTGGCCTACCCCACCCCCATGGTTGCTAACATGACCACAGACATAGGGGACTGGTGGTTTGATGGGTTGAGCCCTCTACCACAGGTTTTACCCTTGGGAAGACGGTTGCTGCAAAGGAGAGGCTAGGCCTCCCTATGGTTGTGCCTAAGAGCCTCCTCCCGAATGCCTCTTTGCTGCTCAGATGTGGCCCTCTCTCTCTAGCTAAGCCAACTTGAAAGGTGAAATCACTGCCCTCCCCCCTACGTGGGATCAGACACCCAGGGGAGTGAATCTCCCTGGCAACGTGGAATATGACTCCCAGGGAGGAATGTAGACCTGGCATCGTGGGACGGAGAACATCTTCTTGACCAAAAGGGGGATGTGAAAGGAAATGAAATAAGCTTCAGTGGCAGAGAGAATCCAAAAGGAGCCGAGAGGTCACTTTGGTGGGCACTCTTACGCACACTTTAGACAACCCTTTTTAGATTCTAAAGAATTGGGGTAGCTGGTGGTGGATACCTGAAACTATCAAACTACAACCCAGAACCCATGAATCTCGAAGACAGTTGTATAAAAATGTAGCTTATGAGGGGTGACAAGGGGATTGGGAAAGCCATAAGGACCACACTCCACTTTTGTCTAGTTTATGGATGGATGAGTAGAAAAATAGGGGAAGGAAACAAACAGACAAAGGTACCCAGTGTTCTTTTTTACTTCAATTGCTCTTTTTCACTCTAATTATTATTCTTGTTATTCTTGTGTGTGTGCTAATGAAGGTGTCAGGGATTGATTTGGGTGATGAATGTACAACTATGTAATGGTACTGTGAACAATCGAAAGTACGATTTGTTTTGTATGACTGCGTGGTATATGAATATATCTCAATAAAATGAAGATTAAAAAAAAAAATACATAATGCTGAGCAAAATAAGCCAGGCACAAAAAGAGAGATATTGTATGTTACCACTAATGTGAATTCTGTGAAAAATGTACAATGTTTTATACTGTAGAATGTAGGGGACCTAGAGATACCAATTAGTGGAGGGGGAATGATAATCTAATAAGAACAGATAAACTATGGAGGGTAATCTCAATGTTATGGGAATGCTCAGGAATGATTATGGTTTGTAAACTTTCTTGGATATAGTAAGATCATGTTGGAAGCAATAGAGTTATTTTAGGTTTTTTTTTTTTTTCTTTTATTCCTTTGTTTTCTTAGGGGTTGTTAATTTTCTTGGGGTATGGTAGGAACATGTTGGAAGCAATGTAGTTATTTTAGATTATTTGTTTTTCTTACTCCTCTGTTTGGACATGGTTTATTAATTTTCTTGGGGTATGGTAGGAACATATTGGAAGCAAAGTAGTTATTTTAGGTTATTTGTTTTCCTTAATCCATTGCTTTGTTTGAAATGTTGTGGGGTTTTATTGGTTGTTGTTTGCCTGTTTGTTTTTAACTTTTTGATAAACAAAGTTAAAAAATTGAAAAAAAAATCAGTAGAAAAATGGGAGTAAAAACTAAATGACAAATAGGGTGGGATGGGGGGATGGTTTGGGTATTCTCTTTTCACTTTTATTTTTTATTCTTATTCTGATTCTTTCTGATGTAAGGAAAATGTTCAGAAATAGATTGTGGTGATGAACGCATAACTATATGATCATACTGTGAACAGTTGATTGTATACCATGGATGACTGTATGGTTTGTGAATATATTTCAATAAAACTGAATTTAAAAAATAAAAATAAAAAAAAAATAAATGAATACATAGGCATTTTAAACATGAGATGAATATAAATATGTTTTAGCATTTCCTAAAAATACCATGGATTGTCTATGTTCTTCTGGGCTGCCTGCACCCAACTTTAAGGATCAGTGATTTGGAGAACTTACAACTGACTGTTGTTTCATTATTCCCCAGTTCCCTTGAATCACATAACAACTATTGTTGCCTATCACAGCTAACCCTAAAATAAGTTTCCGTTATTTTGCTGGCTCTTCCAAATGCCCTGAGCAGTATCCCTCTCACCTAATCCTCATCCTATCCTTGCATGGTTCCCTTCAGTGGCTTCAGTTGATCAGTTTATGACTGTTTAAGTCTGGACCTCCACAGTGACTGTACTTTTCCAGAAGCCTCCTCAGCCCATGTATAAATCATTGGATATAAATAGATCCCAGGAATGTGGGAGAGTGTTGTTTAACTCCACACAGCAGACATATTTGAATCTTGATTCCTATTCAACAGGAATTTTTTTTTTGATGTAATACTTTTATCTATCACAACAATGGTAATTTAGTTTTAGAATTTTGATTTGATTCTTTATTTAGATTTCAAAGTTTTGAAAAGATCATGAAGTTCTCCATTTTTAAAAACTGTTTCCCTTTCATTTTCTCTACTATCTTTAACACATGAATCAAAGTTATTTTAAAATCTCTATCTATTAACTGCAATATTTGGATCACCTGTGGATCTATTTCTGTTGTTTAGGGTTGTTTTATTTTCCTCTTGACTTTGTCATATAGTGCTTTATCTTGACGTGTCTAATAATTTTAAATAAACATTGAACATTGTGTATAAAAAGAATTATAGAGGATACTTCAGATGATATTATTTTCTACTAGAGATGATTCACCTTTTCCTCTGCTAGGCAGATACAGTGGGGGTGTTAGAAATGAATTCTTATTTATGAAATTATAGAGGCAGTCAAGATACGAGATTGACTAAAATATTTTAAAGACACTCTCCCAGGGTATCAAAAAAAGAAAAAGTGGGGCATGGAGGGTGCAAAAAAACATGATTTCTAAACTGTTCTGGGACCCACTGATAACTGGAAGGTTTCTGGCTACCTCATGCCAACATGTGGTTAACTGAATCTTGTTTCTTTCATGCACTTTTTTCATGCAAGGGGTGGCAGAATATGTAAATTTCAGAAAGTAGTAACTTCATCCAGCTTGCAGAACAAGTTGCATAAACTCTTTTAGTATCTGTTTCTAATAAATGCTTACATACATGTTAGAATTTGGTCTGAGACTCGTTTTCATTTTAAGATATTACCTGGTGGAAGATGTCAAAGCAGTGGGGGGCAGAAGATGGGAGAAGACCTGTATCTCTCACCTCCATATAATAATTGGTAGCTACTGATATAAACCAAAATAAAATTAAATATAAAATAATATATATATAGAATAACATAAAATAATAAATAAAATAGTAAAATAAAATTAAATAGCTCATAGTTGCACATGATCAAATTGACTTTCATTAGTTCACAACTAGAACCAAAGCAATCACAGTGACATTTGGAAAATAGAGAAGACTAAATAAAAATAACTAAGAATCGTGATCGTACACATCTACTGTTAGTTTTTAATATATTTTCCTCTACCAATTTTCCTATGTACAGTGTTTCGTTTTTGCTGCAAAAAGCTTGTTTACTCTTGGTTCACAGCTTGTTAGAAGGCTGGTTAAAAAGATGCCTCCTGGCTAGAGGGAGGGGCTCAGGCAGAAGCCTGGATGCCAGGGGAATTCAGAGGGGCACCCCAAAGGCCTCTGGGTTCCGTAGGCTCCTAGTCATACTTGAGAGTGAGCCTTTGAGCCTATATAAGAGATACTCACCCAACCTGACTACCAGCCAGCCTGCAGAGGTTGGTCAGGTGGCACCCATCTTCTTGAGGAATTTCACATCTTTGTCTAGGAAATGGTTCTCCAGGAAGTCACAGAGATGAAGGTCCGTCTTTGCAGAAACCAGGGCATGCAAATCCAAAAGGGCCTGGTTCAGATTCTTCTCCAGAGCCATGGCGGCTTCTACAGTGTCCCGAGTTCTTCCCCCACTCATCATGGTTCGGCTTCTGCACATCCTGGAAGAGGGCCTGTCCACTGCACAGGTTTTGCATCTTCAAGAGGTGCTGGGTGCCCTCATGCTTCTCCTATGACAGCTATCCCAAGAAGTGGTCCACACCCTTCAGGGCCACATCTTCCTGGTCCAAATAAAAGCTCAGAGGGAGGTAGGTGTAGGAGACTCAGATGGAGATTGATCAGGCAGTTGATGGAGGCCTCAACTTAGGTGGAATAATTTTGATGGATCTGGAAGTTCATGGTTGGGCTACAATGAGGAGCCAACCACACACACACAAAAATGATATTAGCTGGTCCAGTAAGCAGGAGATGGCCAAGGTGGTCCCCAAAGTTACAAATGGAATGGAAGATGGAGGGTGATGGAGGCTGAATGGGGGATAGCTCCCGGGTTTGTTTCATCCAAACACTGCTGAAGCAGGAAGTAGATCTGTGAGACTGCTGGGGACACTGCTATGTGCAGTTTTTACGTTGTTTTAATCATTCTTTAAGTTCAGTTTTGCAGGTTGCGCTTATATATTATTAAAAGATTTTCCCATGTTATTATGTAGTTTTCATAAGCATCATATTTGATGATTGCATGATATTCCATATGTCAAAGAATTTTTAAAACATTCCACAACTATATTTACTAATATGTTGCTATTTTAAATAATTCCATCATGAATATCTGGGCATTTATAACTTTACTTTTAAATTTAGGATTATTTTATTGTGATAGATCTGAAGAAGTAGACAGTGGTCAAAGTTAAGAATATTTTAAAGTTTGTTGACACATAGTGCCCAGTTGCTCATCAAAAGCAATTCTTAAAAACTCCACTGATCCTACTGCATAAAATTTTAACTAACTACAACTTTAAGTTAAATTATAGTTGAAAATGATTGTGCAACAACATTATGCATTTTGTCCTGTGATTTAGCTAAATCAGAGCTGTGGCATATGTAGTACTACTGGTCTGATAGATAGTTGATCAAATTTCATTGCAACTACAGTTTCTCTTCTATTCATCAACACAAAATTATGTAATGGATATTTTGGAAACAACTGGGAAATTTTGACTGTGGTTTTGATAAGAGGAAAATGTTCCATTCTAATTTTCTTATAATCCATAATAGAAAATATGTCAGTTCTCAGGGAATAACTTTATCTTCTATCAATCTATTAGAAAATCCTAAAATCTGCAACTTAAACCACACTACCCTGTAGGCAAAGCTTATCCACTCATCACCAAGATCATCATCTCCTGTGGAAATTACCTTTTGATCTCAAGAGTCTTCATCTTTTCATTGAGTAGGAAAGAAAATCCCCTCTGAGGGCCAACCCTTCAGAGAAATGAGTTTTGTTGGCTAAATTGCCCATTGTATTAGTTTTCTAGGGCTGCTACCACAAATTTGGTAGCTTAAAACACCAGAAATTTATTCTCTCATAGTTCTGGATGCCAGAATTCCAAAATCAAGATGGCAGCAGGGCCACATTCCCTCTGAAGGCTCTGGGGGTGAATTCTTCCATGCTTCCTCCTGGCTTCTGGTGGCTTCGGGGATTCCTTGGCTTCTGGCTGCATTATTCTAATCTCTGCCTCAGTCTTCACATGGCCTTCTCTGTATCTTCTCCTCTTCTCTCTGTATCAAGTATCATTCTTTCTTTTATAAGTATACCTGTCATTGTATTTAGGGCCCACCTGAAATATCTTGGATGATCTTCTCATTTCAAGATCCTTAATTACATTTGCAAAGTCCCTTTTTCCAAAATAAATTAACATGCACAGGTTCCAGAGATATGATGTGGACATATCTTTTTGGGCACCAACATTCAACCCACTACACCACCCAACCTCCATTTAATGAGTAAGAAATCACACTCATCCTGCTGACTCCTGATCTCTCTTTTTGAATCATAAACAAGAATCTCAAGATCTAAAATCTCTTATAATAAGGAGCTATTATCCTTGGCTTAACCTATGACTTCTAAAGAAATTAAGTTATTGTACCTAAAAACCATTTTAGATTTTTCACTTTGATTCTTTAAAAATTCTACAAATCTTCAGCATCCATTGAAGGTGCATTTCAAATTAACAGAGAAATATGATGCAAATCTATTTACTGTTCATTTTCATTCCATTAATACTGATATTTCCTTTGAGTTTTCCTTTTAAGTATGGTTCTGAGAGAACTTTTGTATCACTCTTATCTCTCTAAGGATATTTATGGTAACTTTTTAGAAATTTACTTCCTTCCCCTCATTGCTACTGTTTTCCAAGTCCCTTTTGCCTGGTTGGTTTGGATTTGCCTTTCATAATAAATGCTTTTCTCTAAGTTGTTTTCCTTTTTGTCAGTATGAAAGATAACCCTAAGATTTGAAGAGTAAACCTAGCTGAAAATGGTAAAATATGCAGGTCAATTATTAAACATGAGAGGAAAGAGAAGTTTGCAGGTTTTATTGTGATATTATTTACTCATGTTGCTTAAAAAGATATGTGTGTCTATTCACAGATGACATGATCCTATGTATAGAAAATCCTATGGAATCTACAAGAAAGCTACCAGAGTGCGGTCGCGTTTGCTGCTTCGTGGGGGGGGGGGGGGCAGCCGGTTGCTGAACCCTCGGCTCTCGGCGTTGCTCTGAGGGTACCGGCGGCGGGGGCTCTTTCCCGGAGGCGAGGGCGAGGCGGGGGACTGGGCCCTAGTCCCCGGCGGAGGCGTGCAAGGAGGGCGGCGAGAAGGAGCAGGCGGGACACGGTTCTTTGAGGGTGTGGAAAACCAAGAGAGCGAGAGAGCTTTATTAGGGGAGAGCACCAGCTTATATTGGGTGATTAGGGGGCGGGGTAGCTGTAGAGGTCAAAGGCTTGGATTGGTTCAGAGAGGGTGCAGAGGTTGATAGACAGGGGGCGGGAGTTGTTCCGGTAACTGAGCATGCTCACTAGAGGTGGGGGAGTTGCTCTGGCAACGAGGAGTGTCCGAGCAGGACAAGGGGGTGGGGAAAAGGCGGTTCCCTCCGGCAAGCCTCTCCCAACAGTGGTATTTTGGGTGAGGAAATGGGGCCTGCCTCCGGCCTCACTTTCCCAGGCCCGGGGGGCTGTGGAGGGCGCTGTCGCCCGTGCCCACCACCCTCCCCAGGGGCGGATCCGGTCCCCTGGCCCAGGCCCGCCAAGTCGAAGCACGTAATCAGTGTCCCGCATTTCCCCCTTCTTTTCAAATTAAAGGGAGAAGCTTACCGGAGAGGTCCGCCAAGGGATGAGGGAAGGGGACGGTTGGGGAGGGGAAAAAGGGGTAGACGGTGGCTCAGCAAGGCTGGAGCTCAGCGTTGGTGTGGCGCCCGGGCGCTCGACAAGGGCCTTGCTGGTAGCGGGCTGGGCGAAAGTTTAGAGAAGCTGGAGCTCGGGGTTGATACGAGGTTCAGGCGATTGAGAAGGGCCTCGCGGTCGACGGGTTGACCGGTGGCGGCGAGGTCGCTGAGGGTTGGTTGTCATCTTGGAGTAGGCAGCGTCAGAGGTGGCGAGTCGCTGGTACTGAACTTGCACGAACGAGGAAAAAATAGCATCCGTTTGTTTCCTTACAAGTTGGACGATTCTGCGGATAATGCAGGGCCCTAGGGTGAGAGCTAGAATGATCATTAGTAGGGGGCCAAGGAGAGGGAGGAGGTATGGGAGGAGGGGTGTAAAGATGTGGGACCAATAGTTGGTGGCTTCACGGTCTCTTTTACGTTGTTCCAGTCCCTCTCGGACCTTTTTTAGGCTGTCCTCGGCGAGACCTGTGGAATTGGCATATACACAGCACTCTTCTCCTAGGGCGGCGCAGAGGCCCCCTTTTTTGAGGAGGAGAAGGTCGAGACCTCGGCGGTTTTGGAGCACTACCTCAGAGAGGGAATTGACAGAATTTTTAAGATGAGAAATAGCGTTTTGTAGGTGAGTGATATCTTCGTCTACGGCTGCCCTGAGGTGAGTTAGGGCAGAGTTTTGTCGGGCTAGTGCAGCAATTCCAGTGCCAGTGCCTACAAGACCTAGGAGGGAGGCAATTGTAAGGGCCGTGATGGGCTCTCGCTTTTGCAGAAGGGCGGAATCTGCAGTTCTTTCCAGGCGGAGGAAGAAGTCTTCCTCGCTGTGGTATAAGACCCTAGGGATAAGGACAATTAGGAGGCAAGTTTCATTAGTTGTATAGAGGGTTTGCACATTAAGGCAGGGGGTAAGTCCTGTAGAGGAGCACAGCCATTGGGAGGAGTTGTGGGGAATAAGAAACTTGGCAGAGCTGCTGGGAGAGGAGTAGTCGGCACAAGCTGTGAGGCTGGGAGAGTTACTTGAGCGAGGGCGGATGCACTTTCCTGTAAAGGAGACTGAATGAAAGGTTAGGGGGACGGCAGAGGTATTCCAATTGCATTCCGAGGGGCTGTCCTCTGTGTTTTCTGAAAAGGAGAGGTTGGAGGCAATTGGTTCATACAGGGGGGAAGGAGGTGGAGAGGCAAAGCTAACAAGAGGAGGTAAGATTGGGGTGGGAGGAATTTACCGAGGTGAAGGCTGCTTGGATAAAGTCGAGGAGGGGAGAGGAGTAACGAGAGGAGTAGCGAGAGGGGGGTAGAGGAGGTCGGGTTGGTGGGGTTGGCGATGCATTGTTTGCAGCTGTGGTGCGGCTGGTTGGAGCTGAGGTGCGGCTGGAGGGCTGTGGAAAAAGGGGGTTCACTCGGACTGGGGTTCAGGCCCAGTTGTAAGGTTGTCATCTGGTACACCAGGCTGCGGAGACGACGGCGTTCCCGTCTCGTTGGATGCGTGGTTGCTGGTGGCGGGCCGGATTGCCCTTCCTGGGATCCATATTGGTTGTGCTGCATCATCTGGGAAAACACAAGCAAACCCGCGCCCCTGGGCGAGAAGTGGGGAGGGACCTTTCCAGGTATTATTCTCCGGGTCCTTCCAGTAAACCATTGGGGCCTGGGTGGGCCTATACGAGGGCCCCCAATGTTTATGTAGGGGCGAAAGCCCTTCCTTATTGAATGTGAGTAGATTAAGGTGAATAAGGGCTGCTATAACAAGGTCCCCTGGAGTTGCCTGGGGGAGCATTGCCCTTTCTTTTTCAATTTGTATTTTTAAGCGGCGATGGATTGCTTCCACAATGGCTTGCCCCTGAGGATTATAGGGGATGCCGAAATGATGGGTGATGTTATATAACTGAAGGAAGGCCGCAAAGGAGGCACTGCGATAGGCAGGCCCATTGTCTGTTTTTAGGTCCCAGGGGACTCCCATGAAGAGAATTCCCTGTCTCAGGGCCTTGATACAGTGTTTGGCCGTTTCCCCGGCGAGGGGGACTGCATAACACATGGCTGAGAAGGTGTCAATTATTACATGCACATATTTGAGGCGTCCAAAGGACGGAACGTGAGTTACATCCATTTGCCATCTAGAATTGGGTTTTAGGCCTCGTGGGTTGACTCCCTGAGGTTGCAGGGGGCCAAGCGGCGCAAAGGGCGCACAAGTTGCACAATTGCAGACAAGATGTTTACAGGTATCTAGGGGGAGGCCACATAAATGATGCAACGACGTAGCCGAAAAGTGAAACCTGGAATGCAATAACTTGGCCTGGTTAACAGCATCCCCCGGAGGGGCTGCCGTGTGGGTTAGCATAGCTTGGGTATTTTGAGCTGAGACCGCTTGGTCTACTATACTATTGCCATTAGCCAGGGGCCCCGGAAGGCCTGAGTGACTACGAATGTGGCTAATGAACCAAGGATCCTGTCGATGCTCCAGGATGCTTCTGAGGTCAGAAAGCGTTTTATCAATGGCCGAGTCTCCCGGGAAAAAGGTGGAAAACGCGAGGACTCGGCAGACCTGATACGTGTAGAGGCTGTCTGTGAAAATGTTTACTGGGTGGTTGCAGTGGGCGTTTAGCGCGTATGACACAGCCAGAATTTCCCCCACTTGGACTGAATGAAGGTTGACATAACTGAATAGGCGGGGTTCCGGGTGGTCCTGGGAATAAGAGAGGAAGGCAAAACGGGTTTTGGAGGCGTCAGTGAAGACAGTAGTGGCACCCGGGATGGGTGCAGAGGAGGGGAAAAGATGGAAGGGGCTGCGGAAGGGAAACTTGGCGAGCCCCTGTAACAGTCGATGGCTAGGATAGTGGCAGCTGAATTCCCCCTGAAATCCTTTTAAGAGGATTTGCATGTCTGGGTTATCACGTATAAGCAGGCGAGTTTGGCCTGCGTCCAGGGGCCAGATAATTTTTTCCGGCGGCTCTCCAAATACATGAACAGCCAGAGTGACTAGATCTGAAGCTAGGCTGATCCAAAGCCGCACTGCGGGGCAAATTTTTCTAAGCCGGCTCTTAGCAGGATGCACTCAAAGTACAGGGCCTGGCACGGGAGTGGGGGTAGGGGCAGCGCTGTCCTAAGGGTTGCCTTGAGGTGTAGAAGGCAGCCAGGGGTTGTTAGTCGGCAGGGTGGGAGGGGCGGTGGCAGCCGCCGGCAGCGGCTCCGAGGGGGAGCTCGTCGAAGGGGGAGGCGGAAGTGGGAGGCCCCAAGCGTCGCAAGATGGCGGCGCGGTAGGCGTGGCTAAGACACAAGATGGTGGACCAGCCCCGCCCTGTGAAAGGGCGGGGTCCAAGGCACAAGATGGCGGACTAGCTCCGCCCTGTGAAAGGGCGGGGTTTAAGGCATAAGATGGCGGACTAACTCCGCCCTGTGAAAGGGCGGGGCCTAAGGCATAAGATGGCGGACTAGCTCCGCCCTGTGAAAGGGCGGGGTAAAGCGCATGCGGTTTCCGGCCCGGCTTAGGGCTGACGTCATCACTAGAGCACTTCCTCCCCTCAGTAGAAGAAGAAGGAGGAAGTTCGCCATTTTGAAGCAGTCTGGGGGGGGCAGTTGCAAAGAGGTACAGGGCGCCAAACAAAGAGAGAAAGACAGAAAGGAGGACAGCAAAGTAATGGAGGGGAAGAGGGAGAGCGTTAGGAAGAATGGGGGTCATAGAAGAAAAGAAGGAGAGGCAGCCGGGATAATGGGGGAAGGGAGGAGCGGCTCCGGAGCGGCGAGGGAGAGGCGGCCCCTAACGCGGAGCGGCGAGGGAGAGGCGGCCCCTAACGCGGAGCGGCGAGGGAGAGGCGGCCCCTAACGCGGAGCGGCGAGGGAGAGGCGGCTCCGGGAGCGGCGAAGGAGAGGCGGCCCTTACCTTGCAGGCGAGGAGAAGGGAAGCTGGAGAGGCGTCCGGGCGAGCGGGCGACCTGCTAAACCGTCGTGTGGAGAAACCCTCACACGGGGCACCAGTTGCGGTCGCGTTTGCTGCTTCGGGGGGGGGGGGGGCAGCCGGTTGCTGAACCCTCGGCTCTCGGCGTTGCTCTGAGGGTACCGGCGGCGGGGGCTCTTTCCCGGAGGCGAGGGCGAGGTGGGGGACTGGGCCCTAGTCCCCGGCGGAGGCGTGCAAGGAGGGCGGCGAGAAGGAGCAGGCGGGACACGGTTCTTTGAGGGTGTGGAAAACCAAGAGAGCGAGAGAGCTTTATTAGGGGAGAGCACCAGCTTATATTGGGTGATTAGGGGGCGGGGTAGCTGTAGAGGTCAAAGGCTTGGATTGGTTCAGAGAGGGTGCAGAGGTTGATAGACAGGGGGCGGGAGTTGTTCCGGTAACTGAGCATGCTCACTAGAGGTGGGGGAGTTGCTCTGGCAACGAGGAGTGTCCGAGCAGGACAAGGGGGTGGGGAAAAGGCGGTTCCCTCCGGCAAGCCTCTCCCAACAGTGGTATTTTGGGTGAGGAAATGGGGCCTGCCTCCGGCCTCACTTTCCCAGGCCCGGGGGGCTGTGGAGGGCGCTGTCGCCCGTGCCCACCACCCTCCCCAGGGGCGGATCCGGTCCCCTGGCCCAGGCCCGCCAAGTCGAAGCACGTAATCAGTGTCCCGCACCAGAGCTACTAAATGAATTCAGCAAAGTGGCGGGGTACAAGATCAATACACAAAAATCAATGGTGTTCCCGGAGGAAAAGCCACCGTCACCATGTCTGACTAGGGAGAAAGCGTCCATAGCATTCATCAGGAGAACATGATCTTTCAAAAAGATTAAGGACCATCCTTTAGAGCCAGTGACAAATCTGATTCTGTGCCCTCCTTTAGTCTAATCTCACCTCGCAGCAAAGCAAAGCACTGAAAAGAATCAGAAGCTTAATACCAAAAGGGCACCGTTCTAGGCCCTACAGTTGGAAAATTGCCTCAAAAGCATGAAACATCAGGTATCTTCCTCTTCCAGTCTCATGATATTTTCTTATTATTGAGGAAGGGTTGGTTGCTGTGGAATAGTTTTCCTTTTATGATGTTTTTATATACCTTCTTGATCCTTCTATTAGCAATAGACCTGGGAAAGTAACTTTTTAATTTATCTCCAAGATCAAATCATTTGATTCTTCCAGGACAAAGGAATTGTTAAGGATAATGTTCTCTAAGACATCTTTAGCATTCTATTTTTTGGAATTTCCTGAAATTGTGATTTGTTTTGGGTAGGTAATTCTCTGACATTATTCCACTTTTAAAAACGAGTCATGTATTTACTGCTGGTGGGAATGTAGAATGGTGCAGACGCTGTGGAAGACAGTTTGGCAACTCATCAGGAAGCTAAGTATAGAATTGCCATATGATCCAGCAATCCTGTTTCTAGGTCTATATACTCAGAAGAACTGAAAGCAGGGACCAGAACAGACATTTGCATGCTGATGTTCATAGTGGCATTATTCACAATTGCCAAAAGATGGAAACAGCCCAAGTATCCATCAGCTGAAGAATGGATAAACAAAATGTGGTAGATACATATGATGGAATATTTTTCAGGTGTAAGAAGGAATGAAGTCTTGAGGCAAGAAACAACATGGATGGACCTGGAAGACATTATTATGGTCTCACTAAGATGAACTAATTATAATGCGCAAACTCTTGGAGTTAAAATCTAGAGTATAGATTACTAGGAGATAGAATGAGGGTAGAGAATGGGAGCTGATGCTTAATTTGTACAGAATTTTTAACAAAGTTGATTGTAAATGTTTGGAAACGAATAGCGGTGATGGTAGCACATTACTGTAATTAACACTGCTGAATTATGGGTGTGATTGTGGTTGAAAGGGAAAGTTTAGGGTCGTGTATGTCACTACTGTGGTTAATTGTACAAATATAAGAATGTTATTCCATGAACTTGAACAAATGTACATCATATTACAAGGTATTATAACAGAGTAGTATATGGGGAAAATACAACTGATGCAAACTATAGACTATAGTTAACAGTAATATTGTAATATTCTTTCATCAGTTGTAGCAAAGGTACTCTACTAATGTTAAGTGTCAATAATAGAGGAGTTTATGGGGTATGGGATTTTTCTTTTTGGGGGCAATGAGAATGTTCTCAAATTGATTATGGTGATGAATGCACAACTATGTGATTATACTAACAGCCATTGATTACACACTTTGGATGGATTGTATGGTGTGTGAATAAAACTTTTTAAAAAAGTTATGTGGGTAACTTCATACAGATTCTATTATTGAGTACCTTTGGACATTTCTGCAATGTGATTTATGTCTATTTATGGATGTGTTGTGTTTGTGATACTTTTATATTTTGACCATTCTTTCTGTATTTGATTCCCGTTACTGAACTGATGCGGATCTGAAGGAAATGACCTGAAGGAAGGAAGGGTGGAGTTCTGTTAACTGCATTTGCTGTTCTCAATATGTAGGGCCAGTTTTTTTTTCTTTAAAGTCTTACTGAAGATTAATATACTTACAAATAAGTTCACATATCCTAAGTGAACAGTTTGCTAAATTTTCACAAACTGAACACATCCATTTACCCATCTTCCAGAGCAAGAAACTCGGCATTACCAGCTCACTCCTCTTGCTCCCTTCCAGTAAATAACCACCCTCCAATCACAATCCTGTCTTCTAACACATAGTTTTGCCTGCGTTTATACATTATAACATTATATAAATGGAATCATACATTATGTACTCCTGTGTCTGGCTTCTTTTGCTCAGCGTTGTTTGGAGATTCATCCATATTATTGTTTACTCCAGTATATTGTTAAGTCTTATTGCTGAATTGCATGCTGTTGTGCTTATTTATGCATTCTACTCTTGATGCATATTGAGGTAATTTTCTAGGACCTGTTTTTAGTATGGGCCAGATGAAATCTATTTACAGCACCTCTATGTCAATTAGGATTGCCTTTGGAATGAATAGAAAACTTGATATACAGTAGGATAAAAAAGTATGGAGTTTATTCTTATGAAACAAAATGTATAAGGGTAAGTAGCTCAGAAACAGTGGAACAGCAAAGGGAAAAAGTATGCCAAAAATGTACCAGCAAAAAAGTATTTTGCCTTATGATCTCATTGGCCAGCATTGTGTCACATAACCACAAGGGAAGCTGAGAAATGTGTTTTTTTCAACTGGGCAAATTTAGGCTTCCCTTTGTAAGGAAGAAGGGGAAAACAGATATTGGATAGGTGAGTAATGATGTCTCCCATATCTCCAAACCTGTCTGCTAATACTTTTGGATACAGTCAAGCCAATTTATTCTAGGGTCTGCACAGGTCCGTAGTCTAGGTTCAAAGAATAAGGTTTATACAACCAGTAGGATTGTCATAATTTTTGGTCTGTGCATATCAGGGGTTTTATCATAATTTTAGGATTTGAATGTAAACATTCAGTAAGCCTCGTGTCTTGACTGTGTATGTGACTTAAGCCTTGATGTTATGGAGATAACTCTGGTCCCAGATCTCTAGTACTATCTCAGTAAGTTTGAACATATGCAGCATGAAGATGAAAATGTACATGCATTTTTGTGTTTTTAGGGCTGTGTTAAAATCATTAAAGTATAAGAGAAGTGACTTTATTATAATTCTGGATTTGTTCCTTTTTAATAATGCATTTAAGTATTAGAATTATTCTGTTTAACCCTTGTTGAGCTTTCTTTAATAGGAAATGAAGAAAATTATGTATTTTAGTAAGAACTATTATTAACTGAATTTTTAAAAACTGAATAAATGCATTTTTTATGAAGTTACTTTATTATGGAAAATGTAAATATATATATAATGAGCCCCCAAGCACCTGTCTCTTGGCCTATCTTGTTTCATCTATATGCCCTCACTCTACCCCCTCACTTTAGTCCCTTACATTATTTTTAAGCCAATCCCAGATTTTGTATCATTTCATTGGCAAATATTTCAGTATGTATCTGTAAAAGATAATGACTTCTCTTAACATAATCATAATACTTTTACCATACCTTAAAAAATTAACAGATTTTTTAATATTAAATAAGAGTAAATGCATTCTTTTTATGTTTTGGGGTTTCCACAGAATCTTTCTTCCTTCAGTAAGGATAAAGCAAAGCTTGTACAACTGAAAGGGCCAGAGACAGATTTGGTAGTAATTAGGTGTGATGCTTTGCCATTGTGACTGAATTATCAACATACTGATTGCCAAAGTGCTTCTTGGCAAAGGTCTTGTTCTTTTGACTTTGAAATGGCACAATAAAACCCTTTTGAGGAAAAAAAAAATCAATGGTGTTAATAGCTGAAAGGGGGGAAGCAACCCAAATGTCCATCAGCAGCTGAATGTATAAACAAAATGTGGTCTATACATATAATGGACTATTATTCAGCTGTAAAAAGGAATGATGTGATACATGCAACATCAGGGATGAACCTTGAAGACATCATGTTGAGTGAAATAGGTCAGACACAAAAGAGCAGATATTGTATGATTTCACTTATATGGAGTAACTAGAATATGCAAATTCATGGGAGCAGAAAGTAGATAACAAGGTACCAGGGGTGAGAACTGGAGGGAAATGGGGAGTTAATGCTGAATGGCTACAGAGTTTCTCTTTGGGGGATGTAAAAGTTTTGGTAATGGATGGTTGTACCTGTAGCACACCATTGTGAATGTAGTTAATTCCACAGAATTGTATACTTGAAAGTGGTTAAAATGGGAAATTTTATGCTGTATAGATGTTACCACATACATTTTTTTTACAAAAAAAAAAAATAGGGCTTGGGTACAAAAAAACAGGGCAAAATGTACATGTGTTTATAAAATTTGACTAAAAACTTTTTATAGATGAAAATACAAAATATATTTCAGCTAATTATGCATGGTAGACTTTTAAATGGAATTTATAATACCTTATTTGGTCAAATTCACTTTCAAATGTTGCTTCTTAGTTTTTATCTCATCTGAAATGTATAAGGAATTTAAGTAGGATAGAACTCTGGTTTGTGATTTTTGACAAGGTACTTTGTTTTTCTGGATTTCAATTTCTTCATCCGTCAAGTTGATACCAATCAAAAGCAGTGGGTTCTCTGTCCTATGCACTCAAAAGACCAATTCCTGAGACACAGGGATTTCGGAGAGAAATAATTTATTGTTAAGAGCAAAGCAGGAGATAAGACAGTCTATTGACCTAAAAATCCGTCTTCCTGAACTGATTGTTTCATAGTATCAAAAGATGGGCAGGTTTTAGGATAATAAGCACAATGGCTGGAGATGACAAGATTAGAGATGATCTAATTCTGAGCATGTACAGATTGAGTACATGCTTAGTCACAGAATATATTGAAGAACATTGTGTCCTTAATATGATGATGGGCATCATTTTTAGTATTATAATGAGGTATATGTCACTTATAGGTTAAAGTTTAATTTACTGCACATGTCAGGTAGGTCAATTTTGGTTAGATCCAGCTCTATCTAGCAAGGATAGTTTTGGAATTGGGTTGGGTTAGTTCTGGGCTGACTCAGGCTCTTTATTAATAAACATTGGCCATTGTCTTTGGTGATTATAAGACTCTAAAATTCAAATACAGGACAAAGAGGTACAAGTGGGGGTCAGTCACAAAGTTTTTACAAGCACAAGATAAAGGCTATATAGTCATACAATAATTATCAAAGATCAAGGCAGCTGGATTACAGTTCAGTAATTTCAGGTATTTTCTTCTGCTATACTAATATACTAGAAAGTAAAAAAGAAATATCTATGTAATGATTCAGTAATTATAATCATTTGCTAAATCCTAACCTCGTTACAAAGTTGGAATATTACATGGCTTGCAGGATTTAGTGATTTTACTTACGTAAATCTTCTAGCAGTGGATAAATGTTAGTTTCCTCTCTCTTCTCGAGGAGTTTGTGTTACAGATCCTCACTAGTTGATTAATACCTTTCTTTAATATCTTCTTGCTGCCTTCTTTCCTCTCTTCATGGTTTTAGGTTGTGAATTTGCCAGGGCCATCAGTAACGTGGATTACATCCAAGAATAAGTAACCGACACAGACAAGCAAATAGCGTGTCCTCTGGCCCAAAGCAGATACTTTGGAAAACAGCCTTCCTGCCAATTCTCCTCACACAGGCAAAACTACCATCTCTTATCTAGTCAGGTATTTCTCCCCTCCAATCGCCTGCCTAGACGAAAAATAGGAAACGGGGCAGGTGATTAAGGAATCTTGTTTGCAAACTCCAATTCATTGTGATAAGATTATTTTATACCACATGATCTTCAAAGATTAGATCCTAGAATAAAGAGATTATAGTCTAATTCTAATAGGAAAGATAAGACAGGTACAAAAATAACAATAATAGTATAATGATCACTTACATTATAAATGGAAGCATAATGTATACTTCCATTTATCCCCTCTTAGTCTTTGTGCTATTGCTGTCATACATTTTATTTTACATATATTATAAACCCATTATAATTCCCATATTACATTGTTGTTATTTTCATTTAAGCAGCCAATAATCATTTAAAGAGATTTAAATAATAATACAATCATGTATATTGACCCATGTAGCTAGCATTTCCAGCTCTTTATTTCTTTGTGAGGATCTAAATTCCATCAGCTGTCATGTTCCTTCTGCCTGAAGAACTTCCATTAACATTTCTTGTAGTGTAGGGCAGGGGCAATGAATTCTTCCAGCTTTTATACATCTGAAAAAACTCTTATTTCACCTTTGGTTTTGAAAGGTATTTTCACGGAATAGAGAATTATAGGTTGACAGATTTTTCTTTACAGACTTTGAAGATGTTGCACCATTGACTTCTTACTTGCATTGTTTCCAAAGAGAAATCAGAGTTCATTCACATCTTTGTTCTTCTGTACTGAACATTGTCTCTCTTTTCTTTTGCTGTTTTTTTTTTCTTTACCATTGGTTTTGAGCAACTCGATTATGATGTGCCTTAGAGTAGTTGTCTTCATATTTCTTTGATCTACAGGTCTATACTACTCATTAAATTTGGAAGATATTTGGCCATTATTTCCTCAAATATTATTTTTGTTCTCACTGTCCCCCTCCCCTGATGGCTTGGAGTTGTTCCATAACTGACTGATGGGCTGTTCTTAATTTTTTTATCTGAGTTTCATTTTGTATTGTTTTTATTGCTATGTCTTCAACAACACTGATCCCATCTGTTCCAACCCAGCTCTTGAAGGGCTCAGGTCAGCGCAGCCCCAAAACCAAAGAATATACTAGGCACAGAGTCAGACATGAGTTTTATTAGTACTTACGAACAGGAGAAGATTTTTCCCAGTGGCGGCCTTTCAGGAAGTCAGTGCTTCACAAAGGTGGAGGTGCAAGGGGCAGCTTATAAGGGTTTAGGACGAGGACATTCCATAGAGTATGAGAATAGAGCTTCTGCAGGGTCTCATGACACAGGGGTCCAGAGGTTTTTTATCAAAAGTGATCAGGGGGAACAGAGCGCAGCTGTGAGTGACGTTTTGAAGAGGAGCAAGCTTGCTAGAGAGGAACGTCCTGGGAGAAAGCCATTTTGAAACCAGAACTTTGGAGCAGACTCCAGCCACGTGCCTTCCCAGCTAACAGAGGTTTTCCGGACGCCATTTGCCATCCTCCAGTGAAGGTACCTGATTACTGATGTGTTACCTTGGACACTTTATGGCCTTAAGACTGTAACTGTATAGCCAAATAAACCCCCTTTTTATAAAAGCCAATCCAGAGGCGGGGCAAGATGGCAGACTGGTGAGCTGTATGTTTTAGTTACTCCTCCAGGAAAGTAGGTAAAAAGCCAGGAACTGCGTGGACTGGACACCACAGAGCAATCTGTCTTTGGGCATACTTCATACAACACTCATGAAAACGTGGAACTGCTGAGATCAGCGAAATCTGTAAGTTTTTGCGGCCAGGGGACCCGCGCCCCTCCCTGCCAGGCTCAGTCCCGGGGGAGGAGGGGCTGTCAGCTCCAGGAAGGAGAAGGGAGAATTGCAGTGGCTGCTCTTACCGGAAACTCATTCTACTGATTCAAACTCCAACCATAGATAGACTGAGGCCAGACACCAGAGACTCTGAGAGCAGCCAGCCCAGCAGAGAGGAGACAGACATAGAAAAAAAACAACACGAAAAACTCCAAAATAAAAGCAGAGGATTTTTGGAGTTCTGGTGAACACAGAAAGGGGAAGGGCGGAGATCAGGCCTTGAGGCGCATATGCAAATCCCGAAGCAAGGCTGATCTCTCTGCCCTGGGCACTTTTCCTTAATGGCCCTGGTTGCTTTGTCTATTAGCATTTCAATAACCCATTAGATCTCTGAGGAGGGCCGTTTTTTTTTTTTGTTTGTTTTTTTTTTTTTGTTTTTTTTTTTTTTTTTTTAAATCCTTTTTGCTTTTTCTAAAACAATTACTCTAAGAAGCTCAATACAGAAAGCTTCAAAGAATTCAAATTTGGGCACGTCAAGTCAAGAGCAGAACTAAGAGAGCTCTGAGACAAAAGGCAATAATCCAGTGGCTGAGAAAATTCACTAAACAACACAACTTCCCAAGAAAAGGGGGGTGTCCGCTCACAGCCACCATCCTGGTGGACAGGAAACACTCCTGCCCATCGCCAGCCCCATAGCCCAGAGCTGCCCCAGACAACCCAGTGTGACGGAAGTGCTTCAAATAACAGGCACACACCACAAAACTGGGCGTGGACATTAGCCTTCCCTGCAACCTCAGCTGAATGTCCCAGAGCTGGGAAGGGGGAGCAGTGTGAATTAACAGAGCCCCATTCAGCCATCATTTGAGCAGACTGGGAGCCTCCCAACACAGCCCAGCAGCCCAGAACTGCCCTGGGGGGACGGCACTCACCTGTGACATAGCACAGTCATCCCTCAACAGAGGACCCGGGGTGCACAGCCTGGAAGAGGGGCCCACTTGCAAGTCTCAGGAGCCATACGCCAATACCAAAGACTTGTGGGTCAGTGGCAGAGACAAACTGTGGCAGGACTGAACTGAAGGATTAGACTATTGCAGTAGCTTTAAAACTCTAGGATCATCAGGGAGATTTGATTGTTAGGGCCACCCCCCCTCCCCGACTGCCCAGAAACACGCCCCACATACAGGGCAGGCAACACCAACTACACACGCAAGCTTGGGACACCAATTGGGCCCCACAAGACTCACTCCCCCACTCACCAAAAAGGCTAAGCAGGGGAGAACTGGCTTGTGGAGAACAGGTGGCTCGTGGACGCCACCTGCTGGTTAGTTAGAGAAAGTGTACTCCACGAAGCTGTAGATCTGATAAATTAGAGATAAGGACTTCAACTGGTCTACAAACCCTAAAAGAACCCTATCAAGGTCAGCAAATGCCACGAGGCCAAAAAACAACAGAAAATTATAAAGCATATGAAAAAACCAGACGATATGGATAACCCAAGCCCAAGCACCCAAATCAAAAGACCAGAAGAGACACACCTAGAGCAGCTACTCAAAGAACTAAAGATGAACAATGAGACCCTAGTACGGGATATGAAGGAAATCAAGAAGACCCTAGAAGAGCATAAAGAAGACATTGCAAGACTAAATAAAAAAATGGATGATCTTATGGAAATTAAAGAAACTGTTGACCAAATTAAAAAGATTCTGGACACTCATAGTACAAGACTAGAGGAAGTTGAACAACGAATCAGTGACCTGGAAGATGACAGAATGGAAAATGAAAACATAAAAGAAAGAATGGGGAAAAAAATTGAAAAACTCGAAATGGACCTCAGGGATATGATAGATAATATGAAACGTCCGAATATAAGACTCATTGGTGTCCCAGAAGGGGAAGAAAAGGGTAAAGGTCTAGGAAGAGTATTCAAAGAAATTGTTGGGGAAAACTTCCCAAATCTTCTAAACAACATAAATACACAAATCATAAATGCTCAGCGAACTCCAAATAGAATAAATCCAAAAAAAACACACTCCGAGACATATACTGATCACACTGTCAAACATAGAAGAGAAGGAGCAAGTTCTGAAAGCAGCAAGAGAAAAGCAATTCACCACATACAAAGGAAACAGCATAAGACTAAGTAGTGACTACTCAGCAGCCACCATGGAGGCGAGAAGGCAGTGGCACGATATATTTAAAATTCTGAGTGAGAGGAATTTCCAGCCAAGAATACTTTATCCAGCAAAGCTCTCCTTCAAATTTGAGGGAGAGCTTAAATTTTTCACAGACAAAGAAATGCGGAGAGAATTTGCTAACAAGAGACCTGCCCTACTGGAGATACTAAAGGGAGCCCTACAGACAGAGAAACAAAGACAGGACAGAGAGACTTGGAGAAAGGTTCAGTACTAAAGAGATTCGGTATGGGTACAATAAAGGATATTAATAGAGAGAGGGAAAAATATGGCAAACATAATCCAAAGGATAAGATGGCCGATTCAAGAAATGCCTTCACGGTTTTAACGTTGAATGTAAATGGATTAAACTCCCCAATTAAAAGATATAGATTCGCAGAATGGATCAAAAAAAATGAACCATCAATATGTTGCATACAAGAGACTCATCTTAGACACAGGGACACAAAGAAACTGAAAGTGAAAGGATGGAAAAAAATATTTCATGCAAGCTACAGCCAAAAGAAAGCAGGTGTAGCAATATTAATCTCAGATAAAATAGACTTCAAATGCAGGGATGTTTTGAGAGACAAAGAAGGCCACTACGTACTAATAAAAGGGGCAATTCAGCAAGAAGAAATAACAATCGTAGATGTCTATGCACCCAATCAAGGTGCCACAAAATACATGAGAGAAACACTGGCAAAACTAAAGGAAGCAATTGATGTTTCCACAATAATTGTGGGAGACTTCAACACATCACTCTCTCCTATAGATAGATCAACCAGACAGAAGACCAATAAGGAAATTGAAAACCTAAACAATCTGATAAAAGAATTAGATTTAACAGACATATACAGGACATTACATCCCAAATCACCAGGATACACATACTTTTCTAGTGCTCATGGAACTTTCGACAGAATAGATCATATGCTGGGACATAAAACAAGCCTCAATAAATTTAAAAAGATTGAAATTATTCAAAGTACATTCTCTGACCACAATGGAATACAATTAGAAGTCAATAACCATCAGAGACTTAGAAAATTCACAAATACCTGGAGGTTAAACAACACACTCCTAAACAATCAGTGGGTTAAAGAAGAAATAGCAAGAGAAATTGCTAAATATATAGAGACAAATGAAAATGAGAACACAACATACCAAAACCTATGGGATGCAGCAAAAGCAGTGCAGAGGGGGAAATTTATAGCACTAAACGCATATATTAAAAAGGAAGAAGGAGCCAAAATCAAAGAACTAATGGATCAACTGAAGAAGCTAGAAAATGAACAGCAAACCAATCCTAAACCAAATACAAGAAAAGAAATAACAAGGATTAAAGCAGAAATAAATGACATAGAGAACAAAAAAAACAATAGAGAGGATAAATATCACCAAAAGTTGGTTCTTTGAGAGGATCAACAAGATTGACAAGCCCCTAGCTAGACTGACAAAATCAAAAAGAGAGAAGACCCATATAAACAAAATAATGAATGAAAAAGGTGACATAACTGCAGATCCTGAAGAAATTAAAAAAATTATAAGAGGATACTATGAACAACTGTATGGCAACAAACTGGATAATGTAGAGGAAACGGAAAATTTCCTGGAAACATATGAACAACCTAGACTGACCAGAGAAGAAATAGAAGACCTCAACCAACCCATCACAAGCAAAGAGATCCAATCAGTCATCAAAAATCTTCCCACTAATAAATGCCCAGGGCCAGATGGCTTCACAGGGGAATTCTACCAAACTTTCCAGAAAGAACTGACACCAATCTTACTCAAACTCTTTCAAAACATTGAAGAAAATGGAACACTACCAAACTCATTTTATGAAGCTAACATCAATCTAATACCAAAACCAGGCAAAGATGCTACAAAAAAGGAAAACTACCGGCCAATCTCCCTAATGAATATAGATGCAAAAATCCTCAACAAAATACTTGCAAATCGAATCTAAAGACACATTAAAAAAATCATACACCATGACCAAGTGGGGTTCATTCCAGGCATGCAAGGATGGTTCAACATAAGAAAATCAATCAATGTATTACAACACATTAACAAGTCAAAAGGGAAAAATCAATTGATCATCTCAATAGATGCTGAAAAAGCATTTGACAAAATCCAACATCCCTTTTTGATAAAAACACTTCAAAAGGTAGGAATTGAAGGAAACTTCCTCAACATGATAAAGAGCATATATGAAAAACCCACAGCCAGCATAGTACTCAATGGTGAGAGACTGAAAGCCTTCCCTCTAAGATCAGGAACAAGACAAGGATGCCCGCTGTCACCACTGTTATTCAACATTGTGCTGGAAGTGCTAGCCAGGGCAATCCGGCAAGACTAAGAAATAAAAGGCATCCAAATTGGAAAAGAAGAAGTAAAACTGTCATTGTTTGCAGATGATATGATCTTATATCTAGAAAACCCTGAGAAATCAACGATACACCTACTAGAGCTAATAAACAAATTTAGCAAAGTAGCGGGATACAAGATTAATGCACATAAGTCAGTAATGTTTCTATATGCTAGAAATGAACAAACTGAAGAGACACTCAAGAAAAAGATACCATTTTCAATAGCAACTAAAAAAATCAAGTACCTAGGAATAAACTTAACCAAAGATGTAAAAGACCTATACAAAGAAAACTACATAACTCTACTAAAAGAAATAGAAGGGGACCTTAAAAAAAAAAAAAAAAAAAAAAAAAAAAAAAAAAAAGTGATCAGGGGAGGGGAGTTTCAATGCTTTTCAAGATAAATGGTTTAGACACCACCTGTACATTCTTTCCTCCTTGAGGAGGTCTGTAGACCTTTAACTTCTGTCCCAGTCAAGTAGGTGGCTACACGTAGCCACTTACTCTCAATATGGAGGGGGATCCTGGGCCCTGGGTCTCCACACTATCCAGTGTATTTTTCACTTCAGATAGTGTAGTTTTAATCTTTAGAAGTTCAATTTGGCTCTTTTAAAACTATTTTCCATGTTTTTATTTAATTTTTCAGCATATGAATATCCAGTTATAGTAACTGTTTTAATGTCCTTATCTGCTATGTCGGTTCCAGGTCTATTTGATTTGATTAACTTTTCTCTTCATATTTTCTTGCTTCTTTGCAAACCTGGTAATTTTTGATTGAATGCCAGACACTGTAAATTTTACTTTGTTATAAGATACCATACTAATGCAAAAGATTAATAACAGGGAAAACTGTGAGTGTGAGGGGGCAAATATCGGAACTCTACTTTCTGCATGATTTTTCTGTAAAATTACAACTTCTCAAAAAAATAATGTACTTTTAAAATTTTTACTTTGTTCAGTGCTGGGTATTTTTGCATGTATTCTTGAGCTTTGTTCTGGGATGCAATTAAGCTACTTGGAAATAGTTTGAGCCTTTTGGGTCTTGCATTTAATGTTTGTTAATGAGACCAGAGCTGTGTTTAGTTAAGGGCTAATTATTCCCCACTACTGAGGAAACACTCCTGTGAGTAACCCAATTATGCTCCCTAAATTATAAGGTTTTCCAGTTGGGCTGAGGGGAACAGGCAGTACTCCTGGTTCTGTGTGAGCGCTTGATACTGTTCCCTCTAATCCTTAGTTTAAGGTGCTCCTCCCCTGACATCTGCTGGATACTTGCAGGCGCCCCTCTGCAGATTTCTGGAATCCTGTCTCAGTGAAGCTGCTTCTTCTCTGACACTCTGCCCCGTGAACTCTTGCTGCCTTGGTCTCCCCAGAATCACAGTTCTGTCTCCTCAACTCAGGGTTTCTGTTAGACTCTGCCTCAGTCTCCCCTTTGTGAGCTGTGGCTGGAAATGCTGTCAAGGTAGTAAGCTCGGGCAATCTGAGGGCTTACCTTATTTGTTTCTCAAATCTTGGGGATTGCTGTCCTTTGTTGACTTATGTCCAGTGTCTTGAAAATTGTTGTTTCATACATTTTGTCTATTTTGTTGTTGTTTCAGGTGTGAGGGTTAATGGAGTAATGGTCCATTAAGATGTCCCCAAAATAACTATAATAGGATTTATAATAGGGTGAATCTTTCCAGAGATGTACAAATATAAGAATTCAAAAAAGAGAAATTAATTTGCAAAAGGCTTTTTTTTTTTTTTTTTTTTTTTTTGGTGGAGATAGCCCTTCAGTCAGGTCTTAAGGTATGGGTAGGATTTGAACTTATAGAAATGGCATACAAGGTGAAAGGAAAAGAAGCAAAAAGCACGAGGCAATTCAGCAAAAGGATAAGTATGGGGAAAATGAGGCTGATGGTATGGGTAGTTTTGTGAAAATGATTCTGCAAATAAATCTACAGGTTTCATAACCCATATTAGGAAGTAGTATTGCTTTATGGATGAAACGATCTACTCTTAAATTTCAAACAACCATCCTTTACTTGCTCAATACCATGTAAGTACACTACCTTCTTTCCCAGTTAGTTCACTTGCTCACTGACAAGTATTTACTGAGTTCCAGTCAGTGTTCTAGGTACTCAGCCTACACGGCTGAACAAAACCAAGATCCCTGACGTTGTGGTGCTTACAGTCTAGGACGGGTGGGTTGCAGGGGCAGGAGGGCAGAGAGGAGAGACAATAAACAATCATCACGATAATCAGACTCTTCTCCCGCACACCATCAGTTAAAAACAAAACAAAACAAAACAAAACACAACCCCACATTTCTTTCACTTAACTCCACAAGGTAAATGTAAATGACTTAACTTACTGAGTGACTTATATACCAACCTGTTTCTTACAGAAATTTATAGGTTCCCCGAGGGGGTGGAAAGCATTGCTTTTAAAGAGTACCCAATAAAAATAAACTGCACACTCTTAGGCCTATGTTCAGAACTCAAAAATAGCTTTATGCAATATTGCAGATGAGTAGGGCTTTATGAGTGAATAACTAGGTTGTGTTAATTGGAAGGTGTGCTGTAGCTGGAGGAAGAAGACTGCAGGTGCATCCTGCACACTCCAGTGGGCTGCCTTCTAACTTGGAAATTGCTGAACATTTAACAAGGGCAAGAACCTGCAGGTATTTTTTTTCTTCTTGTCTCTTGAAGCCGTACAACTAAATGATAGTAAGTAATGCCTACAGCTTCCAATAAAATTGCTAAAAGGAGATGTTCACCTTTCATGTATTATGCAGCCACTCTGTGACTAAAAATATCAGGGCAGCATAGTCCTTCTAGACATTCTATCCCAAAGCAAGATATTCGTGGGAATCTGAGTTTTTTAAGAACTTTTAAATTTAGTTTTTCTCATTCATATGATCATCAGGAAAAATCAACGTCTGTGCCATTAGGATGATCTGTACAATGCCCTATATTGCATAATTTCTGGATCCCTTTTCACACTGTGCTTTTGTTTGTGCTCCATGAGTGCTGTTCACAAAGACTGCAAGGTAAGATTGTACAGTTCTGTGGCTCTGCATCTTGTTAATTACCTTGAAACTGAACACACATATAAGGTTCTAGTGTTGCATTTGCATTTCATTCATTCATTTGACAAATACTTAGTGAGTTCCTTCTATGGGTGGTATTCATTGTTAAGATTGTGCCCAGCTGAATGTAATGGAAAATGTAAACAGTAATGGTGTAACCAAATAGAGGGTTTCTTTTCAGAGTCTATGGCTGGTGCAGCCGCTCAAGGAAGTCATCAAGTCCAGGCTTCTGGGCCTGCTCTGCCTCTTGCACAATGTACACCATCCGTTCCTATGGCTGCAAGATGGCAGCAGCATCTCCAGAAAGCAGGGCCTGCTCTGCCTCTTGCACAATGTACACCATCCGTTCCTATGGCTGCAAGATGGCAGCAGCATCTCCAGAAAGCAGGTCCACATTCCAGGGAGGAAGAAGGTTAGAGGGCAAAAGGTCAAAGAGTAAGAGTTTGTTTCCTTAAAAGAGCATTCCCTGAACCCCACCCAGCCACTACTGCTTAAATCTCCTCGTTTGACCACCCATGGTTGCAAAGGGAGCTGGGCAAATGTGTATTTTAAACGGGCATATTACCATCCCAAACATACTGTGGGACCTGTTAGAAAAAAGGCAGGAAAGAAGGGAGGGAGGAGGGAAGAGAGAAAGGACAAAAAGAAAGGGGTGTGGGAAGAAGGAAGGAGAGGGAAGGACGTATTTTGAGCAGGCCACCAGAAGTATTTGCTACAGTACTAAACAAGGCAGGCAAGTGAGATCTTTGCTGTCATATAGCTGACACTCTATTGTGGGAAATGGATGCCAAATTTTCTCTATTATCTTTAATTTAATTCCTGTCATGTCCAGATTAATTTCTAGTCATGTCAAGTTAACTCAGACACATTCAGAATTCTCCCCTTGTCTCTCACAGGTGTTGATTCCAAGCTTCACCATTAAATGGGGAGAGAGCGTTCATCTTTCTGTTTCTATCTGTACTGGTCTTGGCAGAATTGTGCAAATGTCTAATCCTGGTCTTTTGTTGTCAGCAACTCCTCACACCTGCTGAGATGTCTCTGATCTCTAAAATGGACAGACTAGACCTCTTTGTTCTCATTACCTATAAAGCTTGGAGCTGTAGCAGCCATTTTGTAAGCACGTGGAGACAAAGAACAAACATGCCAAGGATGGTGGAGTTAGGTCACTTGCTGCTGAAAGTATGACAAACTGTACAAGAATAAGAGGTAGGGTACAGAGCCTTTCATGTAGCATCTAACTGTTTTGCTTTATTCTCTCTACTTCTACCATTGGGCCTTCATCCCCTACCCCCTCAGTTTATAGGATCTAATTTGGCATTGAGGAAAATCTGACTCAGCCAATAATATTTCAATACACTTGTCTTACAACTCTCAGATCCGGCCTCTGAATGTGAAATTCAAGGCTTTATTTGTCCTGGTTCCCAGTTTCTTCTTTCCTTACCCTTAAGCAACGGTAGCCTCATGTCTTAGGTCTGAATAAGATTTGGGGACAGGGAATATGAAGATACGAAGTAATCAATGCTTCAAATATCATCTAACCACAGAAACAAACAAGATAACGACAGATTATTATAAATTATTTAAATAGATTAAGCTGCTTGATTGGCTAGTGTTCTAGTTTGCTAATGCTGCCATTTGCAAAACACCAGAGACGGATTGGCTTATATAAACGGGGTTTATTTGGTTACACAGTTACAGTCTTAAGGCCATAAAGTGTCCAAGTTAAGGCATAAGCAATATGGTACCTTCACTTGAGAAAGGCCATTGGTGTCCAGATAACCTCTGTTAGCTGGGAAGACAATTGGCTGGCTTCTGCTTGCTCCCAGATTGTGTTTCAAAATGGCTTTCTCCAAAATGTCAGTGTCAGCTTCCAAGGGCCATCTTCAAAATGTGTCTCTCAGCTGCAGCTAGCTGTGAGCTCCTTCTGACTGAGCTTTTACAGAGCTCCAGTGAACCAATCAAGGTCCACGCTGAATGGGCAGGGCCACACATCCATGGAACTTATCCAATCAGGGTTATCACCTACAGTTGGGTGGGTCATAGCTCCATGATCCTAATCCAAAGGTTCCAACTTAACACTAATGTCTGCCCCTACAAGAATACATTAAAGAATATGGCTTTTTCTGAGGGATATAATATATATAAATAGGCACAGCTAGGAGTTAACATGAGGGGCAGGGATGGACTACGTTAGATTGTTCATGGGAGAAGACCTCCATGAGAAGGCGATATTGAGCTGAGACCTGAGGAATAGAAAGTGCAAGCCATGTGAAGGGCAGAGCAGGGGAAATGGGGGTGAAGGAGAATGATCCTGCCAAGGGAACAGCATGTAAGAATGGCCACAGTTTGAGAGCACTAGATGAGTTCCAGGAACAGAAAGGAGGCCCGTGTGAAGGTGCCAGGAGGTGAGGAAGACAGTGGGATGAGGTGGGACTGAAGCAGCAGGCAGGAGCCTTGTTAGCAAGAGGCGTTGAGGCATTTTAAGCAGGGAAGGAAAATGATCAGATCTGCATTAAAAAAAGACCACTCCTCCGCAGCAGCTACATAGGAAATGGGTAGGAGGGAAACGAGTGGAGAAGCAAAGACCAGTTCGATCATTTCCACAGTCTAGTTGGTTTGTATGAGGTGGACTTAAGATATATTTTGGAAGTTAAATCGACAGGACTTGCTGGTGGTTTGGATGGGGGTAGGTGGAGAGAAAGAGAGGAACTGAGGAAAACTCCAATGGCTCTAGCCATCCAGACACGCTCATGCCCGCCTTGGGGCCTTGCGGGGGGTGTTCCCCACAGGGAATACTCAAACCTGCATATGTTGGCTCTTTCCGAGAGGCCTTATCCCCATTGTGTTTTCAGTTATCAAGAGCTGACATTTTCGTTTCCTTGTTTAGTGCCTCTTAGTGCCCCTAGCAAGTAAGGACCCTTACTGTTTATTTCACTGCTGCATTTCCAAGCACCTAGAACAGTGTCTGGCACCATGAGGAGTTGGAGAAAAGTTTGTTAAATTAATGGAAAATGATTTAAAAAAATAATTTAAGCCAACAGCAGGGATCTGCAAAAATTTTCTTTCTATTGAATATGTCTGAACATTACTGAAGGTCGGGAAACAATGGATTAAAGGGGCCGTGAACTCCCTTTAGAAGAGTATGAAGAGGGGTATGTGTGTGTGTGTATGTGTGTGTTGAGAGAGAGGTGTGTATGAGTGTGCACATGTGGTGCATTTTTCTGGGAAGAGAGATCATGGCTTTCTTCAGATTTTCAAATGAGTTCTTGACTTCAAAACAGTAAAGAATCACTGTACTCTTGGCTTGAAAATATACTCCTCAAGTGTTGGCGGGCAAGACCTTAATTTATCTATTTTCACATCATAAGGGCTTTTTCCTTGGATGCTAACTGCGAAAAGTTTCTTTGCCAGAAACTGCATCGTCCTTCTGCTGAGAAACAGCCAAGTCGTGACAAGCCCGGTTGCTCCAGATGGTCACAAGCACACCCCAGCCTCGTTCCCGTCGTTCAACTCCTTCCGGGACCGCGATTGGCCTGAACTGAAAACAGCGACACCTGCTGGCTTGTCTCCGAAACGGCAACCTCATCCTTTCCTCGGGTGAAAATTTCGGCAATATATGATCTCATCTCATTCAAACATATGTTCAGAAACCCAAAACGTTTTCTTTTCAAGAAGAATTTTGAAATGCTTAGTGAGAACACAGAGTGATAAAATTTCTGACCACAAAAGATGCCAACTTCAAAGTGAAAAGATAAAAGGCAGATGGAGAGAAAAAATGTTTGCAACCACTGCTAATGGTTTCTTCTGTGATCAGAAATCTTAAATAATTTGGGAGGAGATATCTGTCAATTGTGTATTTTATGACTTCTGAGTTTTGTCTGTTTTTGAGGAAGTTTTTCCCTAACAAAAGTTATGATTTTTAATTTCAGAGCATTCATAGTTTGGTTGGTTTTACTAGATCTTTAGTCCACCTGGAATTTTTAAAAATATGATGTGAGATGCGGTGGGGGTGGCCTCTATATTTTTAGGATTAGGTTAAGCGGCAGGTGACAAAAAAACAAAATAGTGCTTATATTGGTTAAGAAAGAGTTTAAGATAAGATAGAGGTTTCTTTCTCTTCATGTAAAAGTCCAGGTAGATAGTTCAAGTTAGTATGATGCTCTAAAGTGTTAAAGATAGGGTTGATAAACTATGTGTGCCTGGACCTAACAGTCCAGGATAGTGGCATCCAAGTTTCAGGCATCAGGATGGAGGAAGAGGGAAACAAGAAAGGAGCACACAGGTTCTGACCCCAAAGGGAGGTGTCCAGAGGTTGCCTTACAGCACTTTCTCTTATCCCATTAGGTAGAACTGACATAAACACGCCTGGCTCTAAGAGAAGCTGGGAAGTCATCTATATACTGCAAGGACATATGAACTGCTAAAAATTGATATTGGGGGACAACTAGCAATTTCTGCAATAGACTACCCCTTAGACCTGAGTGCACCCTTCTTTCCATACACAGAGTATATCCAGTCAGCTCCAAGTCCAAGATATCTGAGGAGGGGCAGGGAGGATACACAGTTGTCTTTATTAGGAACAAATGTGTCTCTCTATCAGCCAGTAAACTATAGACTAAAAGACAATATATATGTCCTAACACACTTAATATAGAATGAAAGTGTAGGAACAGAATAACCACCATTCAGAAATGGAAAAAATGGAAATTACTTCATCTGTCATTGCTTATCAAACACCACTCTGCAGGAATTTCAAGCTCTCCCTACTCTGGCAGGAGAGTGAGTTCTTTGGTTAATTTATGGGGCAGACTGAGATCGTGCTCTCTAGGAGGAACTTGTGCACTGTTCCTGGGGAAAGTTCTTCATTATCCTTATTCCTCCTGGCTACAACTGGGGCTGCACAGCTTTCTAAGTTCACCGTAGCTGATTAGGTTGACCACACATCCAAGTTCACCCAGAAGAGTCCCTGTTAACACACCTGTTGTTTTGGTGTAATTATTAAAAGCTCTTCTTCCTCTCTCACAAGTATTCAGGTTTGGATAATAAATTATATAATCACTCCATTCCTTGTGAAGTTCAGGGGCCCAGGAATAAGGTTTAAATGGTCACAGCAAATCAGTTTCCTCAAAAATAGATTGAAAAGCTTTCAGTCTATCTTCTGTCAGTTTTACGTACAATGTGCAAGTAATCACACCCAAATATATCCAGATAACATTTTAAACCTTGAGATAGTGTTTTGCCTCCTATTCTCCATGCTCTCTCTCCCTCACAGTTAGAGCCCCCTTTGAAGGGTTCTGTGGTAGGGAGGATTCTAAGAGGGCCTCCATTGACCTATTTCCTCATAGTCCCCTCCCCACCTCTGCCCCCCATTGAGTGTGGGCCAGATTGTGAACATGATGGATTTCACTCCCAGGATTAAGTTACACTGTAAGGTAAAGCTAGAGGTATTTTGCAGATGTAATTAAAAATCTGATCAGTTGACTTTAAGTCGATCCAAAGATTATCCTGGGTGTGCCTGATGTATTAAAATATATAATTCTTAATTGCTTTAAAAAGAGGATCCAGAGGTCAGAGACTAGAAGTTCAACAGAGACATTCTTCTGTGGCCTTGAGAAAGCAAACTGCTATGTTGTAGAAAGCGGAGCTGAGAGCATTAGTTTTACAAACACAGGGAATTGAATTCTGTCAACAACCACATGAGCCTGGACGAGAACTCCTGAGACTCAGACAAGACTGCAACCCTTGATTTCAGCCTGGTGAGACACTGAGCAGAGCACCCAGCTAAACTGTGCCTGGATTCTTGATCCATGAGAAAATAAGCTTGCACTGTTTTAAAATGCTAATTTTGTGACAGTTTGTTGCAGAGCAATAGAAAACTAATACACCTCATCACTGCCTTCAACCTTATCTTCTTCTGAAATGATCACTTTGGAACGGTCAGTTCATAGATTAAAAGTGACAGAATGGGGGGGCGGGGCAAGATGGTGGACTGGTGAGCTGTATGTTTTAGTTACTCCTCCAGGAAAGTAGGTAGAAAGCCAGGAACTGCGTGGACTGGACACCACAGAGCAATCTGACTTTGGGCATACTTCATACAACACTCATGAAAATGTGGAACTGCTGAGATCAGTGAAATCTGTAAGTTTTTGTGGCCAGAGGACCTGCACCCCTCCCCGCCAGGCTCAGTCCCGTGGGAGGAGGGGCTGTCAGCTCCGGGAAGGAGAAGGGAGAACTGCAGTGGCAGCCCTTATCGGAAACTCATTCTACTGATCCAAACTCCAACCATAGACAGACTGAGACCAGACACCAGAGAATCTGAGAGCAGCCAGCCCAGCAGAGAGGAGATAGGCATAGAAAAAAACAGCATGAAAAACTCCAAAATAAAAGTGGAGGATTTTGGAGTTCTGGTGAACATAGAAAGGGGAAGGGCAGAGCTCAGGCCCTGAGGCTCATATGCAAATCCCGAAGAAAAGCTGATCTCTCTGCCCTGTGGTCCTTTCCTTAATGGCCCTAATTGCTTTGTCTCTTAGCATTTCAATAACCCATTAGATCTCTGAGGAGGGCCCTTTTTTTTTTTTTTTTTTAATCCTTTTTTCTTTTTCTAAAACAATTACTCTAAGAAGCCCAATACAGAAAGCTTCAAAGACTTGCAATTTGGGCAGGACAAAACAAGAGCAGAACTAAGAGAGCTCTGAGACAAAAGGCAATAATCCAGTGGCTGAGAAAATTCACTAAACACCACAACTTCCCAAGAAAATGGGGGTGTCCGCTCACAGCCATCATCCTGGTGGACAGGAAACACTCCTGCCCATTGCCAGCCCCATAGCCCAGAGCTGCCCCCAGACAACCCAGTGTGACAGAAGTGCTTCAAATAACAGGTACACACCACAAAACTGGGCGGGGACATTAGCCTTCCCTGCAACCTCAGCTGATTGTCCCAGAGTTGGGAAGGTGGAGCAGTGTGAATTAACAAAGCCCCATTCAGCCATCATTTCAGCAGACTGGGAGCCTCCCTACACAGCCCAGCAGCCCAGAATCGCCCTGGGGGTTCATAGCACAGTCATCCCTCAACAGAGGACCAGGGGGTGCACGGCCTGGAAGAGGGACCCACTCGCAAGTCTCAGGAGCCATACGCCAATACCAAGGACTTGTGGGTCAGTGGCAGAGACAAACTGTGGCAGGACTGAACTGAAGGATTAGACTATTGCAGCAGCTTCAAAACTCCAGGATGACCAGGGAGATTTGATTGTTAGAGCCACCCCCCCTCCCTGACCACCCAGACACACACCTCATATACAGGGCGGGCAACACCAACTACACATGCAAGGTTGGTACACCAATTGGACCCCACAAGACTCACTCCCCCACTCACCACAAAGGCAAAGCAGAGGAGAACTGGCTTGTGGAGAACACGCGACTTGTGGACACCACCTGCTGGTTAGTTAGAGAAAGTGTACTCCATGAAGCTGTAGATCTGATAAATTAGAGATAAGGACTTCAATTGGTCTACAAATCCTAAAAGAACCCTATCAAGTTCAGCAAATGCCAAGAGGCCAAAAACAATAGAAAATTATAAAGCATATGAAAAAAACAGACGATATGGATAACCCAAGCCCAAGCATCCAAATCAAAAGTTCAGGACAGACACAGCACCTAGAGCAGCTACTCAAAGAACTAAAGATGAACAATGAGACCATAGTACGGGATACAAAGGATATCAAGAAGACCCTAGAAGAGCATAAAGAAGACATTGCAAGACTAAATAAATAAATAGATGATCTTATGGAAATTAAAGAAACTGTTGACCAAATTAAAAAGATTCTGGACACTCATAGTACAAGACTAGAGGAAGTTGAACAATGAATCAGTGACCTGGAAGATGACAGAATGGAAAATGAAAGCATAAAAGAAAGAATGGGGAAAAAATTGAAAAAATTGAAATGGACCTCAGGGATATGATAGATAATATATAACGTCTGAATATAAGACTCATTGGTGTTCCAGAAGGGGAAGAAGAGGGTAAAGGTCTAGGAAGAGTATTCAAAGAAATTGTTGGGGAAAACTTCCCAAATCTTCTAAACAACATAAATACACAAATCATAAATGCTCAGCGAACTCCAAATAGAATAAATCCAAATAAACCCACTCCAAGACATATTCTGATCGCACTGTCAAACACGGAAGAGAAGGAGCAAGTTCTGAAAGCAGCAAAAGAAAAGCAATTCACCACATACAAAGGAAGCAGCATAAGACTAAGTAGTGACTACTCAGCAGCCGCCATGGAGGCGAGAAGGCAGTGGCACGATACATTTAAAATTCTGAGTGAGAAAAATTTCCAACCAAGAATACTTTATCCAGGAAAGCTCTCCTTCAAATTTGAGGGAGAGCTTAAATTTTTCACAGACAAACAAATGCTGAGAGAATTTGCTAACAAGAGACCTGCCCTACTGGAGATACTAAAGGGAGCCCTACAGACAGAGAAACAAAGAAAGGGCAGAGAGACTTGGAGAAAGGTTCAGTACTAAAGAGATTCGGTATGGGTACAATAAAGGATATTAATAGAGAGAGGGGAAAAATATATATCACAAACATAAACCAAATATATATCACAAACATGATTCAAGAAATGCCTTCACGGTTATAACATTGAATGTAAATGGATTAAAATCCCCAATTAAAAGATATAGATTCACAGAATGGATCAAAAAAAATGAACCATCAATATGTTGCATACAAGAGACTCATCTTAGACACAGGGACACAAAGAAATTGAAAGTGAAAGGATGGAAAAAAGTATTTCATGCAAGCTACAGCCAAAAGAAAGCAGGTGTAGCAATATTAATCTCAGATAAAATAGACTTTAAATGCAGGGATTTTTTGAGAGACAAAGAAGGCCACTACATACTAATAAAAGGGGCAATTCAACAAGAAGAAATAACAATCATAAATGTCTATGCACCCAATCAAGGTGCCACAAAATACATGAGAGAAACACTGGCAAAACTAAAGGAAGCAATTGATGTTTTCACAATAATTGTGGGAGACTTCAACACATCACTCTCTTCTATAGATAGATCAACCAGACAGAAGACCAATAAGGAAATTGAAAACCTAAACAATCTGATAAATGAATTAAATTTAACAGACATATACAGAACATTACATCCCAAATCACCAGGATACACATACTTTTCTAGTGCTCATGGAACTTTCTCCAGAATAGATCATATGCTGGGACATAAAACAAGCCTCAATAAACTTAAAAAGATTGAAATTACTGAAAGCACATTCTCTGACCACAATGGAATACAATTAGAAGTCAATAACCATCAGAGACTTAGAAAATTCACAAATACCTGGAGGTTAAACAACACACTCCTAAAAAATCAGTGGGTTAAAGAAGAAATAGCAAGAGAAATTGCTAAATATATAGAGACAAATGAAAATGAGAACACAACATACCAAAACCTATGGGATGCAGCAAAAGCAGTGCAGAGGGGGAAATTTATAGCACTAAACGCATATATTAAAAAGGAAGAAAGAGCCAAAATCAAAGAACTAATGGATCAACTGAAGAAGCTAGAAAATGAACAGCAAACCAATCCTAAACCAAGTAGAAGAAAAGAAATAACAAGGATTAAAGCAGAAATAAATGATGTAGAGAACAAAAAAACAATAGAGAGGATAAATATCACCAAAAGTTGGTTCTTTGAGAGGATCAACAAGATTGACAAGCCCCTAGCTAGACTGACAAAATCAAAAAGAGAGAAGACCCATAGAAACAAAATAATGAATGAAAAAGGTGACATAACTGCAGATCCTGAAGAAATTAAAAAAATTATAAGAGGATACTATGAACAACTGTATGGCAACAAACTGGATAATGTAGAGGAAATGGACAATTTGCTGGAAATATATGAACAACCTAGAGTGACCAGAGAAGAAATAGAAGACCTCAATCAACCCATCACAAGCAAAGAGATCCAATCAGTCATCAAAAATCTTCCCACAAATAAATGCCCAGGGCCAGATGGCTTCACAGGGGAATTCTACTAAACTTTCCAGAAAGAACTGACACCAATCTTACTCAAACTCTTTCAAAACATTGAAGAAAATGGAACACTACCTAACTCATTTTATGAAGCTAACATCAATCTAATACCAAAACCAGGCAAAGATGCTACAAAAAAGGAAAACTACCGGCCAATCTCCCTAATGAATATAGATGCAAAAATCCTCAACAAAATACTTGCAAATCGAATCCAAAGATACATTAAAAAAATCATACACCATGACCAAGTGGGGTTCATTCCAGGCATGCAAGGATGGTTCAAGATAAGAAAATCAATCAATGTATTACAACACATTAAAAATTCAAAAGGGAAAAATCAAATGATCATCTCAATAGATGCTGAAAAAGCATTTGACAAAATCCAACATCTGTTTTTGATAAAAACACTTCAAAAGGTAGGAATTGAAGGAAACTTCCTCAATATGATAAAGAGCATATATGAAAAACCCACAGCCAGCATAGTACTCAATGGTGAGAGACTGAAAGCCTTCCCTCTAAGATCAGGAACAAGACAAGGATGCCCGCTGTCACCACTGTTATTCAACATTGTGCTGGAAGTGCTAGCCAGGGCAATCCGGCAAGACAAAGAAATAAAAGGCATCCAAATTGGAAAAGAAGAAGTAAAACTGTTATTGTTTGCAGATGATATGATCTTATATCTGGAAAACCCTGAGAAATTGATGATACAGCTACTAGAGCTAATAAACAAATTTAGCAAAGTAGTGGGATACAAGATTAATGCACATAAGTCAGTAATGTTTCTATATGCTAGAAATGAACAAACTGAAGAGACACTCAAGAAAAAGATACCATTTTCAATAGCAACTAAAAAAATCAAGTACCTAGGAATAAACTTAACCAAAGATGTAAAAGACCTATACAAAGAAAACTACATAACTCTACTAAAAGAAATAGAAGGGGACCTTAAAAGATGGAAAAATATTCCATGTTCATGGATAGGAAGGCTAAATGTCATTAAGATGTCAATTCTACCCAAACTCATCTACAGATTCAATGCAATACCAATCAAAATTCCAACAATCTACTTTGCAGACTTGGAAAAGCTAGTTAGCAAATTTATTTGGAAAGGGAAGATGCCTCAAATTGCTAAAGACACTCTAAAAAAGAAAAACGAAGTGGGAGGACTTACACTCCCTGACTTTGAAGCTTATTATAAAGCCACAGTTGCCAAAACAGCATGGTACTAGCACAAAGATAGACATATAGATCAATGGAATCGAATTGAGAATTCAGAGACAGACCCTCAGATCTATGGCTGACTGATCTTTGATAAGGCCCCTAGAGTCACTGAATTGAGTCATAATGGTCTTTTCAACAAATGGGGCTGGGAGAGTTGGATATCCATATCCGAAAGAATGAAAGAGGACCCCTACCTCACACCCTACACAAAAATTAACTCAAAATGGATGAAAGATCTCAATATAAAAGAAAGTACCATAAAACTCCTAGAAGATAATGTAGGAAAACATTTTGAAGACCTTGTATTAGGCGGCCACTTCCTAGACTTTATACCCAAAGCACAAGCAACAAAAGAAAAAATAGATAAATGGGAACTCCTCAAGTTTAGAAGTTTCTGCACCTCAAAGGAATTTCTCAAAAAGGTAAAGAGGCAGCCAACTCAATGGGAAAAAATTTTTGGAAACCATGTATCTGACAAAAGACTGATATCTTGCATATATAAAGAAATCCTACAACTCAATGACAATAGTACAGACAGCCCAATTATAAAATGGGCAAAAGATATGAAAAGACAGTTCTCTGAAGAGGAAATACAAATGGCCAAGAAACACATGAAAAAATGTTCAGCTTCACTAGCTATTAGACAGATGCAAATTAAGACCACAATGAGATACCATCTAACACCGATTAGAGTGGCTGCCATTAAACAACAGGAAACTACAAATGCTGGAGGGGATGTGGAGAAATTGGAACTCTTATTCATTGTTGGTGGGACTGTATAATGGTTCAGCCACTTTGGAAGTCAGTCTGGCAGTTCCTTAGAAAACTAGATATAGAGTTACCATTCGATCCAGCGATTGCACTTCTCGGTATATACCCGGAAGGTCGGAAAGCAGTGACACGAACAGATATCTGCACGCCAATGTTCATAGCAGCATTATTCACAATTGCCAAGAGATGGAAACAACCCAAATGTCCTTCAATAGATGAGTGGATAAATAAAATGTGGTATATACACACGATGGAATACTACACGGCAGTAAGAAGGAAAGATCTCATGAAACATATGACAACATGGATGAACCTTGCAGACATAATGCTGAGCGAAATAAGCCAGGCACAAAAAGAGAAATATTATATGCTACCACTAATATGAACTTTGAAAAATGTAAAACAAATGGTTTATAATGTAGAATGTAGGGGAAGTAGCAATAGAGAGCAATTAAGGAAGGGGGAACAATAATCCAAGAACAGATAAGCTATTTAACGTTCTGGGGATGCCCAGGAATGACTATGGTCTGTTAATTTCTGATGGATATAGTAGGAACAAGTTCACAGAAATGTTGCTATATTAGGTAACTTTCTTGGGGTAAAGTAGGAACAGGTTGGAAGTAAAGCAGTTACCTTAGGTTAGTTGTCTTTTTCTTACTCCCTTGTTGTGGTCTCTATGAAATGTTCTTTTATTGTATTTTTTTTTTTTAATTTTTTTTTTCCATACAGTTGATTTAAAAAAGAAAAAAAAGTTAAAAAAAAAAAAAAGGAAAAAAATATGTAGTGCCCCCTTGAGGAGCTTGTGGAGAATGCAGGGTTATTGGCCTACCCCACCTCAGTGGTTGCTAACATGACCACAGACATAGGGGACTGGTGGTTTGATGGGTTGAGCCCTCTATCATAGGTTTTACCCTTGGGAAGACGGTTGCTGCAAAGGAGAGGCTAGGCCTCCCTATAATTGTGCCTAAGAGCCTCCTCCCGAATGCCTCTCTGTTGCTCAGATGTGGCCCTGTCTCTCTAGCTAAGCCAACTTGAAAGGTGAAATCACTGCCCTCCCCCCTACGTGGGATCAGACACCCAGGGGAGTGAATCTCCCTGGCAACGTGGAATATGACTCCCGGGGAGGAATGTAGACCCAGCATCGTGGGACGGAGAACATCTTCTTGACCAAAAGGGGGATGTGAAAGGAAATGAAATAAGCTTCAGTGGCAGAGAGATTCCAAAACGAGCCAAGAGGTCACTCTGGTGGGCACTCTTACGCACACTTTAGACAACCCTTTTTAGGTTCTAAAGAATTGGGGTAGCTGGTGGTGGATACCTGAAACTATCAAACTACAACCCAGAACCCATGAATCTCGAAGACAGATGTATAAAAATGTAGCTTATGAGGGGTGACAATGGGATTGGGAAAGCCATAAGGACCACACTCCACTTTGTCTAGTTTATGGATGGATGAGTAGAAAAATAGCGGAAGGAAACAAACAGACAAAGGTACCCAGTGCTCTTTTTTACTTCAATTGCTCTTTTTCACTCTAATTATTATTCTTGTTATTTTTGTGTGTGTGCTAATGAAGGTGTCAGGGATTGATTTAGGTGATGAATGTACAACTATGTAATGGTACTGTAAACAATCGAAAGTACGATTTGTTTTGTATGACTGCGTGGTATGTGAATATATCTCAATAAAATGATGATAAAAAAAAAATAGGGGAAGGAAACAAACAAACAAAGGTACCCAGTGTTCTTTTTTACTTCAATTGCTCTTTTTCACTTTAATTATTAGTCTTGTTATTTGTGTGTGTGTGCTAATGAAGGTGCCAGGGATTGATTTAGGTGATGAATGTACAACTATACAACTATGTAATGGTACTGTGAACAATCGAATGTACGATTTGTTTTGTATGACTGCGTGGTATGTGAATATATCTCAATAAAATGAAGATTAAAAAAAAAAGTGAGAGAATGAACAGTCCTTACAGTTAGGTTCAGTGCCGTTAATCAGTAATTACATGGCAATACAGTTTTTAATCCCTTCCATCTTCCTTCTTAGCTTGCAAATAGCCTGCAGCAACAGACCATCATTTTCAATCTTCCCTGCTATCTTTCCAAAGCCTAAGAAGGTTCACCAGCTTTCTAAGCAATTATCTGTGCCCTGCAGAGCCTGCCCAGAAGGTGGCGCTCCCTTCCTCTTAGGGGGGAGATTTTTGACTGTCATGAAGGGTGTCATTGGCATTTAGTGCCTGGGGGCAGAGATGATAAATATTGCCACTAAGTGCAGACAGTCTTGTACATTCCACTGAACTTAAATGTCAATGGACCCCTGTTGATATATTGCCTTTAGCAAGTGCCACTTCTGGTACCAAATTCTGTGTAGCATGAGAGGCAGATGTTGAGTGATTTAAAAACAAAACAAAACAAAAAACCAAAACAGCACTCACTCAATCAAGATACAAGTTTATTTCTCAATGAAGGTTTAGTTAGGCAGCCCAAGACTGGTTAAGGCTCCCACAGTTTCAGGAACTCAGACTCCATAGGCTGTGCTTATTTTCAATTTTCTATTGGTCTCTTATTGTGTTGTAGGTGCTCATTAGACATTAGGAAAATTAACCACATGTCAAATTTTTTTTTTCCACTGTGGGTTATCTTTGACTCTGCTTTGAGCATTTTAGTTCATGCAGAAAATCTCGACTTTCATGAAATTAATTTTTATTGTATGGCTTCTGTGGGTTTCTTCTGAGAAAGGCCTTATCCGTTCTGAAATTCATTATCACCATCATTTCTTTGAGAACATCTATGATTTCATCTTATACCATTAAATCTTTGATTTTGGTGTAAGGTGTGAGATACAGATTCATTTTTTCCCCCCAGTTGGCTACCCTGTTGTCCCAACACCATTTATAGAGCAATTCATTTTTACCCTATTTATTTGAGACACTGCCTTTAAAATCAGGACTGGGTACTAAATTTTATCAAATGTTTTTATGTATTTACTGAGATGATTCTATGTGGTTTTCTCTGTTAATATGCTAATGTAGTAAACTACATAAGATTTCCTAACAAGGAAAATTACATTCCAGTGATAAACCCTACTTGATCATGATGTAGCATACTTTGGTTATTATGTATTTAGAAATTTTGCTTTTGGCTTTACAGGGAAATTTCATCAGTAGTACTATTCTGATTTGATGTTTCATTCCTTTGCATGTTTTATACATTTGCTATACACATAACAACAAAACACATAGCATTTACAGGTTTTTAAACTTATATATTCCTATTATAAATGTACTAACCTTTCTGCAACTTGCTTTTTTCTCTCAAAGTATGTTGCTATTTGAAGCTTTGGTTCACAAATTTTTTTAAAGCTGTAGGTTATCCCAGTTTGTTAATAAACCACCCTATGTATTCATTCTCTGTTGATGGATATTCACACTGGTTTTAAGTTTTTGCTATTGCAAACCTCAGGCCAAGAGTTTATTTCCTTTTAATTTTATCTCTTGTGTTCTTTCTCCTCTCTATAGTCCCAAAGTGAGGGGGAAAAGAGGTAGATAGGCAGGATTTTTTTCTTTTCCTTTTTTTTTTTTATTTTGCTTTTTCCTCATCCAAAATACCCTTCAATGTCTTGAAACATTGATCTCCTATTTTCCTGTGATTTCTAGAAGAACCAAAGTCTTCTCTAAGTGTCTAATTTATACCTAAGAAAGTTCTCTGGTATCAGTATTCTTTTGGGAAACAGGAGGCAAACCCTCAGTTTCAGGTAAAGTCTGGAGGGAAGAGACAGCTTCAGTGCTCAGATTCTGCAAAGTTAGCATCATAAAACACGAAGCCAAGAACGTAGTGATTTTTAGTGTTTTAACACGATTTTTACGGGTATCCTAGCAGTAAGAGAACTCCCTGGAAATTTATTTGGTTTAAGAGCTGGGGATGTTGCAAATTTTTCCCAAGAAGTCACCGATCTTCTAAGTAATACCAACTTTGTTTCCTTAAGTCTTCATGTAGTCCCACAAGCTAATGAGAAAAGCTTTGTTATTAGAATGAGTGGCTAGTTTGATATCTGTGATTTGTGTGCTTTCCAGTCAGACTGTGAAAAAATGTTTCTTGAAACAGTTGCACTGCAGAAGAATGAAAACTGACATACTGCTTTTAAAATTGTATGTTTAAAACTATGTTTAATATGAATCCTGATTTTCAGTGCTTATTTGATCTTTCAAAATACATATACATTTTAACAAAAAGAATGTGGAAATTCAGGAAAATTCCAGCTGTCATTACTTTTTTCGGTTAAAGAGCTAACTAGCATACTTTTGTTAGATTATACCAAAATTAAGGATTAAATGGATTAAAGCTATTTTGACTCACGAGAGCAAACACATTAGTGTGCTGAAATGAAGTTTAAAATTACCCTTTTCAGGAAACTGTCCCTGGCTTGACATTCCTTTAAAATTAACTTTTTTGAGGCTTTTTAGAACACAATCTTAGAGTATCTTAATCTTCTGTGCTATCTGCAGCACACCTTCCTGCAGTGGTTCCAGGTGTGCCAAGACACGGATCCCCTCAGCCCTCAGGGCAGCTGACAAGCAGGCTCATCCAGTTCCCCAGGGTTACCTTACAGCTAGCCTAATTTTGTTCTGTGTTGTGATGTGGAAAAGGTTGGAAAACCACTGCTTATAGACCCATAACTCGTTTGTAGACCCCTTAAAGAAATCAGTTTATATTTTCCTGAGTCCACAATGCCCAAGAATAGTCCTTTAAACGCAGATAATTAATCTTGAATAACTTAACATTAATTTCTAATAGCAAGTAGATTTTAAAGTTGTTAATTGACTTGGTGAGTATTCCACATATTTTGCAATAGCTAGTACTACAGACCAATAATAAAATAAGGCTTTTGTGTAATACTCAGAATATCAAATTTGGAGATGTCTACACAAAATTCTCCTTTAAAAAGTTTTCAGTTTCAAGCCTCAAAATACTAGAATTCAAGAATAGTAAGTACATTGTGATTCTGATTTTAAATAATCTACTTCAGAGATGTGAACAGAAATATGCATCCTTCTTGGAATGTTTCATAATGTGTGCATTACCAAACACCTATGTAACTGTTGGCAAAATGTGCCTTTATATTTTACACCTATTAGATTGGCAAGGGCACAAGCTGGTCTTTCGAAAGGATCTTGCGTTATTCCAAAGCTTTCAGTGTGGTTTAAAGTCAAAAATAATTTCAATCATAGAAAGGGTTAACTCAAATACTACAGATACCCAAATGCTGTGGAATTATCTACAGTTGTCTTATTTAGTTTCAAGCAACCTTAGTAATAAACCAGAACCTCCAGGACACCTTTCATTTATTACAAAGATTGCTGCTGCTCCTGTTTTAATTCCCAAAATTCCAAATGAGGAAAAGCTCCATGAATACCTGTACCACATATATATGATATTCACAACAGGTATAGTCTGGAAAAACAGCAATCATATCAGAATACTTCTATCATAATCCTTACTGACTTGAATATCCAGAGAGATGATCTTTCCAACCACCCCAGGGCTCAGTTACTTGAACTCTTCTCTCCTATCTCAGCTAGCCACTCCCTTGGTTTATACTTGTCATTACTAATAACTCTAAACCCTCCAAATCTCAGTTTTAAGCACACAACTGTCTTAATCACCACTTCCACATTTCCAGGTCATTCCTTCTAGTATCCTGACTCTAAACAAATCTATAACCCACTGAATGTATCACATCTTTACTATCCCTTCCCTTCCTGTTTACCTGACTTAAATTCCACAACCTTGCCCCTCTTCGTGTGGTCCCTCAGAGTCTCTTGGCAAAATCACAAATTTGGCTAAATTTAATTAAGCTACTCTAAGCCTACACCCATGTAGCTTTACATTACTTTTGCATTCTTCTGGTCCAGAGTACTCCTCTAGCTCCCTTCTCCTGTATCTAGCTGCTAGGGATATTTCCCCCTGAGGTCTAAAACTGAGCTCCTGACTAACCACCCCCTGCCCCTACACTGCTCTTCCCCAAATCTTCCCCAATTCCATTCTTCCAATTTCTCAAGCCCAAATCTTAGTCTTTGGCATTTCTCTTTATCTTATATTTCACAAGCAATCTTTCAGTAATTTTGTTGATTTTACTTTTATAATATCCAGAACGTGCCATTTCTTACCACCTCTACAGCTACCACCCCAGTTCAAGGCCAACACACTCTCTTAACTAGATTATTCCAATAGCTTCCTAATTGGTGTCCCTGAGCCCTGCCCTTATTCCAAACTTCAGCCTATCCACAAAGTAGCCGCTACTGTTCTATTAAAACTACATCCATGAGCTTTAGGATATTTTGAGTTTCCATTCTTCTTCCACTTTAATAAAATGCTATTCTCAGACTATAAAAAACTAGTCTATTGGGCAACCATTATTTTGGATTGTGTTCTGTATTATTTTGATAGAAATCTTCTCTTTCACATGCAAATCACCTTAAAAACAATTGCCCATAATTTTTCAAGAAAACATTAGTGTAAAACAGAGTCAAAAGTAACTGACTTTCACAGGATGCAAATCAATGATGGCCCAATTCATAGAACTGAGCTAATCAATTATAGATACTTGTATTTTAAAACTAAAGAGAAAGAGATTTAACTAAAAAATGTCTTAATTTCATATTACAGTCCCAAGCTTTGGAGTCCAATCAGGATTTTAAAAAGAAATTCAGCAAATACTTTCATTGAAATAATATTTAAAAATCTATACCAAGCTAATGAAATATTTTATTGTACATAATAAAAGTGGTGTTTAAAAAAAACAAAACCAAAAACATTGTCAGGCCCAGACAATCTGCCAGGAGTATGTGAGGAAAGGATTCCACTCGAGTATAATAAGCAATACTCTATTGAATGAAACCATAAATCCACCCCATTCCCTATAGTAAATACTAATGTTCACCACAGGCTTGAAATTCCTGTAGCATCAGTATATGTATTTTTAAAAATATTACAAACATGCTATTATGCAAAGGAAGATGGAAAAATTTAGACTTTTTACTGCATACCCATATGTACTCCCAGCTTTTCTAATTACAATCACTTAAGAATCACAATAGCCAAGAAAGTATTTTAAAAATAGTGTATGACTCACTGGTGATTTTCTACTCAAATAAATAGGAAAATTTGCATTTTAATGGTACATTGATTTTGGTACTTTTCAATTCAAGAAAAAAAATAAAACTGAGACATGGTCATGAGTTCAGGAATATATATTACAATTTGCTGTGTTATAATACATTTGTGGCTTTATGATAAAAATAACTCAGGGACATAAGGAATTCAAGCTAATTTGCATAACTCACAAGAAAAAAAGCATTAAATGCATTTCTGAAATAAGTATCTTCATTTAATTTCAGAATCTCAAAACAGCATTAGACTTGGCCTTGTTTAAAAAAAGTTTAGTTAAACAACTAAGCTAGCTAAATAACCTCCTTGAAAGGTTTTAAACATGATATAGAAATGCTTTCTCTCTAATCTCAATCTTACATACATGAAAGAGGTGAGGGGGAAAAGGTAGACAATTTCTTTAGCAGCATATATGGCTAAATCCAGTCAACCACCTTAAACCTAGAAAGTCCTTTATTGACCCCATTAAAAAGAGTTGGGCAAATATCAAAAGTTACCCACTTCATAAACCAAAAGACAGCAATTTTAGGGTTACAGTAAGTAAAATAATTTTGAAACACATCAAAAACTTTTAACCATAAGCTAGAGGAATCGTCTATCTCTTCACTGTAAGAAAGGTTTAACAGAAAGTAAGAGATTTAAAACTAAACTGACTTTCAATATTTTTTGAACAAAAGAAATGAAAAATAATGGTTGATTAGCTAAGCCTTGTGCTCTAACCAAACTAATTAATTACAGTGATTTTAAACGGCAACAGTCCATCTGACTGAGCAGCTTGACAGTTCTGAATACTTCTGCAATAATTTTAACGCAAAGACACTAAAATGATCCAGTCATGCAATGTTCATCTTATGCATTCTGCATCTCTTTGCCAATCTTGTAGCTAAGGATCTTGTTCCAATCAATCTTGGTGCGTGTAACTGGCAACTGTCGACGTAAGGCTTTGAAAGTAGTGTCCGACATTGTTTGATAATTCTCACTGATGGCAGTCTATAAAAACAGTAATTAGATTATTTAAGGCAAATAAAAAGAACAGAACAATTCAGAACCACATAGATGTTCTTCAAGAAAATCTTTAGTAGCCTATTCCACTGCTTTTAAACAGTTAAAAAAATTCCAAAATGGTTTTTAAAAGCTGTCAAAAAGCAGTTAACAGAAAAAGCTTATAATTATTTTCAGTAGTTAAACTACTGCAATGAAATTGTAAATTAGATTAATATTTGCATGTCCTCATTTTCGAACTATTTACTATCTCACTCAAAATTTCTGGTTTGGCAAGGGGTGGAAACTTGTCCAAGTCACAAACTAATTGTTTAATTTCAAATAATTGAGAAATTGATAAACAAATACAAAAGTAGAGCACAAAATGTTATCTTAGCAGATTAAACATATTCAAATGGTTAGGAAATGCCTCCTAAATAAAAATGTCCAATCAGAATAGAAGAGCCACTTATAACTTTGACATATTTTAACCAACGTTCAGAAATTGAAGTTGGTTAAAACTGAGTCTTAGTATTTCTAAAATATAAAACCTTACTAAATTTAATTCAGTTGTCACTTTTTTTGGCTAAACGTTCACACGTCTGCCCTTGGACTGAAAAAATAACCAAAAAAGATTACTTATTATAGTGAAAAAAATAAAAAAAATAAGACTTATGACTGAAAATAAAATTTCGGTGTCATGATTCATAAGTGAATATAGATTACATAATACTTTGGAAAATCATACCTGGTATTCATTTTCTGCAGCTTCTACGATCTTTATAAATTCTTTTGCTGTTTGTACCTCATTCTGAATGAATAACAATAACAAACAAACAAAAAAAACCCAAAAGGAAATAAAATAGTTACTTAAAAACTAGGCAAAAATTTTCAAAATTTCACAGAATGAGCCTGGCATCAGTATTTAACTAGTTAAGGAAAGTTACTTCTTAATAATACTCAATGAGAAATTCAATTATAACATTTAACATGCATTCCAAAAGACAACCTTTTTAGGCAAGAAATAGGCATAGATTTCTAATTAATGACTCTCTAAATACTGTTAAATATTTACTGAACATTATTTGCCACAGAAGTAATACATTAAAAAATATTGTTTAAGAAGAATTTTTACCTGTGTTTATTTTCTGAAAAAATTTTTTTAACATTCCAACATATGGATTTTTCCCCTTTTTTCCTAATAGTAAAGTTGAGGGAAATCTAGACTATTTTAAAAATAAAACAGTGTTAATGTAAAACTCCCTAATATTTTACTTTATATATAATGAGGGTGAGTTTTTCTTTTCTCTCTCTGAAAAGAATGAAAACCCTGTAAGATATAGTAGAAAATGTATTCCTAAAAAGCTCAGCACAAACTAGCATATTAGTTAAGTTTAATTACTATGACTCTCTCTCACAACTCCATAGTCCATAATTTTATGGACAAATCTCTCTCAGAAAGAATGTTTGCTCAATGGCAAACTCCCCCCAAAATATAGTACCAAGTACCCATGTTATGCAAATAATATTACATGTATCAACATGATACCCATAACTATGTCAAATATAATGTATCACGGAAAACCAGACATTAGTAAGTTTCTTTTACTGGCAAATTTTTCTGGCAAGGAGAATACTGCTTATCAGAAAAGCAGAGTTCATCTAACTGCCAATGAAAAATTTAAAGAAACAAAACAAAACAAACAATTTCCCCTCTTAGGTAGCATCTGACCTAACATATCCCTACATGTTTCTTAAATGAAATCAAATGCTTTCTTGAATTAAAAATACTTTTTATTTAATATGTATAGTTAATTTTGTATTTTAGCAGGTTATGCTGATGTACACTGATATTTTTAGATACATAACACAAATATTTATGGGAAAATGTCACTGTTAAGGTTATAAAATCCTTTAATGCCCTTGGGGCAAAAAATTCCACAAGGAAAATAGTTACATATGCAATGGAAAGACTGTACAAAGAACTAAGGGGGGAAATAAAACCAAGTTCAAAATTTCTTGAATTTGAAAGCTGAACTTAAGAAGAAACTTCATTAAGTAATAATCCAAATAGCTAGATAAAAGAAAGCATACAATATGGTTTAAAAGTTAGTCACAGGATCATCAAAATACATGTTAGAGCTAAAATTATCAAACTCTTAGAAGAAAACACTGAAGTAAATCTTTGTGACTTTGAGTTAGGCAATGGTTTATACTAATACACCAAAAAGCATAAGCAACAAGAAAAATAAATAAACTGGACTACATCAAAGCTAAAATCTTTTGTGTTGTAAACAATACCAACAAGAAAGTAGAAAGACAATACACAGGACAGGAGAAAATATTTGCAATCCATATATCAGATGAGGAACTTGTATCCAGAATATATAAAAAACAATTAAAACTCATCAATAAAATCAGAAGTAACCCAATTAAGAAATGGGCAAAGGATCTGAATAGACATGTTTCCAAAGAAGGTACATAAATGCCAATAAGCACAAGAAAAGAAGCTCAATATCAGTAGCCACGGGAAAGGTAAATAAATACCACAATGAGATACTACTTCACACCTGCTTGGATGGCTATTATTAAAAACAGAGGCAAGTTTTGGTGAGGATGTGGAGACTGTGGAAAAAGTGGAACCCTCATACACTGCTGATGAGATTAGAAAATGGTTAAACATAGAATTATCATATAACTCAGCAACTCATTTCTACATATATACTCAAAAGAAATTAAAATATGTTCTATGCAAAAGTAGTACATGAATGCTCATAGCAGCACTATTACTAATAGCTATAATATAGAAACAGCCCAAATATCTACCAATTGTTAAATGAATAAATAAAATGTGGTATATCCATACAATGGAATATTATTTGGCAACGAAAGGGAATGAAGCACGATAAAGCTACTACAAGTTAGGTACAGATTTCAAATTAATTAATATCTTTAACCTGCCTAAAAATATTTTAATCTGAAGGAGAAATATTACTTAAAATGTTAATTCCAAAACTGTTCTGGTTTTACAGAAGTACTGAGTTAATGTTTAAATTTTATTTTGGAATTAACTACTTACAGACACTGTTAAGGAATCTTGTATATCTTTATGACTCACTAGCTGAACATTACCATCTTCATAATAATGAACCTATTAGAAAAAGAAATTATAGAAACCACATTATAGGACTCATTAGGATTCTCATGGCTTCAACAATCACATCCATGCAGATGACTGCCAATTTCAGCTCTAGCCCAGACTTTCTCTGCTGAGCTCTAGACCTTTCACACTTCAACAAGACTCCTCCTGCCCTCAAGGCCAAAGGGTAATATGTAGGAGCTCCTGCAATTATCATCCAGGCAAGCCTTCTGTTGACTTGACTGCTGGACACATTTCTACCTTACAGACATTCTGCTGGTAACTAAATTTAAGATGTCCAAAATTAGACTCATGATACTCCCTCCCAAACACTGCTCCTCTTTCTGTGTATTTCCATTAACCATTTAATCTTCCAAATGATGAATTTAATCAACAAATCATTAATTTGAGTGAATGTTAAAAATGCCTACTACAGAAGGTTCTTGGGGATACATGGCTTTTAAAAAGACATAGTTCCTGACCTCATAATTTCAATACAACATGGAAAGCATTCAATATTCCAGACTCTCTCTAAGGGTTAAAAAAAGAGACTTGTACCATTAAATGATCTGAAGTAGGCAAATAACACATGCAGATTTAAATTAAAAAAAAAAATTATCTTTCTGATGGCAATGTGAAAAATGGATTAAGGGATGGGAAAAGGTCTGGCAATTCAACAAAACAAATAACAATTATATGCCAGGCAACATATCAAGTGCTGGAGATACAAAAAACTAGATAATCCCTGCTCTCAGCAAGCTTTGGTCCAACAGGGCCACTGTTTTAGAAAATATTTTAACTATCCAGGTGACAGGTGTTGAGGCCATACTGAAGGAAGGAATAATGTGATGAATAATGGCTATGATTCATCGAGTATTCTGTGTCTGAATCTGTTCTAACCATTTTACTCATTTTCAAATATTCATATAAGCTTTTAAATTCTTGTTGTTTTCTTTCTTTTTAATTGATGAGGAAATAAACAAAAGAGCTTAAGTGATTTCCTTGATGACTTCAAAATCAATGCTCTTAACCTCTATTCTCTAGTCCCTAAGAGAGAGTCACCAAGACATAAAGTAATGGGTTATAAGGCAGGAAATGTATACTGGAGTCACATTATAGAGCAAAAGTGTCTAATTCATCTTTATCCTTTTACAGTTCTCAGCACAGTACTTTTCATGACAGTTTATCAGCAAATTATTTAATAAATAAGCGAACTAAGACAAAAAAATTAGTACTTCCCTTTATCTTATTTAGAAACACATATTCAAATACTTGGTCTTAGCTATCAGATGTTCTTCCACATAACATCTGAATATACATTAAAGGTCAGAGATTTCAATTCTAAGGGGTTTAAGTAAGAAGCCAAATATGAGTATAGAAGATACTTAAAAAACATACATATATAAAATATTTAATATATCTATATATTTAAACACAAATATTAATACTTCACCTAACTCAGAAGACAGAGAGCACAATTCAAATTCACAAGATGCTTGGATGAACAAATTGTATGAAAAGCAGACCAAATGGTAGCATCTAATTTTAGCTGTGTTTTTGCAATCTGTCAGCTATCCTTGCAGATTTTTGATGACTACAGAATCAACTGCAAGGTTAAAAGATGAAATCAGCACTAGTTGTTTTTCTCATTACCCCAAAATAAAGATCTGGAAACAAAATAGTTAAGCAGTACTATGAAAATGTAAACTTATGAATTAGTTGCTTCTCTGGAGTCATCAAAAGATCAGTAAACAAAGACTTTTTATTTCATACCTGAATTTTCAAGATGCCAACCACTTGAGTGGTTGAAGGAGTGATTGTAAACTTCCACTCTGACCTCCAGCGACCATTCCTTAAAAATAAAAACAGCAGCTGTAAATAAGGCAAGGAAAATAATTTGAATACACTTTAAGTTTCAGATTTAAATTTAATACTACAGTAGAATGTTGGACTTTCAATTTTTAATCACTGAAATATTCAAAAGAATTAAAAGATTAAGTTCAGTTGAGTTACATTTAATTTAATTTAATTTTTACCCTATTGAAATAATGGAAGCAACTTCAGAATTTAAAGCTAAGGCTTAAAATACAGTTCAAGACTAAACCACATAGCTAATTCTTGGAGGAAAAGTTTAAGCTTTGTTAATTGGATCACTTATTATTTAGTTAAGAATAAAATGTATTAATGTTCAGATTATCAGAGGGTTTCACAAACACAGGCAATGCAGTTTAACTTATACTGAGTGATACAAAGCACCAAATAATTTTAAAAGAATGGCTTGTAAATGTTATACAACAATCTTTAGGAAGTTTTAATATCCGGGAAAGAAGAGCTATAAATGTCAGACTATTTTCTCTTTTCCAATTCTGGGTTGACAGTTTCCACATAAAAGGCAATCCTCCTCCAAGCCCAAATTATTTTTGGTATACAAATTAGTACATATTCATGGTAGGAAACAGAAATTATAAACAACCTACAAGTATATTATTCATTTTTGTCTTTGAGACAGCAAATTTTAATATATTTTTCTTACAGTCTTTCTTTAGCAACTCTCTTTTTGGCTCTGCATGCTAAAGACATAGTCTGATACACAAATTAATACCTGATAGCTTTTTAAAATACATTTTCTAATAAAATAGTCACAGCACCAATTATACTGGTTTTTGCTATAAAATAATTTCTAGATTCCCTTCAATATTCTTACAGTCTACCCATCATAAACGTCTGTAGAATAGTAGTATTCTCATACCTAAAGTTAACATCTAACATTTGATAACTATTATTAGAACAATGTATATGTTTTACAGAGTAAAAGAAAATTTTATAACATTCCTTGATTTTCAATGACTCATTCAAGATTATCCAAAGAAGTGAGGATGGAAAAAGAATCTAATTCTATTTATTTTGTTTCATGATTCCAAAAGAAATTACAATTTTTATTTTGGTATTAGTAGCAAGCAACTAGTGAGTTCTAAGCATATACGTTACTGATTTATTGTGACAATATGCATATTTTACCACTGATTATAAAAAAAGAACAAAAAAGGCATTCCAAACTAAGTAATGGTACCAATTTGAGGACTATTTAAAAGATCTTTCCAAAGGCTTTACTATAGGAACAGTAAATGACATTCAGTAGATGAAATTTTTCATCAATGGAGTAAACAGACAGCATCTTCTAGTCTTTTAAAAAAGAAAACTACGTTACGCCTCTCTTTTATTAAACCTGTAATTACAAATACGTACTCATTCAACAAACATTTATTAAGTCCCTGATGCTGCTAGATACTGGGGAAACAGTAAAGACCAAGAAGACAAGGTCTCTAGTGAAATCTAAGAAACATCCAAGACCAGAGTCTTGTAATTTTTTCTACCTATCCTTTAGGCAAACTGATATATAATTTTTTGCGTCAAAATAATCATTATGACACATGACATTCAGCCCTTTGGAAAATTATATAAAATTTACATTTTTCAGAAAACAGAAATCATTTTTATTTTTTTTTAACTTTAATACAATATTTATTGTAGCGATTTAAAAGTATTTATTCAGATGTATAAAGTAAATAGTGAAAACAGAAAACTCAAGGACATACATTTCACATGTTAAAGCTCAAAGGAATTATATTTTTGAAAATTAATTAGTATATTCATTAAAGCATCTCCAATATATTTCAAAGTAAAACTGAGAACAATAGTTTTCCTTAAATACAAGTAGTTCAATCTCAACAAGACTGATTTTACCACAGATCTCTGGCACAAAAAGCATAAATTAATAATTTTGTGAAGGTTAATTGCTTTAAGATTCTGGAAGATTAATGCTATAAGTTCCAGGCCTAAAATATATTTATTTTTAGTATATAAATATAAACATATTAGATATATTTTAATATATAAATATAAATATATTTGATATATATTTATAAATATAAACTATACTTATATTATATCCATAAATGTAATTCGGATACCAGTTTTAGGAAACTGCAGCTTATTGTTCAAGTGTATGTTTACAAATGGAATGGACTTTCCAAAGTTCACAAAAGAATCATAGTTCACTTGTTATCACCTCTGTTCCCCTCACCATGTAGGTTTCATTCTGGAACAATCTTTCTCAGAGTGAACACATGGGCCTGCCAGACTGCTCCCAGACAGACATGTTCCCTTAGGATGCTGCTCTCCCAATACTCTTTTCATTGGATGTCAATGGATTCAAGGCAATCTTAAATGATTAGGCTGATTATGGAGCAAATATCTTTCTTACATCAAAAGGCTAAAGTTGTATATTGTGTTTAGACTGCTCTTATTTAGTCACTCACACAGAAACAAGGCATACCCATAATCAAGAAAACATGAACTACAATTAATATAAAACAAAGTCAAATTTCCCCAGTACAAACTATTAGAACTTACCAGAAGTTTTTTGCTTGGAACTGATGGCTTTCTATGCATGCAATAATAGTTTGCTGTCCATCTATTTTTTTCCCATATACCTTATTAGCAAAGAAAAGAGGTATAAGAGTGAATTTTGGACCACAGATTGTCCAACTTTAAACTTTAAACATCTGAAATACTGAAAATTGTATAGCACTTTGGCAGGACTACAAAAAGAACACAAAGTAGTCATCATTCCAATATAGAAGCTAAAAAAGGGGGGGGGGATTCAAATATGTATACTTCATCTTGGATTTTTAATAGTGGACCGGAGCAGAGCTCTCAATTAATAAAGTATAATTTATTGAGTAAAACTAATTGTACTTTAAAATATTCATAAGCATACCAGGTACACCATGCTTTTCATTCCCAAACACATAAGAAACGTAGAGAATTTATCTCAAACATGTAGTTATCAATGTTGCTGTTTCAACAAATAAAAACTGAGCCTGGATTGTGATTATTCTTTTTGTTCACTTCACAATCTTAGGGGTTCCCATTTCTCTAGTCATTTAAAAATGTATCCAAAATTTACATTTTAAAAAGTGCTGGCATGGGATGAGAGATAAGAAACAATCTACTTATAACTACGAAATGTCTTTAAGAGGATGCCTATGATGTATAATAATGTTATTTCACTTCCTGCCTACTGCTTTAAAAGTAGTGAATAATTTACTTCTTTCAAACCCTCTAAGAACAAGGTCTCTGTAACTCTACCTAACCACCTTATTTTCACTGCTCTTCCAAAATAACCCCATCCAACAAGGTTTTAATTCAAATAACTCCTAAGATATTTAAGGTTATGTTGCTATATTTCTCAACTAATTACTGAGAGCTAGATACTTAAGGGGGAACATATGAATTTTTGTCCTAACCCAGTAAACTTCTGAGAATGAAATGGGGGACATCAGATATAAACCAAGATACATGGTGACCTTAGGTTGGAGAGGTAAGAAGCCAGGTCCATAGGGTCTTCTAAAACCATGTTCAGAAGCCTGGACTCTAGCTAAAGTGCAATGAAAAATCTCTGGAGGGTTTCAAGTAGGGGATTTTCATGATCTGATTTGCATTTCAAAAGATCACGCTGGCTATGGAGAAGATGACCATGGAAACACAAATAAACAGGGGACTAAAGGTCTGCCTAGGTACAGTCTTATTGAAAATAAAGGGAAAAAAAGCACTCTTATGTATTTCATTCATCGAAAATACAAAAAATAATTTAAACCAATTAAAGAACCACATTTAAAAGACAAGAAATTTGACTACAAAACACAAGTGCACATGATTCTACTTCCAAATAATTTTATGATTCCTGTAACTAAATAAAAATAAATTTGATCTAAACTTACTGAGATGAGTCATGAACATGAAATTAAAGAATCTCATATCACGTTCTTATAATCAATGTATTAGAATTCTTACATGGATTTAACTTAAGGTACACCCACTTTTCCATTTTGGACTACTATATTTATTTACTTAGAATTTCTTGAAAAAAATTAACATTCTTAGAAATATTTACTTCAAGGGGAAAAAGTAACAAATTGTAAAATGTTAGTTCTATAAGTTACTGTAAATTTCATTTCATAAAAGCATTGTTTCATTTATATAAAACAGAAAAAAAGCTACACATTGATGACTTACAGTACAGACTCCATTTGGGTAATGTTCTTTTACATAAGCTCTCAGAGCAGTTTCTACGGAAGTTCTCCATGATTCAATTGCATTTTCTGCTTCATAGGATCTTGGATCAGTTGCTTCCTTTCTTAAGTGATCAAATTTGAAACAAATTCTGTTTTTGGGATCCAAAAACTTTCCATTTCCCAAGTCGCCATGCTCTGTTATCAATACCTTCAATGACAGAATGAGTTTTGAAAAACAATAAAACAGCAGTTTTTTAATAAACTGATTGGGCAGTTGTTTTTAATAGACTTCTAAATATTTTAAACCTAATTTATTCATTTATGTACATGCATAATTTAAACCACATAAATTTGATCCTATACATTTTTATTTTTTTTTTAATTTCCCCCCTTTTTTCCCTTCAACTCTATTTTAGTAAGGACTTCTCTATTTCCCTGATGTAAATCAAGCTACAACATAGTTATGTATCCTTCTAACTTTTTTATACTCATATAATTCTTCATAGGTAAACATACACATGTCTACATATACACACACAAACAGGATATTTTTGGTCATTATTTTAGAAAAATGGAATGAAAATGTACATACAGACATATACTCTCACACATTTTTCTGAATCTTGCTTTTTTTTTTTAACCATAAAAACATTATGGAAATCACTCAAAGTCAACTGGTATAACTCTCATCATTCTTTCTTTTTTTTTTCCCCACCATTCTTTCTAATGGTTGCACAATATTCCCTGATGTGTGGATATATCATAATTTATTCAGCCATTCCCCTACTGATGGGCCTTCCCTTTATTTCCAGGTTTTTTTTTGGAGGTGTGTGTGTGGGGTAGGTACATTAAAAATGCTGAAATAAGTATTTTTGTACTTACAATTTAACACCATGATGTTTTTATTTCTTTTGAATAAATTCCCAGCGGTGGAGGTAGAGACAGCAGGTAAAGGGTTTATGTATTTGAAAATTTTAATATATAATTAGATTGCTTTCCACAAAAGTAGCTTTGACAATACACATTTCTATGAACAATATATGAGTATGCTTTCCTCCACATCACCACCATCAATAGGCATTACAGAACTTTTAAAATGTGATCAGTATAAAATGTTTACATTACTTTATTAATTACATTTCCTTAATTACTGATAAGATTTAAACCTGTTTTCATGTTTGTTGGTGATTTGCTCTTCTGCATTAGTTATTATTTCTTTATATTTTTCATCTAGATTGTTTTTTTCTTTTTCAATTTATAAGTTCTTTGTTTAAGGTATCTTCTCCATCTACAGCTTAAAAAAGTTCTGTAGTAAAAAATGTCCATCTTTTTTATTTATAGTGACTGGGTTTCCGGTCTTGTTTAAGATAGTCTTCCCTGCCCCTATATTATACATGTAGATGCTTAGATTTTCTCCTAAAATTTTAATCATCTTATAATTTTTTAATCCATTTGAAATTTATTTCTGTATATTGTCTGAGACAGAGGCCCAACTTAACTTTCTTTGTATGGAAACCTGTTGCACAGGAGCTGCAGATGAGAGATGGCCATTGAAAGCAGACTTTTGCTCCAGAGAAGCTAAGAGAGGACAAATTCCCAGGTGCAACTAAGAGTGACATTTTTGAGGAACTGCAGCCTAGAGAGGAACATCCTGGGAGAAAGCCATCTTGAAACCAGAACTTTGGAGCAGACGCCAGTCACGTGCCTTCCCAGCTAACAGAGGTTTTCTGGACACCATTGGCCATCCTCCAGTGAGGTACCTGGGACACTTTGTGGCCTTAAGGCTGTAACTGTGTAACCAAATAAACCCCCTTTATAAAAGTCAATCCACTTCTGGTATTTTGCATCCCGGCAGCATGAGCAAACCGAACAGTATCTTATTTAGTTTAAAAATCTAGTCATTTGTGAGATTAGGCTACAATCTGTTTTATGTCTTTATTAGGTTTTACTAATAAAATTATTCTAAGTTCATAAAATGACTTCGGGAGCTACCCAAAATTTAAAAAAAATTCATTCCTTTGAGCAAGCAAATCTTTCAGGGATTTATCCTAAGAGAATAGCTGTCAATGTCCCCCAAATTCACAAATGTTCAGTACAGCATTGTTTAAAATAGTTTAAAAAAAAAAAAAAAAAAAAAAAAGCAATAAGCCAAAACTTATGAAAAAAAGAAATAAAATAAATTTAGGAAATTAATAAAATGGAACATTACACAGTTATATATAAAATATATAAGCCTGTGTTTCCCTTTCAATTACAAGTCATCTTCTATCTACTCTCACTGTATCCCCTTTAACTACAAGACTATATATTACATATATTGCACACATATTACATATTATATTACGTTTATTACATAATGAATATATGAATATATGCCAAACTCAAAATTAGCCACCAAGAACTTTCTCTTATGTTCTACCAATCAGTTTCTTCCTCAAATTGTTTTATATAAATTGTGCTTCATGCAAGCATAATATAAATTCATAAAATCACCATTCAATTATTAACAACTCTAAACCAAAAAAAAAAAAAACAATGCTAATGATCTTTCATGGCTTTTCTTAGCTTAGCAATTCTAACTTGCATTTTGGAAAGCAAAGATTTAATAATTGCTAAATGCTAAGTTACTTACATGAAGAACTGTGGAATTCCAGAGAGCAAACAAATTATGATGTAAATTTTACTAATATATACTCTAGATTTTGGATTAATAAAGGATTAGTTTTTTTCCCTATGAAAAACAAGAAAGTGATTTAAAGCAATTATTTTCTAAAATCTAAAATGAATTACATCTGACTATTTCTAAAAGGAACTTCTACTAGCTAATATCACTACTGAGCTCAAAAAAATTTAAATTTTTAATTACTTTGCTCAAAAGTAGCTATGATTTAAACAACAATTTTTTTTATCTTTAAACATACCACTTCACAATTCTTGCAAGATACATAAACCATTATAAATGAAACAAAGAATATTTGGATCTTATATTAACATGAAACATACCTGATCTTCATAACCCTCAATTTTTACTGGAGTAAACTGGTCCAAGTTATACTGTGCAAATGCACTAAAGAAAAAAAAGTCAATTACTTCAAATTATACATTTAATGCTTTTTCAGAATAACATTTAACCTGTCAAAATTTTAAATTGTTGCTTCTCCTGTCAAAAAAAAATTTCCTGTATTGCACACAGCAAGATAAATAAAATTATAATTCTCCATTATTGACCTTATATTAGTTATAAATATTATACAGATATGACTAGCTTTAAGACTGATTAATGGTATACAGCTTTCAATGCATAGCAAAGTAAAAGTAAATTAGTAAATATAATTGGCCTTTTCATTCAAGACCCTGAAAGTAAAGGTTAGGTACCTATAACATATATAACCATTCATGTGACTATATATATTCTATACAACATTCCAGGAAACAGACCAGGTGCTATGAGAGCGGCAAAAATAATCAGTTATTTCTTTGGAGCAAAGGCTTATGGTTGAATAGGAAAAATAATAGATACATGTAACCATAACACAAAACAGAAAGTACCACAAAAGAACTACCAATTAAGTACCATGCAGAATATTAAAAAAGAAAAACTGCGTTTTATTGAGGCAAGCGTAAAAAGAGAAGAGAACTGGGGTAATTTTATATGGGAGTGATAACTGAAAAATGGCCTTGAAAAACTGGGTAGGCTCTAGTCTTGAAGAAACAGGAGGCATGCAAAGAAAAATGTATTTGAATGAGTGGAACCAGTATGAGAATACAGAAAAATATTGACAAACATTGTAATTAGCTGGAATAGAGTTTTTGTAGAGAAAGAGAATTTTGAGAAATTAAGATGGAAAGGTAAGATAGGTCCAACATCACAGAAAGCACCAAGCTCAATGCCTGGCATGTAGCAGGTATTTGGTTATGTTTACTGAATTCAACTGAAAGGCCCCAAATGATGAAATAATTATTTTATTTAGGAAGCAAAGCAGAGCCACTAGGAGACTAGTAACTGTAAAAATAAAACAAGGATTAACACTGCCCTCCCCCCTACGTGGGATCAGACGCCCAGGGGACTGAATCTCCCTGGCAACGTGGAATGTGACTCCTGGGAAGGAACGTAGACCCGGCATCGTGGGATGGAGAACATCTTCTTGACCAAAAGAGGGAAGTGAAAGGAAATGAAATAAGCTTCAGTGGCAGAGATTCCAAAAGGAGCTGAGAGGTCACTCTGGCGGGCACTCTTACGCACAATATACACAACCATTTTTATGTTCTAATGAATTGGGGTAGCTGGTGGTGGATACCTGAAACTATCAAACTATAACCCAGAACCCATGAAACTTGAAGACGACTGTATAAAAATGTAGCTTATGAGGGATGACAATGTGATTGGGAAAGCCATAAGGACCACACTCCCCTCTGTCTAGTTTATGGATGGATGAGTAGAAAAATGGGGGAAGGAAACAAACAAACAAACAGACAAAGGTACCCAGTGTTCTTTTTTACTTCAATTGCTCTTTTTCACTTTAATTATTACTCTTGTTATTTTTCTGTGTGTGGTGATGAAGGTGTCAGGGATCGATTTTGGTGAAGAACGCACAACTATGTAATGGTACTGTGAACAATCGAATGTAAGCTTTGTTTTGTATGACTGCATGGTATGTGAATATATCTCAATAAAATGAATTAAAAAAAAGGATTAAATTGCTAGCTGTCAAATTCATGACACTGCATGCTCAAAAAAGATAAGGGTAATATAGAAGTACATGGAGATGGAAAGAAGTAGTTACTCTTGATTTTCTTAATTCATTAAAATGCTCCTTTTCCTAGGAATAGCCTCAATACAACAAGGCAGTTATTAACTTTCAGAAGAGCTTTATCTCAAAACTATGTCTGTAAACTAAATTACTTACAAATTAAGATTCATTTCCCTGTAAAAGCCATATTTAAATGAAAATTTAAATAGTAATTTGGTCCCAGGGTAGACCCAAACCCTTTTATTGCCCAGAATGTCATTTAAACCCCATTCACCCATAACTTGTGGGGTTGGGGAAGAATAGGAAACTTGAACATGAAGTAGGTAAAATTTTACCCTAAATGCTTAAAACAAGTTAAACAGGTGACAACTATACAGTAAAGTGGAAAAGGTACTTACTAATCTAGGAATCAGAATACCTGGGTTTGGTTCCAACCCTGTCATTAGCTAGAATGGGCCCCACTTACTGCATCTATAAAAAGAGGGGTTTGGACTAGACGACTTCCAATGTTCCATTCATTTCAGAAAACTTACTCTACCTACCCACTCATCATCCACTCACCAACCCCTTCATCCATACAAATATTTACTGGGCTCTTATTACTATGCATTAAGCACTCAACAAGACACAGGGAAAACTACGATTTCCCTGTCCTTGTGGAGTTCTGTGGCTCAAGCTTCCATTTCCAAGTCCCCTGCTCCTGTTTTTAGATTTCTACAACCTTTGCTATTATTCACTAAGCTATATTTAATATTTAATATTTTCCATCATGTTTTAGCCATGTCATTTCCTTTACTCACTATTAAAATTTTGTTCATCATTTAACACTCAACTCAAAAACTACCTCTAAACAGAAATTCAATATTTCTTCCTTTGGGTTCCAAGGTCTCTGACATATCTCTATTGTAATACATAGGAAAAAAAATCTCTAAGAGGTTTGTTTATCTCATCATCACAGTAAAGCAGGCATTCAACTGTCCTGAATATTCCAAGGTGTTCTAGAGTTGACAGCACCAACACTTCAGTATGTATAATTTTACTCTAAAAAATACTAAGTTTCTGCCCATTAAAGATGTCTCATTAGAACCACAAAATGGCCCCCAAGATGAAAAATAAAAGAGAGAGTCCGAGGCAGAACTGTTGGTAATAGGGGCACACACTCAATGCAGTTGCTGTTGGCTGGACCACCTAAACACAAAATGGACTTTTCTGGATTGACCTATCTTTCTGGATTGACCCCACCTGGCTCCCTGGGGTGGGATACCCTAACAGGGAAGAAACTGGAGGCAGAAAAGCCTCATAGAAAAAATAGGGGTGGTGGTGGACTGAACTGCTATAAGACAGGATGGGTCCCAGAACAAAAAGTTTAAGGAAAGAGGGACATTGAGGGAGGGAGGGAATTTAAATAAATCATAGGAGCTGGGGAGAAAATTCTGCAGAAAACCAAACAGAACAGATCAAGATTCCTGGAGAAGGAACAGAAGAAAGGAAGCTTTCTTCTCAAAGTGAAACAATTGCACAGAAAATGCAATCTTAAAAGTTGTACCACATATCTAAGGCAAGAATCAAGAAGAGCTGAGAAAATCTGAACAGTTAAACATGGGATCCTCTAAAGGTACAGAATAAGATGGACCAAATATCAAAGAAAAGCTTTAACACAAAGCCAGCCAACAATAAAACCCTAGAAAAGAGAGAGACTGACCTTCAGAGTTAATTTATCAAGATAATAAGATGCCCAGATATCAGTAAAAAATTATAAACCAGACTAAGAAACAGGGAGATATGGCTCAGTCAAGGGAACAAACCAAAACTTCAGAGGAGACTCAGAATTTGGAGCAACTACTCAAAGACGTTCAAACAAATCTCCTTAATTCAGGGAGATGAAGGAAAATATGGATATATAGCTAAAGGATAGTAAGAAGACAATGTGTGAGCATAAGAAAGTATAAAAAGAAACATAACAGAAATTATGGGAATGAAAGACATATAATGGAGATTAAAAATAAACTTAGAGGATTATAGCAGCAGACTTGAACAGGCAGAAGAATCAGCAAACTAGAAGACAGGACAATCAAAATCATACAGTCATAAGAGAAAAGACAAGAAAAAATTGAGCAGTGTCGCAGGGATTTGAGTGACACCATGAAGCACACAAACATATGTGTTACGGGTGTCCCAGAAGAAGAAGAGAAGGAAAAGGGACAGAAAAGGACTATTTGGAGGAAATAATGACCCAAAACTTCCCAACTCTTACGAAAGACATAAATATACATGTTCAAAAAGCACAACATACTTCAAACAGAATAAATCCTAATAGACCTACTCCAAGACACGTACTAACCAGAATGTCAAATGCTAAAGGTTAAAGAGAGAATTCTAAAAGCAGCAAGAGAAAAGTGATTTATCACATACAAGGTATCTTCGATAAGACTCAGTGCTGATTTCTCATTAGAAATCATGGAGGAGAGAAGACAGTGGTATGATATATATTAACTACTGAAAAAGAAAAACTGCCAGCCCCAAATTCTTCATCTGGCTATCCTTCAAAACTGACGAAGAGTTTAAAATATTCACAGATAAACAAATACTTAGGGAGTTAATCAACAAGAGACCTGCCCTACAAGAATTTATAATAAAGGAGTTCTGCAGGTTGAAAGAAAAAGACAGGTGAGAGTGGTTTGGAGTAGTCTGAAGAAATGAAGATCTTCAGTAAGGGTAACCAAAAGGGTAAATGCAGAATCCAGTAATACTGTATCCGCAATATACAACTCTAGTTTTTAATTCCTATAAAAGTCAGAATACAGTTGAACAAGAAAAAGGCATATTTCCTGATAATGGACATGGAATATAAAGAGGTAAAGTGGGATAAAAACACCATAAAGAGGGGAAACAGAAGGATATAGGAGCAAAGAACATGTATGCCATTGAAGCTAAGCTGGTATCTTTTCAAATTAGTACATTACAGACATAGGTTGTATAATATAAACCCCAGGGTAACCACAAAGAAAATATTTAAAAATATATATCGAAACAGAAATGAGAAAGGGATCAATCAGATACATGACAAAAGAACAACTACATGGAAAAGGAGACTGCAATAAAGGAAGAGAGAGACAAAAAAAAGATATGACTGAAAACCAAAGGACAAAATGGCTTAAGTAAGTGCTGTCTTTACAGTAAACACACTGAATGTTAATGGATTAAACTCCCCAATGAAAAGACAAAGACTGACAGAAGGGATAAAAAAAGCATGATCCAACTATATGTTGTTTACAAGAGACTCACCTTAGACCCAAGGCACAAATAAGTTGAAAGTGAAAGAATGGAAAAAGATATTCCATACAAATAGGAACCAAAAAGAGCTATAATAATATTGGACAAAACAGACTTTAAGTAAAAGTCAACCACTGAGAAAAATTCTATTTTTGTACTTCAAAGACCTCTCAGATGTCTACAAAACAAACTTGACTGAATATTTTTGAATACTTAATTTTGAGAAATTTTGTATGAAGAATAGTACTGAAGTTAACAAAAATAATGAACAGGTTCTCTCCTTGTTCATCCAGTTCACATTTACTGATAGTATAACCACATGCAAGAAAATTTGAAGTTTCTCAAGTGAAGTTTTTCACGTTTTTTTCCTCAGGGGTCATACTAGAAAGCATCTTGTTTTATCAATCATTGATTTCCTCAAAGACTCAAGTTTAAAAAAGATAATAATATAATGCATTTCCTATTTCAATGTATGTATCTTTCAAAACACTGACTACAACTGTCCAAAAACTTTGGTTTATAATACGAGAGAAATGCAGATTAAATTAAAATTTCTTCTAGAGTAAGTTCAATTTACTTAAATTCAATGTAACTGTCATCAGATAAGTACTTCTTTGGACACGTAAAGTGTGCAATACTTTCACATATCTTGAGTCAAATGTATAACTATTTCTCTGATCATTACATTTTTATTCTGTTGGAGAAAACTCTTGTCTCTCAATATGTCTAGTTTCTTATTCTCTTAATTTATAAAAATCCACTAATTTTTGCACCTATATGGAACAACCCATACATCTATTCATTTACCAAAAAGTCCTCAGAGTGAAGTTTTATTCTGAAAGTACTGTTGTTAAAAGTTGACAAAGTACCTTTTCTTAGCTTCCAAAAGATAAGATTGCTGTCAATATGCTATATACTATTATAAAGAAAATTACTCTTACTTGAATGCACAAATAATCTCAACAAGGCTTAAAGAATTAGAATTTAGTGGCTATTCACTCAGAAGTTAACCACAGTCAATAGGGGTAAAGTAAACTGACTCTTACAAAGCACTTTAACATAATATTGTAATCTTATAATCTTATATAATATATAATCTGTATATAGCCAGATTTATTTGATAAAGCCTTCAATGTTAGAATGCTGAAAAACAGAATTAGAGAAAATGCCATTAGTCAAGATTTCACATATTGGGTAGGCAAAAATAGCTTGCTGGACAGATACTTAACACTCTTTGTAAAGCACTGTTCAATTTCACCATTTTCAAATGAGTAATGGAGTTGTTTAGCCTAAAATATGGGTCCCTAAATCTTATTCTGGGAGATGGGAGTGAAATCCTAAGACAGCTATGGAAGTCAGGGCTGTGGCCATTGGTCAAAAGACAATGTATTAGGATTTTGAATTGCCTAGTGATTTTGAATCACTCACAAATTCAGTAGACATTTGTTAAATAATACATTAGTCACTTGATGAATAAAACAGATTTCCAACCCTCAAAGATCTCAGAACCTATTAAAGTTACATATAACAAACAGTAACTTCATATAAGAGTTAAAGCAATGGCAATGACAATTCCAAAAATCAGTTTCTACAATACTTTTATCCAACTTTGTAAATATAAAAAAAGTAGTATTAACTGAATATATAAGCCATTGCAAAGCCCACACAAAATGTATAGAAAATCTCATGTTATAATTGTATCTCTATGTTCTTCTATGACCAAAAATATTATACTAGGCTCTTCTAGCCTACACAATTTTATGTATTTCAAACTGACATGCAATATCTACTTCAGGGATTAGTGCTCATAAACCACTTTTAAAACATATTTTCTTTGACCATGTAACTTTAGTTATGATAATGTAATACATGATACTTACTGGGCTGCTCCTTCCCTGAGAAGATTATCATTGTTAAGCAGTAACCGAACATCTGCAAAATAAAAATTAAAAAAATTATGCCTTATATTAATTTTCTATGTTTGAAGAATGTAAGGAATGTAGATTATTTTGGTCATATATTATTAACCCTATCTCCCCACTTAATACAAGCAAGCGCAAAATATCACTCTGATACCCAAAATAACCACAAACACGAATGAATACACACAATATTTAAACAGAGATTTTGATTAGGAAATGGAAGAAAGAATGAAATACATGTTATTTTATATCCTTAATAGTAAATACAGGCAGACTGTAACTCATCTCCACAGAACTAAAGTAGAGACAAGCTACATCAGAAACATGGTGGAGTAAGATCTGCAGAAAAGACTTAGCACTATGCCTCTTAGTTTGGCATTACTATCATCAGTTTAAAATGAATCTGCTCTATACAAAAAGTGATAAACAAGAAACAGCTGTGAACAGACTCCAGCTGGAAGCATTTCTGTCCTTTGGCGCTCAGGTTCAATAGATAAATATATTTAGTTCGGTTATGGATAACTGTTTTACTTGATTTGGTGACTTCACTTTGGATGTTGATTCTTCTTTCCTAATTTTTTAGCCTTAATTATTTGCAGACATTTAGCTAATTAATCATTAAAACATGACTTTTATAGACGAATTTATTGGAAAACCCAAGCACTTTGTAAAACTTAAAAGAAAAAATTATCATAATTTCACCAAAAACCAAACAAAGATAATTACCTTCTAGTCTTGGTGTATTTTCTGTGATCATTTTTCCTAAGCATTCGGTTATTTTACATAACTGCTATCACAGAATACATAAAATAAATGTAACCTAATTTTTTCATTAAATACTTTCTGAAATTTTTACTGTCTTTATATTCATGATTTCATGAATATGCCATCATAGTAATCCATCCAATGTTAAAAAAATTTACTTAACAATTCCACTCTTATAAACATGTATAAGAAAAAAAATTCTTTAGCCTTTAATATAAATGCTGGCTAATATTCTACATTTTAGTTATACCACTAATAAAATAAGTTAATAAAATAAACTTTTAAAATGTACATTTCTTTCATTAATGGGGAAGTTTTCTTCTTAAAGAAAAACAAATTTTCTAAGTACATTTTCCCTTCAGTATGTTGTTGAGCCATGTCTTTTGTCCTTCTCTGGAATCCACATTGACTACATATAATTAACTTTGTATACAGTTTCTTAATTCTGCTTGTAAGTTTCATAATGCTTTTTATTCAAAGATGTGATTTATGAGAGCTGTATTAATCCACCAATATTATCATTCATTTTATCACTCATACAAATTATGGAGTGATAAAACTGTTGTCATTTTAATTAAAATTCTTGCCTACCTCCAAAGTTCTATAAAGAAAGCTTAAAAAAATGCAATATGACAATAGTTAATATAGTTAATATACAAAGAGCTCTTCTTATAATGCAGAAGACAATAAAGAACACACTAATAGAAATACAAGCAAAATATGTAAATATATCTTTTATAGAATTAACCAAGCATCCAGAAAACATATGAAGAAAACTCAAACCTAATAAATTAAAAAAACAAAAATGCCATAAAAACAACTGTTTTCCTTTATTAGATTTTTCAAGCTTAGAACACCTTTCTGGAAGGCAAGTTAGCAATACTGCTTAAAAATTTTAAATATGCAGAGCTTTTTACCAGGCAATGTCAATTCCTTTATCCCCTGAGATAAATGCTGAAATACAAAAAAAAAAAAAAAAAATCCTATGCACAAAATTATGTATAATCTTACAATAACCTAAATATCGCCCATTAAGAAACTGGTAAAACATAACATAGATTATAATTCTTATGTACAGTGTCAAATGGGCAGCCATTAAAAATAATGTAGATATATATTTATCAATATGGAAATACATCCATAATATAACAAACAGGAAGGGGATAATTCAGCATGTGTAGTATCATCATACATATGTAATGCTATATATGTATGTGTCTGATTTGAGAGATGTTGGAAGTATTTCATCCAAACAGTGGAGAACTGGATGGTAGAAATTTGGGTGGTTTTTAGGTTAGATTCTTTTTGGCCTGTAGTAAACTTTAATATTGACCATGAACCATTTTTATAAAAATAATTAAGCTATTTCAAAAGAAAAATATTGCTTATTAAAATATCTCTTTTCAGTAGAAGCGCCAATTTAACAATCTCTTTTGCTAACCACTAAAATGGCACTAATTGACTTTCTAAATTAGCTGATTTTAAACAATGGAAGCATTTGCCTAAATGCTATATAAAAAAAATGGACATTTACAAATTATAGGTATTCCTATCCCACAAAGCACGAGAGGTCGTATTTGATAAATGATTCATTTATCTTCAACATTTAAAATATAATAAATAACTGGTATTGTATGCTGGTGTATCTTTTCTAGTTACAGACGAGAAAAGAATTTAAAGTCTAGTAATATGTGATTCAGTTAACTACTCTGGGAAAATAGTCCATGCTTTTATCAGAAGGAGAAACAGAAAGAGGAGAATTTGAATAAAATAAAATACTACTCTTCAAGAGGGTATTAGGCTGTGGTTCCAAGCCAGGGAACACACCAGAATCACAAGGTGGTAGGTGGAAGGTTAAAAGAAATTACAGGTAGATACAATAGATAAGAGACAGATTTCAGAGTCCCAGCCCCAGACCTACCAAATCAGTCTCTAAAAGTGAAGACCAGAAATCCTTGCTTCAATGGTTCTAATCTAGCCAGTCCAGGAAACAGCATTTGTGAATCACTAAACTTATAAGATTTCATGACTTCCCAATTCTGAAAATTTGTGGCTCTTCTTGAAATCATTCTGACACCAAGGTTATCAATAGAAATAGCAATGAAAACAGTCAAATTCATATAAGATTTCCCTCTCAAATATTTAATTATTTTTAAAATGTAAAAATAAAAGAGCCCTGAGTTAAAATGTATTAATTTTATAAATAACGTCCTATATCCCACTTCTATTCCACAACCTGCTCCCCACTTCAGGCCTATTTAATGGCTCATGCTAACTGCCTAAATTTACTATATATACCTCAATGCAGAACACATACATTCAATGTCAATTTTAAACAAGACTTAAAGAGCACTTTCCAGGACTCACATTCTTTCTAGACCTTCCTGGTTTAAAAAATATGTAGGGCTTTAATTCAGCATAAGAACATTATGTAACTCTAAAACTTTTCTTTATATTAGATCTTATTCTTGGCTTTACAAACAGTACAGGAGTTTTGGGGTTACTGACTTTATTGAAGCCACACCTTTCACAATTTAACTCACATGCCAACTTTTGACCTAAGGAGAAGAGATTATCTTCTTTGATGCCCCAAACCATCAATGTATTAATGTATATTTAGGTTATAGTAGCTGAATATTAAAAACAGCAGTCAGTCCTACAGAGAGCAAAAACAGTTTTGAATTCTTCCCAATTCCACATTTCATTACTTAAGATTCTATAGCTATCTAAAAAGGAAGAATTATTTTAATTTCCAGATATTTTACAATGTAGAATTTTGATGGTTCTTTTAAGGATAGCTTGGTGGTTAAATTTTAGAAAGCGCAGAGAGAAAACAACTGATAAACCAATAATTACATATCCACTGAGACTTTCTTTAAAAAAAGAGAGAGAAATTAAGACATTCCCAGATAAATAAAAGCTAAGAGTTCATTACCACTAGACCTGCCCCACAAGGCATGCTAAAGGGAATTCTAGGAATTCTAGGAAAGGATACTAGACAGTGGGTCACAATAGCATAAAGAAATAAAGATCTCTGATACAGGTAACCATATGGGTAATTATAAATGCCAGTAATATTGCATTGTATTTTTTGGTATGTTATTCTACCCCTTACTTCTTACAGGTGCTAAAATGCAAATACATAAAAAGTAATGATAAATCAATGGTTCTGGACATATGATGTACAAAGATATCATTTGCAACAAGTGCAAAAAAAGGTGGGGGGATGGAGAAAATAGGAACTGTGTATGTGCATGTTATTGAAGTCAAGCTGGTATCAAATCAAATAATTAGCATGTTAAATTTTAACCCATGGTAACCGCAAGGAATATATATGAAAAAACATCCAGAAAGAAATGTGAACAGACTCAATAGGGCACAATATAAAAAAATCAAATAAATATGAAAGTATGCATTAATAAATATGAAAGTAGGCATTAATAAAAAAAACTGTGGGACAAAAATGGTGTAAGATACACAAAGACCAAATAGCAATGGCAGAAGCAAGTCCTCCTTTATCAGTAGTTACTTTAATGTAAATGGCTTAAACTCTCCAGTCAAAAGGCAGAGATTGGTAGAATGGATACAAAAGCATGACCCAAATATATGCTGTTTACTAGACACTCACTTTAAATTATACCTTAAGACATAAGCAGATTGAAAGTGAAATGATGGGAAAAAATATAGCATGCAAGCAGTAACCAAAAGAGGGCTGGGATAGTTATAACAGATAAAATAAACTCTAAGTAAAAAAAAAAAACAAAACTGTTATGAGGGACAAAGACAGTCGAATACTGTTAAAGAGGTCAATTAAAAAAATGATATAACAATTAAAAATATATAGGTATATGCACCTAACAGCAGAACCCAAAAGCATGTGAAGCAAATATTAACAGATTTGAAGGGAAAATTAAGATGGCTCTACATTAATAGTAGGAGACTTGAATACACCACTTTCAATAATGGATGGAACATCTAGAGAGATGATCATAAGGTAATAGAAGACTTGAACGATATCATAAGCCAATTAGACCTTAGACATCTCAGAAATAAATAGAACACAACACCTAACAGCAAACAAAATGCACTTTCTTCTCCAGTGCAAAGGGCTCATTCACCAGGACAGACCATATGCTGGGTCACAAACAAGTCTCAATAAATTAAAAAATACTGAAGTCATACAATGTATACTCTCTAGGCACAATGTAATAATGCTAGAAATCAAGAACAGAGGGGGAAATGGAAAACTCACAAATATATGAAAAGTAAACAATGTACTCATAAACAACCAACACGAATGAGTTAAAGTGGAAAACACAAGGGAAAATTAGAAAATATCTTGAAGTTAATGAAAATGAATATACAACATACAAAAACATATGGGATGTAGCAAAGGTAGTGCTAAGAGGGAAATTTATAGCTTCAAATTCTTACATTAAAAAAAAAAAAAAAAAAAGGAAGTAAACCAGAGACCTAACCTTAAAACTGGAGGAACTAGAGAAAGACAGCAAACTAAACCCAGAGTGAGCAGAAGGAAGGAAATAACAATGATTAGAGAGGAGATAAATGAAAACAGAGAATAAAAAAAAAAGAGAAAAATCAACAAAACCAAAAGTTGGTTCTTTGAAACGATTAATAAGTATCAACAAAATTTGTCACACTGATGAAGAAAAAAAGAGGACACAAAAAATAACTAAAATCTGAAATGAAAGGGGACATTACTACTGACCCCACAGAAATAAAAAGCACTATAAGAAGATACTATGAACTACATGCCAACAAATTAAATTACTTACATGACAGAGAAAAATTCCTAAAAACACATAAACTACCTACACTGGCTCAAGAAGAAATAGATCTCAACAAACCACTAACCAGTAAAGAGATTGAATCAGTCATCAAAAACCTTTCATAAGAAAATCAATTAATGTAATGCGTTACATTAACAGAATGAAAGAAGAAAACCCACATCTGATGCAAAAAAAAGACATCTGACAAAATCCAGCACCCCTTCTTGATAAAAACACTTAGAGCACTAGGAATAGAAGGAAACTCCCCAACATGATAAAAGGCATAAATGAAAACCCCATAGTTAGTATCATACTCAATGGTGAGTCTAAAAGCTTTCCCTCTAAGATCTGGAACAATCGGTATTCAACATTGTACTGGAAGTTCTATGGAAAAAAAAAAAAAAAAAAAAAAAAAAAGGATGCTCTACCTTACATGATATACAAAAATCAACTCAAAATGGATCAGACCTAAATATGACAGCCAGAACTATAAATCTCTGAGAAGAAAATGGAGGGAAGAAGCTTCAGGACCTTATGTTAGGCAATGGTTTCTCAGACTTTATAACCAACAAACGAACAACAAAAGGAAAACGGAAAAATGTGATCTCACCAAAATTATAAACTTTTTCATATTACAGGACTCTATCATGAAACTAAAATGAAAACCTACACAATGGGAGAAAATATTTGGAACCAAATAGCCAATAAGGTTTAATATCCAGAATATATTAAAAAATCCTACAACTCAACAACAAAAAGACAAACAAAACAATTAAAAAATGGGCCAAAGATGTGAACAGACATTTCTTCAAAGAGGAAATACAGATGGCTAAAAAGCACATGAAAAGATGCTCAGCCGCACTAGCTATTAAGGAAATACAAATCAAAACCACAACCTACCAGGATGGCCACTATTAGACAAACAGGAAACCACAAGTGTTGGAGAGGATGTGGTGAAATAGGAACTCTATTCACTGCTGGTGGGAATGTAAAATGGTACAGATGCTGTGGAAGACAGCCTGGTGGTTCTTCAGGAAGCTAGGTATAGAGATGCATTATGACCCAGCAATTCCACTACATGGAATATACCCAGAAGATCTGAAAGCAGGGACACAGACAGACATTTGCACACTGATGTTTATGGCGGCATTATTCACAACTGCCAAAAGATGGGAACAACTCGTGTCCATATACAGATGAATGGATAAATAAAATGTGTTATATATATACATGACAGGATATTATTAAGCAGTAAGAAGGAATGAAGTACTGAAGCATGTGACAACATGGATGAACACTGAGGACATAAAGTTAAGTGGAAGAAGTCAGACAAAAAAGGACAAATATTGCATGATCTCACTGATATGAACTAATTATAATATGTAAACTCATAGACACAAAATACAGAACAGAAGTTACCAGGCTATAGAATGAGGCTAGAGAATGGGGAGTAGTTGCTTAATATGTACAGAATGTTTAACTAGGTTGAACTAAATTGTTTGGAAATGGATAGAAATGACGGCAGCATGTTATTGTGAGAATAATTAATAGTACTGAATGGTGGTGTGACTGTGGTAGAAAGGGGAAATTTAGCGCCATGTATGTCACCAGAAGGAAAGGTGGAAGTTAAAAATGGGAATGTATAACACAGTGAATCTTGTGGTGGACTATGACTGGAATTAAATGTAGAAATATAAAACAATACAAAAATGTTTTTTCATGAACTAGAACAAATGTATGACACTATTACAAGGAGTTAATAATAGAGAGGTATATGGGGGAAAATGTATCTATTGCAAACTATAGACTAGAGTTAACAGTAATATCTTAATATTCTTTCATCAACAGTAACGTATTTACCACACCAACTCTAGGGGTCAACAAAAGGGGAGATAAGAGATACGGGAGGATTGGGGATTTATTTTTTAATTTTTGTTTCTTTTCTGGAGTAATGAAAATGTTCTAAAATTGATCACGGGAATGTATGTACAACTATGTGATAATGTGAAGCACTGACTGTATACTTTGGATGGTTTGTATAGTGTGTGAATATATCTCAACAAAATTGCAACAAACAAACAAACAAAAAACCCTACAACAAAAAGACAACCCAATTAAAAAATGGGCAAAAGACTTGAATAGACATTTCTCTAGAAAAAACACATGAAAACATGCTCAACACCATTAGCTATTAGGAAAATGGAAATCAAAACCACAATGCAATTCTACTTCACACCCACCAGAATAGTTACTATTAAAAAAAAATTACAAATGTTGCAGAGGATATGGAGAAATGAGAACAGTCATTCATTGTTGCGGGGAATGTAAAATGGTGCAGCCACTGTGGAAGACATTTTGGCAATTCCTCATTAAGTTAAATATAGAATTACCTTATGACCCAGAAATCCCACTTCTAGGTAAATACTCAAAAGAATCGAAAGCCAAGACTCAAACATGTATTTGCAGGCCGATGTTCATAGCATCATTATTCACAACTGCCAAAAGATGGAAGCAACCCCAGTGTCCATCAACTAATGAATGGGTAAACAAAATGTGGTACAGACACACAATGGAATATTATTCAGCCATAAAAAGGAATGAAGTTCTGATATGTGCAACACTAATGTATACCTGAAGATAGCATGTTGAGCGAAATAAGCCAGACATAAAAGGACAAATATTGTACAATCTCACTGACACGAAATAATTAAAATAAGGAAACTCATAGAGTCAGAATCTAGAATATAGGTTAGCAGGGGATGGGGTGGGGGCAGGGAACAGGAAGTTAATGCTTAAATTGTAGAGTTTCTAGTTGGAATGAAGGAAAAGTTTTGGTAATGGATGGTAGTGGCACAATATTGTGAATATAATTAACAGCACTAAATTATATATTTGTGGTTAAAAGGGGAAATTTTAGGTTGTATATATGTTAAATTTAAAAAACAAACAATCATGGGATGGTACAATCCAAACAGTGAACCTGAAGATAAACCATGGGCAACTGCTAATAGTACAATGATAAAAACGTGCTTTCATTAATTGTAGGACATGTACCACATTAATGCAACATGTTAATAACAGGGTGGTATACAGGGGAACTTGTATTATATGCATTATTTTTCTAAAAATTTAAATCCTCTAACAAGTAAAAAAGAATACATAAAAATGACCAGATGTAATTGTGTGCTCTAAATCATATATTAATAGTTTGTGAATGATAGGTGGGAATTTCAAGGATAATTTTAACTTGATACAAATTTCATCTCATTTTCTTGGCTTTCTAACGTCATCTTTTCTGAGATGAGATTCCATTAAATCTTACAATATAAATGTAAATAAATGATTAAGTTCCTTTAAAAATATATTTAAATTGTTCACCCTGGAATAAAATGTTTTAAAAAAAGAGCCCCGCGTAAAATTAGTTTTAGTTTAAGACATGGTTGGTGTCACATACATATGAAATTGAAATAATAACACATGTAAATAACACATTTAAAATACATGTGGCAACAGCCTCAAAATTGTTTAACAAAAGTTTTTTAAAGACATAACATTTTCCTGGCAATTGTTCAACGTCATTCACACTACCGAAGAGGTGGAATTGTTAGTCTTTACGGCAACTGTGAGACTGTATATAATTTAAATTTCTGGTCTACAGGTGACTAATAAAAATGTTTGCCAAAGAGATTTAAAGGAAGGCATACTGTGAACTACTTTACTAGATATAATTTAAATAACTTTTTTATTTTATTTTATTTTACACATGCTGACATCTAAGCACAGTGAAACAATGTTTTCCTTTGGGCTGTATTGATTTACCCATGTTGCTACCCTCACTGGAGAACTTTATTCCTTCATGTATCTTCAGTCAATTGTCTAGTACCCTTTCCTTTAACTGGAGAACCCTCTTCATCATCTTGTGTAGGGCCAGAATAGTGGTGTCAAATGCTCTCAGTTTTTGTTTATCTGGGAATATCTTAATCTCCCACATTTTTTAGATGGTTTTACAGGATACAGAATTCTTGGTTGGCAAACTTTTTGTTCTTAGCACTTTAAATGTCATCCCACTGCCTTCTTAGCTCCATAGTTTCTGATGAGAAATCAGCACTTAACCTTATCGAGGTTCCCTTGTTATATGATGTGCTGCTTCTCTTGTTAGACCTTCAGAATTCTCTCTTCATCTTTGGCTTTCCAGATTTGGATTATAATATGCCACGGTATGAGTCTACTCATATTGGTACACTTGATGGTATCCCACAAGTTCCTCAGGTTTTGTTCACTTTTCTTCATTCTTCCTTCTTTTTGGCTCCTCAGACTGGATGATTTCAATTGTCTTATCTGCAAGTTCTCTGATTTGTCATTCATTTGACAGCTCCAATCTGCTGTCAACCCCCCTTAGGGAATTTTTAATTTTTGTTACTGTGAACTTCAGCTCTGTTTGGTTCCCTTTCATAATTTCGTTCTCTCTACTGATACTCTCTTTGTGTTCATCTACTGTTTTTCTGATTTCCTTTAGCTCTTTGAGAATACTTAGGACAACTTATTTAGTCTTTGTTTGCTATTCCCTAGGTCTGGTCTCCTTACTGATGGTTTCTAATGCTTTAATCTCCTCTGACTTTTTTTAAAATGTTTTGCAACCTTCTGCTAAAAACTGGACATTTTGATATTTTGAAGGATGATCACTGGAATTTAGACTCTGAGGTGTCTGTTCCATAAACTACTGGTATAGCAGAGATTTTCTTGAATGCCAGGAGCTAACTTAAAAAAAAAAAAGGAAGGAAAAAACGAAACTAAGCTTTCCCAGTTGTTGCAGATAGACCTGTGCAACTACTGTTTCAGGGCTTATCTATACAATGAGTTTAGAGAATAGCTGCAAGTCAAAGTGTAGGGACCTCCCTGATCCTTTCTGCCATGAGTCTTGTATTGAGCTTGCTTGTGTGGCCCTCAAATTCTCCTTTTACACAGATACTAAGGTCCTGTGCTCCCTAGGAAAAAACTTTCTCATAGTCCCGGACCATACTGTATGTCCTATAGCCAACAATCCCTTGCCCCCAAAAGCACTACTTGACTGCTCTCCCACAGTGTTCTGTAGGAGAGCTTGGTGAGATGCCTTCTACATGTAGGGCAAATTCCTGGATGGAGAGACCTTTAGGTCACCACCAGATAGACTGGGCCAGACATTCAAGCTACCAGTAAGTGCATAAGGGTTATTCTTCCTCTGGAACTGCGACCAAGGATCTGCACTGGAGGCATGGGTCAGCTGTTGGGTCAGTCAGTGAGGGGTGGGCAAGGAGCCAGACAGGACACCATCACATCCTATAGCTTTTAGCAGCCTTTTGTTTGGTTTGGTTCTTGTCCTGTAAATGCAGTCCTTTCATTGTTTTCTGGAGCTTTGAGAAAGATGTTTCTCCCAGTTCTTTCTAGTTGTTCAAAGCTTCTGTAGGGAGCTGGATTACTGAGGCATCTAACGCCATTATCTTGATCTATGTTTGCTAATAGTTTAATTTCAATAAAATAATTAACCAAGAAGACACTACTTTTCAGGAATGAAAATATACTGTATTCAGTGTAGAATGAAATTTGCTTTATTATTTTAAAAAGGTTAATTTACTCAAACATAATTATCATACCTAGATCATAAATACATTTTATTTAGTCGTTACAAAATTCAGATTGTCAAAAATTATCATTGTACTTCAGAAAATACAGTTTTCTGCTTACTTCTCTCAGCTCAGTTATTTTGGTTATGTAATTTATTTCTTTAAAAAATGAGTGCTTGATATATTAAGTCTTAGCATTATAATTTAACACTCACCATTAAACACCTCATTAAATTCTCCAGGAGGGGCATGAATGATGAATTTTGCTGCTATACGCACCTAAAATAGAAATGAAGATATAAATGTTCCATAGCAGAAGCCTATGCTAAAATAACCAGAAAATATGCAAAATTATAATTTCTAAGCCTTACTGAAAATGGTTTAAGATTTTTAAGATAGTGACATTGCTTCTCTTGTCACTTAAGTTTACTATTTTAATCACAAAATAATCACAATAAGTTGGCTAAATTTAGAATAAAATAAAAAATTTAGAACATTTGAGGATTCAAAGCTGCCTAAAGGTAAAACATTTTCTTAGAAGCAAATTTCTTCTTTTAGAAAAAATTATCAACCAAGAAAATTCACATGTGTAAAGAAGTAAGTTTTGTTTAGGTACAATGAAGAAAACAGATATATGTATATTCATAAAATTACAAATTAGTGAAAAACATAAAGGAAGAGGGGAAGAAAGGTCTGAGTTCAAAAGACTTAACGTGAGATCTGATGGGATCTTCTATAAGTTGAAGCAGTTTTTCTGAAACTGTGCTACTTGGTCAAACAACATCAGCAGCATGAGTGATCTTGTTAAAAATGCAAACAGAGCCCAGAACATACTAGTCAAGCTTTCCATATGATTTTTATGCTCATCCAAGTATACCATGAATTAACGGACCATCCTTGTCATAAACAAAAACTTTCATTCATTTTCATATTTGTTACTTTACTTGAGTTATCACTGCTTTGATATGGAAACTAAAATTTAATGGAAAGAAAAGGAAATGTTATCTATGTTATGTTTAGGTTTATATTGTATTCATTAAGTGCATACATTTAAATACACATAAGGTTTTCAGAGCACAGAGACAGATAAAAAAGATTAGTACAGTATATATGGCTAGGTGAAGATTTCCTAGTTAAGAGGCACATGTGTGACAAGGCCTGAAAAACGCTAGAAAATGATTTTTAAAAAAGGACATTACATACCTATCATAATGGCTAAAACCCCAAATACTGACAACAACAAATGCTGGAGAGGATGTGGTTCAACAGGAACTCTCATTCACTGCTGGTGGGGATGCAAAATGGTACAGCCACTTTTTGGAAGACAGTTTAACAACTTCTTACAAAGTGAAACATAGTTTTACCATATGATCTATCTAGCAATCACACTCCTAGGCATTTTCCCAAATAAGGTGAAAACTGATGCCCATACAAAAACCTGCACATGAATGTTTACAGCAGCCTTATTCATCATTACCAAAATCAGAAGCAACCAAGATTCAATAGGTGAATGCATAAACAAATGGGTAGATTCATATGGCAGAATACTATTCATCGATAAATGAGCTACCAAACTAAGTGAAAGAAGCCAGCATGAAAAAGCTACCTACTATACAATTCCAACCATATGACATTCCTGAGAAGGCAAAACTAGAGACAGTAAAAAGACCAGTTATTGCCACAGGTTCAGTGGTAGAGGGTAGGGATAAACAGGTGGACCACAGAATATTTTTACGGCAGTGAAACTATTCTGTATGATACTATAATGGTAGCTATCTGATATTAAGCATTTGTCAAAACCCATAGAACTGTACAACACAGAGAGTGAGCCCTATTGCATACTGTGGACTTGAATCATAATGTATCAATCAATACTGGCTCATCAATTATAACAAATGTACCATACTAATGCAAGATGTTAATAATAGAGGAAACTGGGGGGTGGAGGCATGGAAGAGAGAGTAAATGCGAGCACTCTACATTCTGTGAAATTTTTCCGTAAAATGTTAAAACTGTTCTAAAAAAAGTCTATTTACAAACAGACAAACAAAACAAAATGAAGTTTTTGTAGCCTGGAACACTAAAATTCTGAAGCAAAATCTACGATTGTTGTTGGACACCAATGATACATACAATAATGATAATGATAGTAACAAAAATACTGTTATTTAAATTAGTGCTTACCAAGTACTTTATATGGATTATGTCATAGACTCTTTACAACCCTATAAGATAGTTACTGTTATATTTTCATATTTTATAGATGAGGTAACTGAAGCAGAGGAGGTTAAGAAACCCAGTCTGATTCCTGAACCTATACTTTTTTTTTTAATCTTCATTTTATTGAGATATATTCACATACCACGCAGTCATACAAAACAAATCGTACTTTCGATTGTTTACAGTACCATTACATAGTTGTACATTCATCACCTAAATCAATCCCTGACACCTTCATTAGCACACACACAAAAATAACAAGAATAATAATTAGAGTGAAAAAGAGCAATTGAAGTAAAAAAGTACACTGGGTACCTTTGTCTGTTTCCTTCCTTCCCCTATTTTTCTACTCATCCATCCATAAACTAGACAAAGTGGAGTGTGGTCCTTATGGCTTTCCCAATCCCATTGTCACCCCTCATAAGCTACATTTTTATACAATTGTCTTCGAGATTCATGGGTTCTGGGTTGTAGTTTGATAGTTTCAGGTATCCACCACCAGCTACCCCAATTCTTTAGAACCTAAAAAGGGTTGTCTAAAGTGTGCGTAAGAGTGCCCACCAGAGTGACCTCTCGGCTCCTTTTGGAATCTCTCTGCCATTGAAGCTTATTTCATTTCCTTTCACATCCCCCTTTTGGTCAAGAAGATGTTCTCCATCCCACGATGCCAGGTCTACATTCCTCCCCGGGAGTCATATTCCACGTTGCCAGGGAGATTCACTCCCCTGGGTGTCTGATCCCACGTAGGCGGGAGGGCAGTGATTTCACCTTTCAAGTTGGCTTAGCTAGAGAGAGAGGGCCACATCTGAGCAACAGAGAGGCATTCGGGAGGAGGCTCTTAGGCACAATTATAGGGAGGCCTAGCCTCTCCTTTGCAGCAACCGTCTTCCCAAGGGTAAAACCTATGGTAGAGGGCTCAACCCATCACACCACCAGTCCCCTATGTCTGTTGAACCTATACTTTTGATCACTACATTATGCTGCTTCTCAGACTTAAAATAGTTTTGATAGAACATGTAAAGTACTCAAACCTAAAGATGAACATGGCAGAATGTGATAGTGTAACTACCACACAACTGCCTCAATATACATATCATATGTCAATAGTAACAACTTGGGTGAAATGGACAAATTCCCTGAAAGACACAAAACCGAAGATCATTGGAGAACTTCTGAAGAAAAAGATAACCTGAATAGTCAATTAAAGAAATTGAATTTATAGTTAAAAGGCTTTCAACAAAGAAAACTCCAGGTTTGCTTCAACAAAACATATAAGGAAGAAATAACAGCAATTCTACATAATTTATTCAATAACAGAATTGAGAAAACTCCTTCCAATTCATTTTAAGAGGATAATATTATCTGGATTATATATTAATCAAACCAGCCAAAAAACAAGGAACACGTCTCACAGACCCAAATCTCTCATAAGCATAGATATAAAAATGCTCAATGAAATATTAGCAAATTGAACCCAACAATACATCAAAGAATAATACATTATGACTAAGTGAGGTTTATCCTAGAAACACATGGCTGTTTTAATATCTGAAAATCAATGAAAGCAACTAAAGAAAAACTATATTATCATCTCAAAAGATGCAGAAAACTTCTTCAACAAAATTCAACATTCAATCATGATGAAAACTCCCAGCAAACTAAGAAAAGGGAAAGACCTTAAGCTGATAAAAAGCATCTACAAAGAGCCAACAACTAACAGTATCTTTAATGATGAAAAAAGTGAAAAAATCAGGAGAAAGCCGATGTTAGTTTCTGCAACTCCTATTCAACACTGTACCAGAGGTCTTAGCAAGTGTAATAATGCGAGAAAAGAAATGAAAGGCAGACATAATGTAAAGTTAAAGACAAAACTTTCTATTCGCAGAAAACATGACTGCCTACAATGAAAATCTCAAGAAATCTTTAAAAAAGCTAACAGAAATAGTAAAGGAGTTCAACAAGATTGCAGGATACAAGGTCAATATTAAAAAAAAAACTTCAGTTCTATATATTAGCAATGAATAACTAGAAACAAGTTAAAACAACTATCATTTCCAATAGCATACATTCAGAAAAACAAAACATGTAGGTATAAACCTAACAAAATATGTACAGGACTAAAATGCTGAAAACTATAAAATACTGATAAAAGAAATGAGAGCTAAATAAATGGAAGGGGATGCTATGTACATGAATTGGAAGACTCAATATTGTGAAGGTGTCAAGTTTCCCCAAAGTGTTCTACAGATTCAATGCAATAGCAATGAAAATCCAAGCAGGATTTTTTTTTTTTCGTATATGTCAAAATAAGCTGAATGTGCTGGTTTGAAACTGTTATATACCCCAGGAAAGACTACATTATTTAATGCAATCTTGTGAGGGCAGACTTATTATGGGTGGGATCTTCTGATTAGGTTGTTTCCATAGAGGTATGATCCACCGAACCATGGATGAGACTTTTGATGAGATTATTTCCATGAAGGTGTGACCCTGCCTATTCAAGGTGGGTCTTGATTAGTTTACTGGAGTCCTTAAGAGAGCTCAGGGACTGATACAGATTCCAGATGCTTGGAGATGCAGACAGAAAGACATCCGGAGATGCTAAGCTAAGAGATGAAGCCTAGAGTTTGCCCTGGAGAAGCTAAGAGAAGAAATCCCAGATGCTTAGGGAGAAATGCCCTGGGAAAACAAAGATGCACAGGAACTGAGAGAGAAAAGCTAAGAAAGACAGAAGCCCAGAGACATTATGGAGAAAGCCATTTTGAAACCAGAACCCGGGAGCAAAGATCAGCAAACACCAGCCACGTGCCTTCCCAGCTGATAGGTGTTCCTGAAGTCATCAATCGGCCTTTCTTCAGTGAAGGAATCCTCTTGTTGATGCCTTAATTTGGACATTTTTATGGTCTTAGAACTGTAAATCTGTATCCTAATAAATCTCCTTTATAAAAGCAAATCCATTTCTGGTATTTTGCATAATGTCAGCTTTAGCATATCTGGCACCAGAAGGAAAAACACAGGATAAAAACTGGGAAATTTTAAAAAAATTTCCACAGGAAGCAAAGAACTAGGATAGCCAAACAATTGTGAAAGAGGAGGCTGGAGGACCCATGCAACCTGATTTCAAGACTTGTAAAGCTATAGTCATCAAGACTTAATTATTGTTGAGAACAATCAATGGAACAGAACAGAGAGTTCAAAAACAGACCTACATATATTTGACCTAATGACTTTTTTTTTATTGCGGTAACATACACGTAACATAAAAGTTGTCATTTTAACTATTTGTAAGTGCACAACTCAGTGGCATTAATTACTTTTACAATATTGTGCTATCATCACCACATTCCCAGCTATTGATTTTTGACAAAGTTGCAAAGGCAAGTCAATGGAGAAAAAACATCTTTCAACAAAGGATACTGGAACAATTAAGATATCAATGAGCAAAAAACAAAATAACATAATGAACCTCAACATAAACCTAACACCTTAAACAAGATTAACTAAAAATGGATAGGAGCACTAAATGTAAAATGTAGAAGCAAAAATAAATAAATAAATAAAAATAAAGGAAACAGAAAAAAAAAATCATTATGACCTGGGGTTAGGCAAAAAATTCTTCAACATGATACCAAAATCCTGATCCATTTAAACAGCTTGATAAACTGGACTTCATCAAAATTAAAAACGTTTGCTCTGTGGAAGACACTGTTAAGAAAATGAAAAGACAAGCTACAAACTGGGAGAAAATATGAGTAAATCAGCACAGGACTTGTATCCAGAATATATACAATCAACAAAGGACTTGTATCCTGAATATATAAAGTACTCCCAAAGTTCAACAGTAGCCCCTAACCCTTTCAAGATGGTGGACTGAGATGCTTCAGGTGTCTATCACCCACAGAAGCTTTAAACAACCCAAAAGAACTGGTAGAAATAACTTTCTTGAAGTTCCTCAAAGTGTACAGTAACAAGGCAAGCACTGAATCCATGAAAGAGTCATGTAAAAGCTGTAGGATCTCATAGCCCCCTGGTAGGCCCCTACCCCATTCCTCACCAGCTTGGCAAAAAGCTGGCCTGTGCTCCCAGTGCAGATCCCTGGTCCCAGTCTAGAGAAAGCGGAGTAACAATCAGGCACATACTATGACCATGCATGTGTGGCCCAATTTGTCTGGTGGTAGCCTGAGGAACTCACTGTCCCAAAATCTGATTTGGGTGTAGAAGGCAGCTTACTGCAAGTGCTGGAGAGGATGTGGAGAAAAAGTTACACTTATTCATTGTTGGTGGGAATGTAATGGTGCAGCTGCTCTGGAAGGCAGACTGGCGGTTCTTCAGAAAGCTAAGTACGAAATTGCCATATGATCCAGCAATCCCATTACTAAGTATACACTAGGAGGAACTGAAAGCAGGGACACAAACATTCATTTTCACACTCATGTTTATAGTGGTATTATTCACAATTGCCAACAGATGGAAACAGCCCAAATGTCCATCAACTGAGGAGTGGATAAACAAACTGTGGTATATAATTACGATGGAATATTATGCAGCTGTAAGACAGAAAAAAGTCATGATGCAAGTAACAACACAGATGAAACTTGAGGACATTATGTTGAGTGAAATAAGCTAGAAACAAAAGGATAAATACTGCATGGTCTCACTAATATGAACTACCTATAATGAGCAAACTCTGAGAGTAAAATCTGAGAACACAGGTATCAGGATATAGAAAGAGGATCGAGATTGGGTATTTGATGCTTAAGGAGTACAGAATGTTTAACAAGATTGATTGTAAAAGTTCAGAAATGGATAGCATGATATTGTGTGGTGGTAGCACAACATGATAAGTCTAATGAACAAAGCCGAATGTGAACACGGTTGGAAGAGGAAAGCTAGGGGCATGTATGGCACCAGAAGGAAAGACAGAGGATAAAAACTGGGATTGCATAACTTAGTGAAACCAAAGTGGACAATGATGGTGGTTAACTGTACAAATATAAGAAAGTTTTTACATGAACGAGAATAAGTGTATGTCATTATCACAAGGGATGGTATATGGAAAAAGTACAATTAATGCAAACTAGGGTCTCTAGTTACCAGTGACATTATAATATCCTTTTATTAAGTGTAACAAAGGCAATATACCAAAGCTAAATGTCAATAAGAGGGGGATAAAAGGGAGGGGGATGGGATTTTTTTTCCTTTTCTTTCTTTTCGGAAGAAGTAGAAATTTCTCACATAGATGTGATTATATCATGCTACCATAATTTTTTAGAATAAAAGACACTTATTATTCAGTGAGTAAGAAATTAAAGCATATCTTTAGAAATAAGAAAATTGATACTCTAGCCCACTGTCAAACTGCCACTTTAATAAAAGATGTATTTTAACACCCACTATCATCAAGAACTGTGGAGTAAAAACAAAATCAAACAAAACAGGAAACTGTAGTATATACTCTGTATCTTATCAGTAATTTAAAATAACCTAAAGAGCAAGTAATGTGATCCAAGATAATTAATGGGGGGTGGGTATCACAAAATTTGGTTTACATTTAAAAAGTATGAACAAAATCACTAAATCTATCTTCAATTTGAAAAAATCTATAGTAATTATTCAAGATTAACCTTCTCTTTGCTGATGACTTCTTATGACATTAACTTTTGTGATCACCTCTTTTTTAAAAAAGTTTTTCTTGCATTTATTTCTGCTTTTATTAGTTATGAGTTAATTTCTATGTAAGGTGTGAGGGGGTGAGGCTCTTTTTTTTTTTTCTTTCGGCTTATGGCTGTCTAACTGCTCAGCACCACAGCACCATTTGTTGACAATCCTTCTGTTAAATTGCTTTCGCACCTTTTTCAACAATCAGTTGGTCATCCGGATCCAGCTGTGTGATCTATTTCTGTGTTCTCCATCTGTTCCACTGATCTGTGTTATCTATTTTTCTGCCAATACCACAATTTCCTGATTACTGTAGTTATACAGTAGGCCTCATTTTGGGTAGAGTGGTAACTCCCACTTTATTCTTTTACATCTTTATTATAGCTACTCTAGAGCCTGTATCTTTCCATAAATTTTAGAATAAGCTTGTCTATGCCTTAAAAAAAAACAGAACAAAACAAACCAAAAAAACAAACTTTGCTGGATGTTAACAGAAATTCTATTAAACCCATAAACCAATTTGGGAAGAACTGACATCTTTACTATCGCCTTCCAATCTATGAACAAGGTATGTATCTCCATTTATTTAAGTCTTCTTTGATTTTTGATATTATGACCAGAATTTTGTAGTTTTCAGCTTTCAGATCTTGTTTCATTCTCTTTGGAGTGACTATAAATGGTACTATTTCAAATTTCAGTTTCTATGTGGTCATTGTCAGTATGCATGTGGTGGTTTGGACTGTATGTACCCCAGAAAAATATGTTCTTAAAGTTAATCCACTCCTGTGGGTGTAAACCCATTGTAAGTAGGACAATTCACTGAGGATACTTCAGTTAAAGCGTGACTCATGATCATTCAGGATGGGTCTTAATCCTATTACTGGAGTCCTTTACAAATAGAATGAATAGAGAGAGAGAAAAAAAAAAGAAAGCACTGAAATCTGGAAAAAAAGGGAGAAACCAGCAGACACCACGTGACTTGCCATGTGGCAGAGGAGCCAAGGATCACTGGAAGCTGGTCTTGGGGAAGAAAGCATTGCCTTGATAATGCTTTGGACATTTACCAGACTCTAACCCTGAATGAATAAATTCCCATTGTCTAAGCTGAAATATTTCATGGTATTTGCTTTCAGCAGCCAAAGAAACTAAAATAAGGTTAAAATTCAATTTCTGTGCCCAACAATATGATTTCATAATTACTATTTTACATAATTGACTTTTTAATCAATTTACAAAAGAAAAAATATATTAACACTGTCTTATAAAAGACAGTATAATTACCTATGAAGTTACTTTACTGGTGTTCTTTGTTTCCTGGTATGGGTTTGAGTCATCTCCTTTCAACCTCAAAATCTTCTTTAGTGTTTTTTGTAAGGTAGGTTTGCCAGAAATGGACTCGCATTCTTTTTTATCTGGGAATGTCTTTATTCACCTTTATTTTTTGAAGAATAGTTTTCATGGATATATAATTCTTGGTTGACTTTTTTCTCTCAGCATCTTGAATACATCATCATTCTGTTTTCTGGCCTCCACTGTTTTTGATGATATATCAAATGCCAGTTTTATTGTGGTTATCTTGTAAGTAATGAATTGCTTTTCTTTTGCTGCTTTCAAGAACTGCTCTTCAACTTTCAACAGTCGACCATGATATATGTAGGTGTGAGAACCTTTGTGTTTATCCTTCTTGGAGTCTGCTGAGCATCTTGGATGTGTAAACCCTTTTCCCCAAATTTGGAAAGTTTTTGGCCAATATTTCTTTAAATGTTTGTGTGGGATGAACGCATTTTGTATACGGAAAGGTAATGTCATTTTGGGGTCCAGGGGGTGGAATGTGCCAGTTTGAATATATTGTGTCCCCCAAACGCCATTATCGTTGATGTAATCTTATGTTGGCAGATGTTATCAGTGTTGATTAGACTGTAATTCTTTGAGTGTTTCTATGGAGATGAGCCCCACCCAGCTGTGGGTGATGACTCCGATTGGATAATTTCCATGGAGATGTTGCTCTGTCCATTTGGGGTGGGTCTAAGTTAAGTCCTGGAGCCATATAAATGAGCTGACGGACAGGGGGAACTCAGTGCAGCTGTGAGTGACGTTTTGAAGCTGAGCTACAACCAAGAGAGACCCTTTGAAGAAAACACAGCAGCTACAGATGAGAGACAGTTTGAAGACGGCCTTTGAAAGCAGACTCTTGCTCCAGAGAAGCCAAGAGAGGAACGCTGAGAGAGGACAGATATCCCAAATGCAACTAAGAGTGACATTTTTGAGGAACTGCAGCCTAGAGAGGAACGTCCCAGGAGAAAGCCATTTTGAAACCAGAACTTGAGAGGAGATGCCAGCCACGTGCCTTCCCAGCTAACAGAGGTTTTCCGAACACCACTGGCCATCCTCCAGTGAAGGTACCCGATTGCTGATGTGTTTCCCTTGGACACTTTATGGCCTTAAGACTGTAACTGTGTAACCAAATAACCCCCTTTTATAAAAGCCAATCCATTTCTGGTGTTTTGCATTCAGGCAGCATTAGCAAACTAGAACAGCTTTCTCTGCCACTTTCTTTCTCTCCTCTCATTCTGGGATATCCACTAAGTGTGTGTTGGTATATATAATGCCACAGATCTCTCAAGCAGCGTTCATTTTTATTCTTTTCTTTGTGTTCTTTAGAGTGGATAATCTCTGATCTAGCTACCATTTTACCCACTCTTCTTTTATTTTTTACTTCCAGATCAAATCTGTGGAGTCCCTCTGGTGAATTCTCATTTCAATTATTGTAATTTTCAATCACAGAATTTCCATTTTTTTCAATAATTTTTCTCTCTTTCTTGATATTCGTTATTTGATGACACACTGTCACCATATTTTACTTTTTAGTTCCTTAAATATGGCTTCCTTTAGTCCTTTGAACATATATTTGATAGCTGTTTTGAATTATGTCTGCTAAGTCTACCATTTGGGTCCCTCAAAGACAGTTTCTACTGACTGCTTTTTCCCGTGTATGGGTCACATTTTCCCGTCCCTTTACATTCCTTGTTAGAAACTGGACATTTTAGTTAATATATTTTAGAAACAATGGTTTATGATCCTCTCCCAGTGTGGGGTGATGGTTGTTCCTTTCTGTTTACTTGTACAGTAACTTGCTTGGACTAACTCTATGAAGTCTGTTTCCCCTACAGTGTGTGTTCTCTGATGTCTCTGCTTAGTTTTTTGCTTTTAAAATTCTTGCTTTTGTATTTAAACCTGGCTTCCTAGGATTCTCCCTTGGGTCGCATAGCTTAAAGATTAGCCAATAATTAGTGAAAGGCGGTGCTTAAACACCTTGAGTCAATAAGGCTCATACCCTTTGTCTATGGGTTTGTGTGTGGCTCAGGGAATGCAATCTTTACAGTTCAGGCATATTACAAGTCAGTCTGAGCTTTTACTTTCTGTGTTTGCAAATTCTGAAGTTCAGCCAGGGTTGCACAGGGCATATGCACAGCCTTCCAGAACATGAGGGGTAAGTGGGATCTTAGGCAAGGATCTCTTGGCTGGCTGCCGTGTTTCCCAGGTCTCCTAGTCAGATTTCAGGTTTGTTTATTATTTTGTTGCTTGCCCCAAATGGTATTGTGAAAGTGTCGCTTGTCCCAAACAGGTTAACGGCAACCTGGCCTTCCCTGACTGTTGCCACTGAGATTGATACAGTTTTTGACAAAGCCCCTGGGCGTGGAATTTTCTACTCTTTTTCCAAAAACGACAGCCTCTTCAGGGCAGGGCAGCTTAGGTGCCTCCCTAGAACTTCATAACATAAAGATGTTGCTGGGGTGGTGGTGGTGGTGGTAGTGGTGGTGGTGGTGATGATGGGAGCAGGCCAAGGCAAAAACATCAGATTCCCACTGCTCTTACCAAGAGTCAGTAGATTTTCTTGGTTAAGAAAAAAAAAAAGCCTTTCAATTTGTTAATTGCCTTTGGTCAATTTTCAGAGCCTTTAAATAATTGTTTTCTGACAACTCTGTCCAGTTTTATTGTTGTTTTTATGGGAAGAGAATTTGCCTAGCTCCTCACCCATTCCAGAAGTCTTGTCCCCTGATGACCTTTTACATATTTATGTACTCATGTCTATAATGCCTTTTTGTAACATTTTGTGGTCTTTTTTGAAAAAATCTTTGTCCTTTTAGTAATCTTTTTTTGATTCTTGTTTTACACTCAGTTTTAAAGAGCTTCTTCCCTATTTATCCATTAAACAATATAACTTCCATCAGTATAAGAAATAAAAACATATTTATTTGTATGAAAGAGCATGCATATAAAATTGTGAAGGTAGAGAGGTGTTTTTAATTTTAATAGTATCAGAAATAACAGTATCAATAGCTATCTGTAGCCACACCTATCAGTATGCAGTAGCATGATGGTGGTGATAAATGTATGTTAGGGGAATGACACAAAGACACATTGTATATTTAAGTCTCTGAGGATAAAATTTCAGCGTCTTTTTAAAAAATTTTAAGCAGTTTTATTGAGATATATATTCACATAATCATACAATCCATTCAAAATGTACAATCAGTGGTTCATAATATCATCACCTAGCTGTGCATTCATCACCAGAATTAATTTTAAAACATTTTTATTACTCCAGAAAAAAAAAAAAGGAAAAAAACCTCCAACACATCCCATACCCCTTATTCCCCTCTATTACTGACCCCTAGCATTGGTGTGGTACATTTGTTACTGTTGATGAAAGAATATTAAAATATTACTGTTAACTACAGTCCATAGTTTGCAATAGGTGCAATTTTTTTCCCAATTACTCCTCTGTTACTAACTCCTTGTAAAAGAGATGTATATTTGTTCTAGTTCTATATCAATGAAGGGTGTGGCTTCCACAATGAGAGAATTCAATCAGGTGCATTGAATCCAATCAGTTGAAGACTTTTAAGGGAGAAGAGAGAGAACTTTCATTTCTTCTTCAGCCAACCAGCCTCTCCTGGGGAGCTCATCAAAGACCTCCATTGGAGTTGCCAGCTTGCTGCATGCCCTACAGAATATGGACTCGTGCATCCCTACAGTTGCGTGAGACTCTTTTATAAAATCTCATATTTACAGATAATTCCTGTTGGTTCTGTTTCCCTAGAAAACCGTAACTAATACACAGACCCAAGATGCAAGGGAGATAAGTAATTCACATGGCTAAACTATTTCTGATTACTGAAAGTCACACAGGTATCTACCAATTGACACAGGAGACAAACGGGATAAAAAAAGCAGCAAAGGAGGACAGTAAGACAAAGAAAGCTAAACTTCTATGGCAACATAATAACTACCAGAACTATTTTAAAAAGTTAAAATTGATTGTTAACAATTAGGCAAAAAAGCAACTAAGGTAAAAACTGACTTTTTAACAATGATTATTAGAAAATAAAGTGAACTAACAAGAGAGAAAGTACATGCTAAAGAATAACCTAAATGAAGAATACAAATTTCTTAAAGGTAAAGAGTACAAACATGAGAATGATAAGAAAATATTAAAGGCTAAGACAATACTGACACCAATCTGGACAGCAATTTTGTGAAGAAATGTCTGTGGATAATGAATTTAAATCTCATGTGCTAAATTCTGTCAGTGGATAACCAGATATACCAATATCTAGCAAAAGTTATTCATTAATCCTTCTATATTATCCCATTTTAACAGTCATTATGTATAACCATTTAATCCTAATGTTATTTGGTAAATAATTTTAAAATGTTAACTAAAGTCTGTGTGATTTCAGAGTTTCTCTGAAATGATATTTCAAAGTAGAATATACAAATTTTCGGTTATCATGGAATTTTCTCACTTTTATCTAATATCTTAATATATAAACTAGGGAACACTAAAACATGTCAATCAAGTTTGAAAGACCAGTCCACATTTACTGTCCCTACTTCCTTACCACATATCTTTAATTTTTTATGATCTAGTGTGTGCCATCTACTAAACTGTTTCTCAAAGATGACTGCTTAGTCCCTGTGCCAGTCTGAATATATTATGTCCCCCCAAACACCATTATCTTTGATGAAATCTTGTGTGGGCAGACTTATCAGTGTTAATTAGATTGTAATTCTCTGAGTGTTTCCATGGAGATATGCCCCACCCAACTGTGGGTGATGACTTTGATTGGATAATTTCCATGGAGGTGTTGGCCCACCCATTGAGGGTGGGTCTGAATTAAATTACTGGAGCACTATATAAGCTCAGACAAAAGGAGCAAGCTTGCTACAGCCAGGAGGGACACGTTGAAGAATGCACAGAAGCTGAGAGAGTAGCTGCAGATGAGAGACAGTTTGAAGACAGCTGTTGAAAGCAGACTTTTGCTCCAAAGAAGCTAAGAGAGGACAAATGCCACAAGAGCAACTGAGAGTGACATTTTTGAGGAACCGCAGCCTAGAGAGGAACATCCTAGGAGAAAGCCATTTTGAACCCAGAACTTTGGAGCAGATGCCAGCCACATGCCTCCCAGCTAACAGAGGTTTTCCAGACACCATTGGCCATCTTCCAGTGAAGGTACCCGACTGTTGATGTGTTACCTTGGACACTTTATGGCCTTAAGACTGTAACTGTGTAACCAAATAAACCCCCTTTTATAAAAGCCAATCCATTTCTGGTGTTTTGCATTCTGGCAGCATTAGCAAACTAGAACAGTCCCTAAATTAAAAAATCTATACAGTGCCATTTACCATCGCCATCATCTTTCAATTCTTTTCTATGCCTGGACTCCTTCAAACAGTATTCTCTAGGTAAGTAATTCTTACCCTCGTTTAAACAGTAATTCTCTAGGTCAGCAATTCTTACCCTGGTTACATACTACAACCATCTAGCAAGATTTTAATAAGATTCCAAAGATTCTGTTTTAATTGCTCTGGGATAGAATCTGAGTATTTGATTTTTTTTAAAGCTCCCCAGGTGATTCTAATGACTAAGTTTATCCACTTAGATAACCTAAGTAATTCTGGGGTCCCTATTCTTTCTCCACACTTGAAATATAAGCATTCTTCTCCCTCTTTTCTATATTCTGTTTTGGATTGACTGGGCAATCTCTTGGCTTCAATTGCTGTCTCTACGCAACAAAGTTCTATTTTTCTACCCTGACTCCTGATCACTCTTTTGAGCACATGTCCCATTTTGACAAATATTGACTAGCATCTCAATATAATGATGCTCAAAAGTGGACTAAATATCTTTCCTAAACCAGCTTTTTTCCATCCTGCGCTCCTTCTCTAATAAAGATGATACCATTCTCCTAACCATCCATTCTTGAAACCTCTTGAGTGACCTCTCTGGCAATAATCTCCTACTGATCATTCCCAATGTGACTTCCCTAACATGCACACCTTTTTTTCTGCTCACCCTGCTACCTTCCTACCTCCATTTCCTCTTTTCTATTCAATGTTAGTCATCGTCAGATTAATCTTCCTGGAAGTATTACTATGACTATATTCCACTCTTTGTAAAAAAAAAAAAAAAAAAAAAACCACACCATTAATTATGCTCCATTAAAAACTGTGTAGTAAAAAAACAAAAAAACTGCATTGTTTCAAACCTATACCACGAAGAAGCCTGCCACAATCTCCCTTTAACCTATGGGCTTGAACAGAAGATGAGCTAGGCAAAGCAAGCATACCCCATTTCCATTCCTTAATTCTGCTGTTGTCATCAGAATGTCCTTTCTCCAACTCAAGCATGAATCCTTCCAGGTTCAGCTCAATGATATAGTCTCTAATTGCTCTATCACCTTGTTTTATTTAAAGAAGGTATTATTCTCTTCTGAACTGACACAGCACTTTTTTGTGTGGCTTTATCACAGATACTTAAGAACAAAATCACTGCAATGGCTACAAGGCCCTACAAAATTTGGCCTTTTCCCTTACTCACTCCACTCCAGCTACATAAGGCCAGTTGTTCTTTCTTGGATACAACAGATAAACTTTTTCCTCAGTGTCTTTGTGTTCTTGCTGTTCATTCTGCCAGGAATATTTCCTCCAGATATGAGAATGGCTCACTCCCTCACTTCACCTTCACTATGAGGCCTAACTGCCCTATTTAACACTGTGACCACACTGATCTCCTTTCCTTTTCCCCAAACAATTCCTCTTCTCTGCTTCCTTTTCCTCTATGACATTCATTATTATATAACATTCTACATATTTTTCTTATTTACTTTTTCTTCCTACTATAACACAAGCTCCATTAGGGAAGAGACTTTTGCCTATATCCTGCTACAGGAGTGCCTAGAATGGTGCCTGGTACAAAGCAGGCTCTCAGATATTTGTTGAATAAATGAAGATTTTATCTCCCTTCAAGGCAGGATAATTATTGCCCCTGCCCCTTACTGTGCACTTAATGAATGGTTATTGATTATGTGTTGAATAAATCTATATGCAAGAATATGCAAGAATAAATCTATATGCAAGAATATGCAAGAATAATAAACTCCCTTGTATGATTAGGGAATAAAGTATTTTCAATGAAATGAACCTTTGTAAGAATTATCACTACAGCAATTCTTTATGTAGACTGTTAATTTTCAAATATCCTACATTAAAAAACAAACAAACAAACAAAACCACAAAAACTTAGCCCAATATAAAGAGGTTTGGAATATGGTTTCTGGAACCAGACTGAACTGGATTAGATTTTTACCTCTACTACTCATTAGCTGTGTGACCCTGGGCAAACAAATGATAATATTAGATACTATTAGCAATAGTAGATAAGAAGTATATTTGCATTAGCACAGTCCCTGCATTCTTAAAAATAGCTCTGTAACACAGACAGATGCATGTAGCATGTCAGTTTCTTTGTGCTCCACAGTGATATAAGGGTGGCATATGCCCATGCATTTCTGTCTTGCTTTCAGTGCATTTACTACTCATACAATGATATCTTTCTTCTTCACGTGGAAATCACCCCTTCCTCTTCTGCTTGACCCTGCTCACTTTGAACACCAGTGATAACAGCATAGGAGAAAAAGCTCAATTCCAAATTGCATGGTATGAACTTGTAGTTAGAAGATCTGGGTTTTTGTCTAAGCTCTTAAAATGATCTGTAGCCAAGTTTTAATTTTTTAACTTCTATAAACTTCAATTTTTTATAGGTAAACTAAGAGATGAAATGTATCATTTCTCAATCTTTTAAAACCCTTGCCTGTTTGATAAAATAAAATATCCTCTACAATTATTGGTAGATAATAGTTAGCTACAATTATCTTTATTTTATGAAAGAGAACATGGAGATTGAGAATTGTGATTTAAATGAAGATTTCTGATGAAGTCCAGGACTTTTTACATAGCCATCTACCAATACAGTATCAGCTTTCTATGCTGGGTTGTGTGGCACTGCACATCATGTTAGACAAACAAGTGTAGAAGCCAAACTTTACCAGTGTTGGGAACATATTAATCACAAAACCCAGAAAGAAAACTAATTGTGGCTGAATCCTGTGGAGCACTGGCTCCACATGTATTTTTTTTTTCCTTGTAGTCCTTGCTTCCTCATCTTCTCCAAAGTTTTCCCATATGTAAAAATCGGGATAATAATATGGTTATCCTGATGACTGAGAGAACATATGTTAAAATGCCTGGCATACAGAAGATATAATTTGTTTCTCAACTCTTTTTCTTAAATCCAACTGCTTTTCTCAATCTTATAATCCTTAATCTCTGCAGCACCAGGCACATCTCCTACTTGAAATTCTCTTCAACTTCCTTAGCATGAGCACCTACACTGTGCTAGGTATATAAAACTTCTACTTCAAGGGTCTCATTCTTTGCCTTTTTGTTTCTCTTTCTCCTCTTTTTCATTAAATTAAAGTATTTCCAAAGGTCTTACTCTCCACCTTCTCCTCTTTGCTGTATATGTCTAAATCTTTTTCTCTGAAAGGGCTTATCCCATCTCATAGCATTAACTATTACCCATTGAGAGAATTTCCAAATCTATATATCATCTCTGGGCCACACCTCTTTTCCAGGCTCCACTTCTACATCCCCATATTTGCTAGGCATTTTCACATAAAATCCTGCTAGAATCTCAAACCCAGAATAATAAAAAATAAATTAATGGTAATGTCATTAAGATGGTGCATAAGACATTCCCAGGAAAGTTTCTCCTTAGAGACAGCTAAGTAAAAAGGCAGATTCAACTCGTTTGGAACTCTGAAGGATGAATCTGGGGAAAGACTCCACAAATGATAAATCAAAGGGGGAAAAAAAAAAAGAGGTAGGAGAACAGCATGGACTTGCTAGCCTGGACCCCTCCCATAACACTTGGTCCTGTATGGTTTAAGAGACACAGTGGCAGTGCTTGTGCCTGGGCACCTCTTGCTGTGACTGCTAACCACAGAGCCACTGCAACAAAGACTTAAGAGTCCCACAGAAATTCACACAGACCTAAGGTGGGGCCCTAGTAGTCAGCATGCATGTACATACAAAGTAGTCCTCCCAAAACTAGAGTGACCTGTGGCAGAACTATTGGGAAGCTCTGCATACCCCCATACTAGTCCCTAAATGTTGGTGCCCTCAAACAAAAAACTTGGTTGTTTCTGAACACTGACCTCAAATGGCTCCATGGGCTGGGATCCTCTAAAGTGAAAAGCCGCAAATAAGGGGGAAACTGAACCAATGTAAAGAAAGATGGGGAGGACTCGGGCAAGATGGCGGCATAGAGAGGAGTGGAAGCTAAGTAGTCCCCCTGGAACAACTACAAAAAACCAGAAACAACTAGTAAATAATCCAGAATAACTGCGGGGGGGACAAATGAGACCATCCATTCATCATACACCAACCTGAATTGGGAGGAATGCCCGAGAACACAGCATAAAATCTGTAAGTAAAACCTGCGGAACCAGGTCGGGAGACCCCCTCCCCCATAGCCCGAGCTGCAGAGCCGCGTGGTGCCACAGAGAAGCTCTCTCCCAGCAAGCGAATATAGCTCAGCTGAGCTCCAACTGGGGTTTTAAGTAGCGAGTGTGAACTGCTCACTACAGGTATGCAGCCCCAAAAAACAGACAGGCTTTGGGTGACGACTGACCTGGGAGAGCCGGAGGGTTGCCTTGGACTGGGTCTGAAGGGGACTATCTGTTTCTTTTTTGGCTCAGTGGAGAAAGCCCCAGCCATTTTCAGTTTCCAGGGCTGTGACTCTGGGAAGGGTGGAGACACCACAAGCAGAGAGCAAGACCACTGAAATGCTAATGACTTCCACCTGAGGGGTCTGTCTTCTCTAGGAGGAAAGGGGTGGGGCCCTTTCCATTCAGAACCAGACCCCAGAGCCTGGGGGAACACGGCCACACCTCCTCACACCAGTCAAGAATTATAGGCTAACAGGCGCCACCTGCTGGGCAGAAAAGCACAGTGACCCGAGGCATCAAAGGGTGGAGCAATTTTCTAAGACACACCCACAGGGAAACCAGTTACTGAATATTTCTTCCCTCTGGGACCTGAGCCTGTTCTGGTCTGGGAAAACCTGACTTGGATAACCAAGGAAACCATGCCTAGACAACAGAAAATTACAACCTACACTAAGAAAAACAAAGTTATGGCCCAGTCAAAGGAACAAACGTACACTTCAACAGAGATACAGGAATTTAAACAACTAATGCTAAATCAATTCAAAAAGTTTAGAGAAGATATTGCAAAAGAGATAGAGGCTGTAAAGGAAGCACTGGACATGTATATGGCAGAAATCAAAAGTTCAAAAAACCTACTAGTAGAATCTATGGAAATGAAAGGCACAACACAAGAGATGAAAGACACAATGGAAACATACAACAGATCTCAAGAGGCAGAAGAAAACACTCAGGAACTGGAGAACAAAATACCTGAAAGCCTGCACACAAAGGAGCAGATGGAGAAAAGAATGAAAAAATATGAGCAACGTCTCCGGGAAATCAAGGATGAAACAAAGTACAATAATGCACGTATCATTGGTGTCCCAGAAGGAGAAGAGAAGAGAAAGGGGGCAGAAGCAATAATAGAGGAAATAATTAATGAAAATTTCCCATCTCTTATGAAAGACATAAAATTACAGATCCAAGAAGCGCAGAGTACTCCAAACAGAAGAGATATGAAGAGGCCTACGCCAAGACACTTAATAATCAGATTATCAAATGTCAAAGACAAAGAGAGAATCCTGAAAGCAGCAAGAGAAAAGCGATCCATTACATACAAAGGAAGCTTAATAAGACTTTGTGCGGATCTCTCAGCAGAAACCATGGAGGCAAGAAGGAAGTGGTGTGATATATTTAAGATACTGAAAGAGAAAAACCACCAACCAAGAATCCTGTATCCAGCAAAGCTGTCCTTCAAATATGAGGGAGAGCTCAAAATATTTTCTGACAAACAGACAATGAGAGACTTTGTGAACAAGACACCTGCCCTACAGGAAATACTAAAGGGAGCACTACAGGGTGATAGAAGACAGGAGTGTGTGGTTTGGAACACAATTTTGGGAGATGGTAGCACAACAATGTAAGTACACTGAACAAAGGTAACTATGAATACGGTTGAGAGAGGAAGATGGGGAGCATGTGAGACACCACAAGAAAGGAGGAAAGATAACAACTGGGACTGTGTAACTTGGTGAAATCTAGAGTATTAAACAATTGTGATAAAATGTACAAATATGTTCTTTTACGAGGGAGAACAAGCAAATGCCAACCTTGCAAGGTGTTAAAAATGGGGAGGCATTGGGGGAGGGATCCAATCAGCATAAACTAGAGACTGTAACTAATAGAATCATTGTATTATGCTTCCTTTAATGTAACAAAGGTGATATACCAAGGTGAATGCAGATAAGAGGGGGGGATAGGGGAGGCATGTTAGACACTTGACATTGGTGGTGGTGTCTGATTCTTTATTCTACTTTGATTTAAGGTTATTTTTCCTTTTGCTGCTTCCTAGCTGTCATTTTTTTGTTTCCTATTTCTTTTGCCTCTCTACCGTCTTTGACTCTCCCTCCTGCCTTGTGGAAGAAATGTAGATGCTCTTGCTTAGTATGAGCAGAATGTTCAATTAGGATGAACTTAAATGTTTGGAAATGAACAGGGGTGTTGGTAGCAAGATGTGAGAATAACTAACAGCGCCGAATGGTGTGTGAATGAGGTGGAAAGGGGAAGCTCAGAGTCATATATGTCACCAGAAGGAGAGTTGGAGGTCAAAAGATGGAAATGTATAAAACTGAATCCTATGGTGGGCAATGTCCATGATCAACTGTACAAATACTAGAAATCACTTCATGAACCAGAACAAATGTATGACAATACAATTAGAAGTTAATAATAGAGGGGCATATAGGGAAGAACTATATACCTATTACAAACTATATACTACAGTTAGTAGTATTTCAACATTTTTTCATAAACAGTAACAAATGTACTATATCAATACTAGGAGTCAACAATTGAGGGGGTTTGGTTAGGGATAGGGGAGGTTTAGAGTTTCCTTTTTTTCTTTTTTCATCTTTCACTTTATTTCTTGTCTGGAGTAATGAAAAGTTTCTAAAAATTGAACAAAAATTAAGTGTGATGGATGCACAGCTGTATGAGGGTACCCAGGGGCAAGTGATTGTACACTTTGGATCTTTGGATAATTGTATGGTATCTGAACAATCTCAATAAAAATGAAAAAAAAAAAAAAAAAAAAGATGGACCCAGGGCTGAAAACTGGAGTGAAAAGGCAGCCCACAGCATGGGAAGAGAGTTGAGCAAATCAAAGCCACTGGGGAGTAAAATTTGTATATAAAAAAAGAGAATCAGCCCAGGACTCCTGGGGGAGGAACAGAGAAAAGGAAATCCTCTCAAGGAGAAACAATTGCACAAAATAGGGTAATCTTAAAAATTACTGTGAAAAAAAAAAACCATAGGACTGTACAACACAGTGAACCCTAAAATAAACCAAAGACTAAAGATAACAGCACAATGAAAAAAAAATGTTCTTTCATGAACTGCAACAAATGAACCTTACTAATGCAAGATGTTAATAATAGAGTAGTATATGGGGACTCTGTATTTTGTGCATGATTTTTTTGTAAACATACAACTTCTCTAATTAAAAAAACCTAAAAACCAAACCAAACAAAACAAGTTACTGTGCATGACCAGGGAAAGAGGGAGGTATAGAAAGATCTGAAAAGATCCAAACTATAAAACAAGGGCTGCTGTAAAGGTTCAGTATATACTGGACCAAACATTACAAATAGCCAATCTACATTAAAACCCCAGGCAAGTGAAGAAACTTACCTCCAGAGTTAGCACATCAAAACAGTCAACACACAGACATCAAAAAAAGATCACAATCTTACATAGAAATAGGAAGAGATGGCTTACTCAAGGGAACAAATTAAAACTTCAAAGAAATACAGATAGTGGAACAACTAATCATAGACATCAGTCAAATCTCTTACATCAATTTAAGAAGCTAAAGGAAAATATGGATAGAAATAAATTAGAAATAGATATAGAATTAGAGGATATAAAGAAGACAATGTGCCAACAAACAGATTATAAAGTTTAAAAAGGAACATTACAGAACTTATGGGGATGAAAAACACGATAAAGGTGACTAAAAATATACTAGAGGAATTCAACAGCAGATCTGAACAGGCAGAAGAAAGAATTAACAAACTAGAAGAGACGACAATCAAAATCATACAGTTGGAAGAGCAGATAAAAGAAATGAAAAAATGTGAACAGAGCCTAAGGGGCCTGTGGGACAACATGAAGCATTCAAACATATGCATTATGGGAATCCCGGAAGAAGAGACGAAAGAACAAGGGGCAGAAAGAATATCAAGAAATTATGGCCAAAAATTTCCCCAACTCTTATGAAAGATATAAATACACATGTGCAAGAAATGCAACGAACTTCAAGTAGGATAAACCCTAACTGACCTACTCTAAGACACATTTGTACTAATCAAAAGACTGAACACCAAAGATAAAGATAGAATCCAAAAGGAGAAAGAGGAAAGAGATTTGTCACATGCAAGGGATTGTCAATAGGACTATGTGCCAATTTCTCAGTGGAAACCACAGAGGCAAGAAGGCAGTGGTATGACGTATTTAAGATACTGAAAGAGAAAATTGCCAGCCCCAATTTCGTTATCTGGTAAAATGTTCTAAAAAATGAGGATGTTTAAGACATACATGAACAAACAAAAACAGAGTTCAAAAGACCTGCCCAACCTGCATTCTTCAGGTTGTAAGAAAAGGACAGGAGAGTAGTTTGGAGCAGCATGAAGTGTAGATTTCCAGTAAAGGTAATTACATGGGTTTATGCAAAAGCCAATAGTATGGTATCCTCAGGATGTAACTCTACTCTCTAATTCCTATAAGAGATTATCTTTATTTCCTATAAGAAAAAATCATATTTCCATGTTATGGAGGCACAAAATATAAAGAGGTAATGTGTACTCAACAACAGCAGTTCAGACAGCCCAATTATAAAATGGGCAAAAGACATGAAAAGACATTTCTCTGAAGAGGAAATACAAATGGCCAAAAACAAACAAACAAACAAACAAACAAAAAAACCACACGAAAAATGTTCATCTTCATTAGCTATTAGGGAGATGCAAATTAAGATCACAATGAGATAGCATCTCACACCAATTAGATTGGCTGCCATTAAACAAATAGGAAATTACAAATGCTGGAGAGGATGTGGAGAAATTGGAACTCATTCATTGCTGGTGAGACTGTATAATGGTACAACCACTCTGGAAGACAGTCTGGTGGTTCCTTAGAAAACTAGATAAAGAGCTACCCTTCGATCCAGCAATTTTAATTCCCAGTATTTATCTGGAAGATCTGAAAGCAGTGACATGAACAAATATCTGCACACCAATGTTCATAGCGGCATTATTCACAATTGCCAAGAGATGGAAACAATCCAAATATCCTTCAACAAATGAGTGGATAAACAAAACGTGGAACATACACACGATGGAATACTACATGGCAGTAAGAAGGAACGAGGTCGTGAAACATATGACAACATGGATGAAACTTGAAGACATAATGCTGAGAGAAATAAGCCAGGCATAAAAAGAGAGATATTGTATGTTACCACTGATGTGAACTCTGAAAAATAAAATAAATGGTTTATGTTGTAGAATGTAGGGGACCTAGCAACAGACAGCAAATAGTGAAGCGGGAATGACAATCTAATAAGAACAGATAAGTTACGAAGGGTAAACTTAATGTTATGGGAATGCTCAGGAACAACTACGGTCTGTTAATTTCTGGGGGGTATGGTAGGAACATGTTCACAGAAATGTAGTTATTTTAGGTTATTTGTTTTTCTTACTCCTTTGTTGGGTTATAGCTTATTTTCTTGGGGTAGGGTAGGAACATGTTGGAAGCAATGCAGTTACTTTAGGTTATTTGTTTTTTCTTATTCCTTTGTTTTGGTTTTCTTTGAAATTTTGTTTATTGTTTGTTTTTTAATTATTTGATAAAGTTAAAAAAACAACGAATTAGTGTTTTAAAAAGATGAATAACGGGGGGAGGAGGGAAATGGAATGTTTTGGATATTCTTTTTAATTTTAATTTTATTTTTTGGAGTAATGAAAATGTTCAAAGATTGATTGTGGTGATGAATGCAGAATTATATGATGATACTATGAACAACTGATTGTACACTTTGAGGGACTGTATGTTATGTGACTATATCTCAATAAAATTGCATTAAAAAAAGAGGCAATGTGTGACAAACAGATAGGTATAGGAGCAAAGACAAAGTATGCTAATGAAGTTAAGATGGCAGCTTCTCAAACTGTACATTATAGACTAAGGTTGTTTAATACAAACCCCAGGGTAACCACAAAGAAAGAATTTAAAATATATATAGTCACAGAAAAGAGTTACATCACAAAAGAAGGCTGGAATCAAGGAAACGAGAGACAAAAAAAATATGTATAAGAAACAAAGGACAAAATGGCCCAAGTTAAGTTCTGCCTTATCAGTAATTACAATGAATATAAATGGCTAAACTCCCCAATCAATATAAAGATCAGCAGAATGGACTGAAAAAAAGCATTATCTAACTATAGTTGTTTACAAGAGATTAGCCTCACAGTCAAAGTTATAAACAGGTTGAAAGTGAAAGGATGGGAAAAAAATATTCCATGCAAATAGTAACCAAAAGAGAGCTGGTGTAGATATATTTATATTGGACAAAAAAGACCGTAAGCCAAAAACTGATACAAAAGACAAAGGATAGTATATGTAAATAAAAGGGTCAATCCACCAAGAAGAAACAGCAATCATAAACACTTATGCACTTGACTACATGGTGCAAGCACCGGCAAAACTAAAGGGAGAAATAGACATGACTGTAATTAAAGTTGGAAACTTCAATATACCATTTTCATCAATGGATAAAATATCTAAACAGAAAATCAATATGGAAATATAAGGCTTGACCAATACTATAAATGAACTGGACCAAACAGACATAAACAGAACACTGAACCCCAAATAAGCAGAATACCCATTCTTCTCAAGGGCACATGGATCATTCTCTAGAATACACAACATGTTAGGTTAGAAAATAGTCTCAATACATTTAAAAAAAATTGAAATTATACAAAGCATCTTCTCTGACCATAATGACATGAAGTTAGAAATCAATAAGAGAAGAACTGAAAAATCCACAAATATATGGAGGTTAAACAACACAATCAAACAATCAATGGGTCAAAAAGAAATCACAAGGAAATTCAGGAAATATCTTGAGATGGATGAAAACAAAAACACTACAAATCAAAACTTATGAGATGCAGCAAAGGCAGTGCTCAGAAGGAAATTTCCAGCTCTAAATGTTTACATTAAAAAAGAAGCATGCAGGAGGAGATGGAAGAAGATGGAAGCATGGAGAGGAGTGGAAGCTATTTTGGTCCCCCTGGAACAACTAACAACCAGGAACAACTAGCAAATAAACTGGAATAACTGTGGCGGGACAAACGTGACTGTTCACTCATCATACACCAGTCTGAATTGGGAGGAATGCCTGAGATCGCAGCATAAAATCTTTAAGTAAAAACTGTGGATCCAAGCCAGGAGCCTCCTCCCCGCCACGGCCCAAACTGCAAAGCCTCGCTGTGGTAGAGAGCAGCACTCTCTGAGCAAGTGAATATAGCTCAGTTGAGCTCCAACTGGAGTTTTAATTTACAAACGTGGACTGCTTGATACAAGCCTTGACTCCCCAACAAGCAGACAGAGGGTTTGGGTGACAATTGACATTGGAAAGCCAGAGGGTGGCCGTGGACTGGCCCTGAAGGGGGCTTTCTGTCCCTTTTTTGGCTCAGTGGAGAAAGCCTCAGCCATTTTCAGTTCCCAGAGCTCTGACCCAGACAAGGGTGGAGACAGCACAGGCAGAGACCATTCAAATGCTGATGACCTCTTCTAGGGAGGTATCTTTCCTAAGAGGCAAGAGGTGGGGCCAAGCTCTACTACCTGCCTTCCATTCAGAATCAGACCCCAGAGCCTGGGGGAAAATAGCCACAGGCCACACCTCCTTACACCAGTCTAGAGCTACAGGCCAACAGGTGCCACCTGCTGGGCGGAAAAGCACAGTGACTTGAGGCCTCAGAGGGTGTACCAATCTTCTAAGACACACCCACAGGGAGACCTGAAACTATTGCCTCCTTCCAAGACCTGAGCCCGTTCTGTTCTAGGAAAACCTGATTGGGGTAACCAAGGAGGCCAGATGCCTAGAAAACTGAAAATTACAACCTATACTAGGAGGTGCAAAGTTATGGCCCAAAGGAACAAACTTTCACTTCAACTGAGATACAGGAATTTAAACAACTAGTGCTTGATCAATTCAGAAAGTTTGGGGAAGACACGGTAAAAGAAATGAAGCGTATAATGAAAATACTGGGCGTACATAAGGTAGAAATCGAAAATTCAAAAACACAACTGACAGTCTATGGAAATGAAAGGCACAACACATGACGTAAAGGACACAATGGAGACATACAACAGCAGATCTCAAGAGGCAGAGGAAAACACTCAGGAACTGGAGAACAAGACACCTGTAAGTCTACACACAAAAGAAGAGATACAGAAAAGAATGGAAAAATATGAGCAATGTCTCCAGGAACTTAAGGACAAAACAAAATGCAGGAATGTATGTGTCATGGGTGTTCCAGAAGGAGAAGAGAAGGATAAAGGGGAAGAAACAATAATAGAGGAAATAATCACTGAAAATCTCCCATCTCTTATGAAAGACATAAAATTACAGATCCAAGAAGCACAGCATACCCCATACAGAAAAGATCTGAGTAGGCCTACGCCACGATACTTAATAATCAGATTATCAAATGTCAAAGATAAAGAGAGAATCCTCAAAGCAGCAAGAGAAAAATGATCCATCACATACAAAGGAAGCTTGATAAGATTATGTGTGGATTTCTCAACAGAAACCATGGAGGCAAGAAGGAAGTGGGGTGATGTATTTAAGGTACTGAAAGAGAAAAACCACCAACCAAGAATCCTATATCCGGCAAAACTGTCCTTCAAATATGAGGGAGAGCTTAAAATATTCTCTGACAAACGACAACAACAGAATTTGTGAACAAGATTCCTGCTCTACAGGAAACACTAAAGGAAGCACTGCAGACAGAAAAGACAGGAGTGAGAGGTTTGGAGAACAATTTTGGGAGATAGCACAGCAATATAAGTACATTGAACAAAGATGACTGTGAGCATGGTTGAAAGAGGAAGGTTAGGAGCATGTGAGACACCAGAAGGAAAGAGGAATGATAAAGACTGGGACTGTATAACTCAGTGAAACCTAGGGAGCTCAACAATTGTAATAAAAGGTACAAATATGTTTTTACATGAGGTAGAACAAATGAATGCCAACATTGCAAGGTGTTAAAAATAGGGTGGGGGGGGATACAATCAACACAAACAAGAGACTATAATTAACAGAAACATTGTATTACGCTTCCTTTAATATAACAAAGGCAATATAACAAAGCTAAATGCATACAGGGGAGGTGGAAGGGGAAGGGTATGAGATTCCTGACATTGGGGATGTTGTCTGACTCTATTCTACTCTACTTTAGTTTAATGCTGTCTTTCCTTTTTGTTGCTTTCTAGGTGTCATGTTTTATTTTTTTTTCCCCTCTCTCTTTCTTTTTTCTTTTGACTCTCTACCTTCTTTGACTCTTCCTCCTGCTTTGTGGAAGAAATGGAGATGTCCTTATATAGACAGTGGCGATGGTGCTGTATACATAACTACATGAATACACAGGGAACCAACAATTGTTTACTTACGATGGAATGTATGGTGTGTGAACAACACCATCTTAAAAAAAAATGGGTTGACGAAGAAACCTTGAGGGCACTATATTGAGTGAAATAAGTAAGACACACAAGGACAAATATTGCAGGGTCTCACTGATATGAACTAATTATCATATGTAAATTCATAGACATGAAATAGAAGTTACCAGGATATAGAACAAGGCTAAAGAATGGGGAGCGGTTGCTTATTATGAGCAGAATGTTCAACTAGGGTGAACTTAAATGTTTGGAAATGGACAGAGGTGATGGTAGCATGTTGTGAGAATAACTAACAGTGCTGAATGGTGTGTGAAGGTGGTGGAAAGGGTAAGATCAGAGTTATGTATGTCACCAGAAGGAAAGTTGGAGGTTAAAAGATGGGAATGTATAAAACAGTGAATCTTGTGGTGGACAATGTTCATGATTAAATGCACAAATATTAGAAATCTCTCTCATGAACTAGAACAAATGTATGACACTATTAACTAGAAATTAATAATAGGGGAGGATATAGAAAAAAATATATAACTAGTGCGAGCTATACACTACAGTGAGTAGTATTTTAACATTCTTTCATCAATAGTAACAAATGTACTAAACCAAAACTATGTATCAATAATGGAGGGGGGTTGGTTAGGGGTATGAGAGGATTTGAGTTTCCTTTTTTTGGTCTTTAATTTCTTTTCTGGAGTAATGAAAATGTCCTAAAAATTGAAAAAAAAAATTAATTGTGGTGATGGATGCACAGCTGTATGAGAGTACCATAGGCAACTGATTGTACACTTTGGATTTTTGGATAGTTGTATCGCATGTGAACAATAAAAAAAAAAGAAGTGTGCAAATCAAAGCCTGAAACTCACAGCTGGAGGAACTAAAAAGAGAAGAGCAAACTAAACCCAAAGAGAGCAAAAGGAAGGAACTATAACAAAGACCGGAGCAGAGGTAAATGAAACAGACAAATTAAAAACATTGGAGAAAATCAACAATATCAAAAGTTGTTTCTTTGAAGAGATCAATATAGACAAACCTTTAGTTAGACTGAGAAAAAAAAACAAGAGGGAAGATGAAAATAACAAAATCAGGAGTGCAATGGGGGATTACTACTGACCCCACAGAAATAAAACGGATTGTAAGAGGGTAGGAAGAACAAACGTATATCAGCAAACTAGATAATCTAGAGGAAATGGACAAATTCCTAGAAACACACAAATTATCTATACTGACTCAAGAAGAAATGCAAGATCTAAGCAGAACAATGACAAATAAATAAATTGACTCAGTAATCAAAAATCTCTCAACAAAGAAAAGCTCAGGACCGGTGAATTCTACCAAATTTTCAAAGAATTAACATCAACCCTAATAAAACTGTTCCAAAGGTGTCAAGTCCATGCAATAGGGAAAGAATAGTCTCTTCAACAAATGGTGCTGGGAGAAATGGATAGCCATATGCAAAAACATGAAGGTGGATCCCTATCTCACACAGTATTTTAAAATTAACTCAAAATGGATCAAAGACATAAATATAAGAACCAAAACTATAAAATTCCTACAAGAAAACATAGGGAAACATCTTCAGGACCTTACGTTAGGCAGTGGTTTCTTGGACTTCACACCAAAAGCACAAGTATCAAAAGAAAAAATAGATAAATGGGACATAATCTAAACTAAAAACTTTCATGCATCAATGGACCTTAACAAGAAAGTAAAAAAGACAACATACATAATAGGAGAAAATATTTGGAAACCATATATCTGATAAGGGTTTAATGTTCAGAATATATAAAGAACTCCTAGAAATCAACAAAGAGACAAACCACCCAATTAAAAAATGGGTAAAAGACTTGAATAGACATTTTTCCAAAGAAGTTATACAAATGGTTAATAAATGCATGAAAAATGACCAACGTAATCTGTCATCAGAGAAATGCAAATTAAAACCCAAGGTACCCTATCTCATCCCCACCAGAATGGCTATTATTTAAAAAACTGAAAATAACAAGTGTTGGAGAGAATGTAGAGAAACAGGAATACTCATACATTGTTGGTAGGATGTGAAATAGTGCAGCTGCTGTGGAAGACAGTTTGGAAGTTCCTCAGAAAGTTAAGTATAGAATTACCACATGACCTGGGTGTCCCACTCTTAGGTATACACCCAAAAGAAATGAAAGCAGAAACTTCAACATATATTTGCACACTTATGTTGATAGCAGCATTATTCACAATTGCCAGAAGCAACCTGTGTCCCTCAACAGGTGAATGGATATACAAAATGAGATATATATATACAATGGAGTTATTATTTGGCCATAAAAAGGAATGAAATTCTAATGCATGCCATACAACATGAAAGAACCTTGACGATATCATATTGAGTGAAATAAGCCAGACACAAAAGGACAAATACAGTATGATCTCATTTATATGAAATATGCAGAATATTGAAATTCATAAAGTCAGAACAAGAATACAGGTTATTAGGGGCTGGAGAGTAGGACGTTAATGTTTAATTGGTACAGAGTTTCTGTTTGGGGTGATAGAAAACTTTTGGCAGTGGATGATGGTGAGAGAAGTACAACTTTGAATGTAGTTAACACCACTGAATTATATATTTGAAAAGGGATAAAATGGGAAACTTCAGGTTGTACATGATACACACACACACACCCCTCATAGAACTGTACAATACAAAGAGCAAATCTATTGTAAACAGTGGGATCAAGTTAAAAGCATAATTGTTATAATAATGTTTCTTCAATTGTAACAAAAGAATCTCACTAATGGAAAATGTTAAAAAATAAAAAAAAAAGGGGGAAACTGTGTGTGTGAGTGAAGGGTGATATATGGAGACACTGTACTTTTTGCATGATTCTTCTGTAGATCTACAACTTCTCTAAAACAAAACAAAACAAAAACTAAACTAAAATCCCATAGGGCTGTACAACACAATTGGTGAAACCTGTAGTAAACAATGGACTACAGTTAATAATACAATTACAAAAATGCTCTTTTTTCATTTAAAAAAAATATGGGAACTGTTATTTTATGCATGATTTTTTTGTAAACAAGCAACAACAAAAAACCCAAAATTCCCCTTTATTCCTCCTAGCTGCGTATCCTCTTACCTGTGTTCTCTAGGTCTGTTAGTGGTAGTACCTCTTTCTAGCAATCTGGATTTAAAAATTCACAGTTATCTCTGATTCTTCCCTTTTTCCTTCCCTACATCCACTCAGCAGTCTGTTGATTCCAACTCTGAAATCGGTCAGCAACCTTTTTTCTCCATTTCTTGAGAAACTACTTTAATTCATGTCTTAACTCTTAACCTGGGTTCCCAACTATTCTCCCCAGCTTTAATCAGTTTAGATCCAAGGTCTGAAGCAGGGGCGATTTTGTCCCCAAGGAGATCACTGTCATGAGGGGGTGGGGTTGCTAATGGCATCTAGTGGGCCAAGGATGTTGCTAAACAACCTACATCGCACAGGGACAGTCCTCCACAAAAATAATTCTCCAGCTCAAAATCTCAAGAGTGCTGAGACCGAAAAATCCTGGTCTAGACAGTGAGCTGCTTAACAGCACAATCCATCTTTCCATTTCTTACTTGCAAAGTACCTGAGATATAATTTATACTCAAGTATTTAAACGAATTTATTTTACATGAAACTTAAACTCCCTGGTTGATCCTACTTGCCTGTTTTTAAATCCTATGTTGTGTTCCCTGGCATGAGATTGGATCCCTAATAATGAATACCATACCCCTAGGCAGAAGCAACTTTTTTTCCTAATTTCCATGACCTTATTACTTTTTGATCCTGTATAGTATGTACATCATATACATCCAATTCATCTTTGTATTTATAGCTTTGCATTGTGTCTACCAAATGAGTGATCAAGACACCATAAGTCTGGTCTACATACCTGGCACAGAAACCCAGCCTGGTTTTGGCTGGGAAATATAGACGACAACCTGTCAAAGCAGTGCTCTAAAACAAACCTAGGTCATGTTGACCAGCAGAAAACAGAGCACCACTGGAAGCCAGCAGATCTTTATTACCACACACAGTGAACTTGCTGGGTTGCCTGGTGTCTACCTCCCATCCCTGTGGCAGGCCACAGTGGGTGCCTGATTTTGGGGGAAGACTAGGGTGCAGAGCCAATCTGACAACTGGCCAGTGAGAGAAACAAAGAAATAAAGTTCAAAGAAAACCAACAAGAAGACCCAAGGCAAAAGAGAGAAAACAACCTCCAGAATAAACCAATCAAGAAAATCAGATGCCTAGAGAGCAAAAAATCATGAGCCACACCAGGAAACAGGAAGATATCGGCCCAGTCAAAGGAACAAACTAACACCTCAACTGAGATTGAAGAGCTGAAACAACTAATTAAAGACATTCAAACAAATCTTCTAAATCAAATCAATGAGTTGAAAGGAAATAAGAAAAAAGAGATGAAGGATATAAAGAAGACATTGGGTAACCATAGGAAGAATTCATAAGCTTGAAAAAACAAATGGCAGAACTTATAGGAATGAAAGGCACAATAGAAAAGATGAAAAACACAATGGAGACATACAACAGCAGACTAGAGAGGCAGAAGAAAGGACTACTGCAGTAGAGGACAGAACATCTGACATCCTATACACAAAATAACAGATAGGGAAAAGAATGGAAAAATGTGAGTAGGGGCTCAGGGAACTGAATGACAACATGAAGCATATGAATATACATGTTACAGGTGTCCCCGAAGGAGAAGGAAAAGGGGCAGAAAGAATAATGGATTAAATCACTGAAAATTTCCCAACTCTTATGAAAGACATAAAATTACAGATCCAAGAAGTGCAGCATACCCCAAACAGAAATGATCCAAATAGACCTACTCCAAAATACTTACTAATCAGATTGTCAAATGTCAAAGACAGAGAATTCTGAAAGCAGCAAGAGAAAAGCAATCCATCACATACAAGGGAAGCTCAATAAGACTAAGTGTGGATTTCTCAGTAGAAACCAAGGAGGCAAGAAGGCAAGGGTATGATATATTCAAGATCATGAAAGAGAAAAACTGCTAACCAAGAATCCTATATCTGGCAAAGCTGTCCATCAAAAATGAGGGTGAGTTTAAAATATTTACAGACAGATAGACACAGAAAGCTCATGAACAGGAGACCTCCTCTACAAGAAATACCAAAGGGAGTGCTACAAAGACAGATAGGAAGAGACAAGAAAGAGAGGTTTGGAGAAGCGTACAGAAATGGAGATGCCAGGAGATAGATAAAAGAAGGTAAAGATCAAGCATTTGATGCTGAAGGAGAGCAGAATGTTCAACAGGATTGACTGCACAGATTCAGAAATGGATAGCACAATACTGAGGGATGGTAGCACAACACTGCAAGTACACTGAACAAAGATGACTGAGTATGGTTGAAAGAGGAAGGTTAGGGGCATGCAGGACACCAGAAGGAAAGATAGAAGATAAAGACTGGGATGGCATAACTTAGTGAAAACTAAAGTGGTCAATGATTGTGATTAAATGTACAAATATAAGAATGTTTTTACATGAGGGAGAACAAATGAATGTCAGCTTTGCAAGGTGCTGAAAATGGGATGGTATTGGAAAAAAAATACAATCAATGCAAACTAGAGTCTACAGTTATCAGTAACATTGTAATATGCTTCCAGTAATTGTAACAAAGGCATTACACCAAAGCTAAATGCCTCAAAGAGGGGGCTATAAGGGAGGGAGATGGAATTCTTGGCATTGGTGTTGTTATCTGACCTTTTTATTGTATTTTATTTTAATTTTATTTTTCCTTTTGCTGCTTTTTAGATGTCTTTTTTTTTTTTGCCTCTTCCTTTTTCTTTGTGGAAGAAATGGAAATGTCCTCATAGAGACAGTAGTGGTAAATGCATAGCTATGTGATTATACAGGGAACCACTGATTGTTCACTTAGGAGGGAATGTATGGTACATGAAAAAAACTGTCTAAAAAACAAACAGAGGGATACAAGTGCTGGAGAAAATGTGGAGAGAAGGATGTACCTAATCACCTTTGGTGGGAAAGTAAAATGGTGCAGCCCAGCTGGAGGACACTGGTAGTTCCACAGGAAGCTAAGCATGGGGGTGCCATATGGTCCTGCAACTCTGATACTGGGTACAGAACTGGAAGAACTAAAAAGGTGGACACAAATGGACATTTGCACAATGGAGTTTATGGTGGCAGTAAAGGGTACATCAATTGATGAACCGAATGATGAACTGTAGTGTATACACAGAATGGAATATTCAGCTGCTACAAGAAGGAATGAAGGTATGCAACTAGCTGAATGGACATTGAGGACAGTATGTTGAGTGAAATAAACCAGAAATGAAAAGACAAACATAATGTCTCACTAACACAGACTAACGACAATGTGCAAACTCTGAGAACTGAATCTGAGAGCATGGGTTATCAGGAAAAGGCTCACTGTAAAGGTTCCTAAATTGTAAGCTCTTACAGCAGTCACATCTATTCCTGAGTTGTAATGGCTATTTCTGAATTCTGAGATGCTGAGCTCTTTGTGTATAACCTCGTTGGTCCCTGGAACTTTGGGTATCTATGTGACACCTGAGACTCAGAGCCAGAGCCTGGCAGCTATGAATGTTAGCACTACCCCATAAAGCAAAAAAAAGAGTCTGAAAAAGAGATCAGACTTCAATTAGAGATATGAACAAAATGGACTTGGTTAGGACTAAGGTAAATCAGACTAAAGGGTAAAGGACAATATTGATGGTGTTTTAAAACTTCAACTTCCGTGTGAGATCAAAGGAAGAGATGTTTATTAGGTGCAAAATCCATATATAGATAGATTTTATATATTTATATAAATATATAAATTATATATATATAATTTAATGTATATGGTCAGTTTATTCAAACACCATAATTACATGGAGGTTTGAACAGGGAGTGAAATATGGTTGGTTTGTACAGCTTAGTGTGGAGCCCTGATACATTCCAGAGTAACTTGGGCAGAGAATAAAAATATATTTGCAAAGCTCCCTTGGGGGACTGGAGGAAAATATGGAAATATTAAACTACCCCACCTGGGGAATTACTGATATTCTCACAAACATTAGGAACTAAGACGTGAGGAGCCCACAGGCAGAGCGAGGAGAGCCGGTCCCATTCGCCATGAATGCCTGTACCCCCATCTGGCACAGCTTAGGCCCAGCCCAGGAAAGCACAATGCCACTGCATCAATCGATACTGTGACACTTGGGCCCGGCGTGCTCTGGTGAGGTCAGCGATCACAGGGGGCCTACTTTAGCCTTAGTGTACACATGGGATGGATAAAGGGCAGCGACAGCATTGGGGAATACCATTGCAGTAGGCCAAGTCCTCGATCTTGGGACTTGTCCTTATGAAGTTTGTTACTACAAAGGAGAGGCTATGCCTACTTAAAACTGTGCCTAAGAGTCACCCCCAGAGAACCTCTTTTGTTGCTCAGATGTGGCCTCTCTCTCTAAGTCAACTCTGCAGGTAAACTCACTGCCCAGCCCTTTATGTGGGACATGACTCCCAGGGATGTAAATCTCCCTGGCAAAGTGGGACATGACTTGTGGAGATGAACTTGGCTGTGGCATCATGGGACTGAGAAAGCCTTCTTGATCAAAAGGGGGAAGAGAAATGAAACAAAATAAAGTTTCAGTGGCTAAGAGATTTCAAATAAGAGTCCAAAGGTCATTCTAGAGGTTATTCTTATGCGGTACATAAATATCCTTTTGCAGTTTTTAGTGTATTGGAATAGCTAGATGGAAATACCTGAAACTGCTGAACTACAACCCAGTAGCTGTGATTCTGGAAGACGATTGTATATCCATATAGCTTACACTGTGTGACCATGTAATTCTGAAAACCTTGTGCTCATACTCCTTTATCCAGTGTATGGATAGATAAGGAGAAAAATGAGGGCAAAAAGTAAATGAATAATAGGGAGGGATAGGGGTATGGGAGGTTTTGGGTGTTCTTTTTTACTTTAATTTTGATTCTTATTCTTTTTTTGTGTGGTAATGAAAATGTTTAATAATTGATTGTGGTGATGAATGAACAACTATATAATGCAACTGTGAACAACTGATTGTACACTGTGGATGACTGTATGGTTTGTGAATATATCTCAATAAAACTGAATTTAAAAAAGCAGGGGACAGACTAGGTAGCAGTATCAATACTCAAAGTGGATGAAAAGTCATGAGCAGAGAAAAATAACTGCCATTTATGGTCACAGCAACTTAGTGAAAAAGGTACTTACTGTTATATTCCCATACTTCAGAGGAAACTGAGGCTGAGATTAACTTGCCCCAAGTGCTAGAAATGGACTAGAATGCAGGTCTATTTGAATTCACAGCATGATCATGTAACAGTATGTATCTGAAATGTCAAACCTACATAGATTAGAATGGAATACAAAGGCACGAAAACCACATTCAAGAATTCGGCTTCCCTGTAAAGGCAATAGATGATTCAGCCACTAAAAGTTTTGAGAGCAGAGAAACAGTTAATGAAAGCATGGCTTGGATAAGGAAATTGGAAGATTTAGTCTAGAAACTTCATTTTTTTAAACTTTTTCTTCCCTTGACTTTATTTATCTGTGTTGTCCCGGAATATGTACAATCAATTTGCATGCCATCTGTATAGTAAAATACTGAATACCAAATAATAATTTAATAATTTGGTCAACTTAGAGGTAATAAACCACATATTAATACAAATGAATTCACTTTTCATGCAAGAAATAAACTATTTGTCTAAGAGATATTTTGATGGCAGATGTGACAAGATTTAGTAACTGATTGTAAGATACAGGCACAAGGGGAAGAAAGCATTAAAGTAAAGCCGAAGTTAAAAACCTGTGCAACTGTGCTAATGGGAAAACAGAAATTAACAAGAAAAATGAGCAGAAGGAGATAGATTTCTATCCCCTTTTGTACATGGGGAAGGTGGGGGAGTTTATGAATTTACTTTTAGGCAGGTTCTACTTGAACATATCTCATTAACAGCCTTCTGTGACCAGTGCTCAGGAGAGAAGTTATAGCTCAAGTCATGGACCCAAGACACTTCTACAAAGATTTGAAGTTAAGGGTATGAGTGAATCACTCAGATCACTGGGGGAAGATGGGAGGTGCTCTAGGAAAAAAAAAAGAAAGATCCTTTCCAACCAATGAATGTCTTTTCTTTTAGAGCTTGTAGTGACTTCCTGGATTTTCTCATTTAGAGAGAGGTCTGGTAACAGTTCTTATTTCATAAATTTCACATCCACTAAAATGCTTTACTATACAATACAGCTAGAACAGGAATGGAAAACTTGAACTGTTTTTGGCCTAGAGTTTCTATAACTATGTAGAACAGTCTGTGGGACATACTACCGCAAATGAATAATTTTAAAGAACTTCACTGTGCTTCTTCAGCTCAGACTTATTTCCTATTAATCCAGTCATCAAAAATGAAAAGATTAGATTGCATTTCGTAGTGGTATACTTGAAATCAAACATGCATGACTGAAAAAAAGCAAAGATACTATTCTAGATTAATTTCTAAAATGCTTCCTCCCATAAGGCACATATGAAACTATACCAGTAGCATAAAACTTTTAAATGTCTTAATAATAAACTTTGTTCTACAGTGATCATAACAGAAATTAAGTTTAGAACCTAGCACTATTTAATGTTTGGTATTTAAAATATTTATCAAACCAAAAAAGAACAAGTGTTTTTCCCTTCTTGAAATAAACTGCCAACAAATTAAAAACAAGAAGAGACAAAAGAAGGTTCTATGATCAATTGTTTGAGGCAGCATAATGTCATTTAAGAGGAGAGTACTTAAGACAAACTCAAACTAGGAACTCCAACAAACTTGAGACTCAGATAAACTTGGGTTTAAATAGTAATTCTGCCAGTTCCTAACTAGGTATCTTTGGGTGAGTTAAAGCTTTTGAAATCTCACTTTATTTAACTATGGAACAGTTATAATAAAACTACTTACCTCAAAATTAAAACAAATTAAGTATGTAGGCATTGTCTAACTGAGCCAGGCATATTGTACAATACTACATAACTGTTAGCTTCTCTTCCTTAGACATGCAACTAATAATGGGAATTCCAAAAGCTTGAAAGTATTAAAATCTTATTTATGAAAAAATTACAGCAAGATTGCAGAAAGTAACATGATTTAAATGTTAGTTCAAAAATACCACTTTTAAATCCTGTCCATTTCTGACCCAACAACCTCCTCCCAAAAGATAAAAAGAACGTTTAACTAAAGTAACAAGAATGTTAAAATTTTCATTCAACCAGTTATTTAAATTTAGCCCCAAAATTTGGCCAGTGTTTTTCCCAAATTAGTAAATATAACAATAAAGTTATATGTGAAATACCAACAGAATATTCTTACAAAACTTAAAAACAAAACAAAATCAATGAATTCCTTCGGATTAGAATTTTCACTCATCTACTCATAACACATTGTGCTAGGTAAGATTAGAGAGTAAGACCCCACTCTTTACAGAGCTTGGTGCCGAGTGTCAGATAATAAGAATCTTGTCATCTCATTTTGAAAAAACTATGGTATTTTAGGTCTTTACAACACACGGCAGGTCTGTATTAACTCCTACACTAAGTACCCTCTCCTCAGCTAGATTTCTAGCCACTTGAGCTACTAATCACCACTTAAAAACAGAATAAAAACATGACAATCTCTTAAAAAAAGCTTTTCAGCACTACTTAATTTTAAATATATATGCATGTGTGCGCATTTGCAGTTACTGACTTATGATTATTTACCAAAACACATGTGAATCCTGCACAGCAACTTTTCTGGATACAGAGATCTGCCTATGGCGATGGAGGATTACGGAGAACCTTGTTGCTCTCTCCATTTCATTGGGTTTGATCATTGCTTCCACCACACAGCACAGAGAAAAAAATATTTCCAAAAATGAAGATGAGGCAGACTTCCCATCCAGCAGAGACACAGAACATCACATTTCAGTGCAAGAACACAAGATGTAAAAACACAGCAGAATTCCAGAAGAAAATAACCTTAGCCTTAGTTGGGATTTCTTAAACACCATAATGTAACTGTCCATGTTTTCTACATGTCTGTACTGCCTTGAAACTTAAAAATGAAGCATGTTAAAAGTGGACATTTCTAAAATTATAACTACCTTATTCATATGTTGTCAGTTACTTTTGGGTTTGAGAAACGTCAAGATCCTCTTAATACTCAAAATTTGTAGACCCCCCCCCCTTTGGGGAATGGGACCTCACAGTAGCCAAAGCAAAGAGCAAATGACAGAACTAGTTCAATGATCAGATTTCTTATTTTAAATGTCTGACTGAGAACTTAGCCGCTCATCTGGTTCCATTTCTGCCATACATTTAAGATACAGTAGGAGCTGCAGAATCTCTCCCTTCGGAAGAAGTAATAGCAGGAAGATGGGGTGCCACCAGATTAGCCCTCGGGAGGACTGTTGCCAACCTGACCATGAAACTGTGTGTGTGGGGGGGGGTGCCGGCGGGAGGGCTGTCGAAATCTTTATGGGAGCAACTCCGCTGCCTCCCAGGGAACACGGAGCTGCAAAGCCTAGAGCTAAAGCCAAAAAAGAAAAGAAAGGAAAGGAAACAACAACAACAAAACAAAACACCAACAATAAACCTCCAAGGGGAAAGGAAAAAAAGCAGAAGACCAAGAAAAGAAGCATTTGCTTTCGGGAGCTGGGAGAAAGGAGGTTTGCTTCCTAAGCGATTTTTTTTTCCCTTTACCCCTCACACTCCACCACCCCCCTCCCCCACTACTTTCTCAGGTCAGGCCGTAGGGCTGGGCACTGCCCTTGGGCCGCTCCCAGGCCTGGACACAAACCCCTCTGCAGACCCCAGACCCGGGCAGGTCCCCGCGACTCCCACCTCTGCCTGCAGCCCCCGCGGCGCCGCCCTCCGCCCGCGCGCATCTCCAGGCGCCGCCGCCGCCTCCCGGATCCCGCTTCCTATTTTCATAGCTCACACCCTACATGGAGCGGAACGAGCAGGCCGGGCAAAGACCTGCCTCCCGCGCGGGGCCTTCAGTGACTGACAGGGGCAGGCACTTGCGCGCAGGGAGGAAAGAGGAGAAGAAGGGCACGGAGGGCACAGACCGATGGCCAATGCCCTTCCCCAGCCGCCAGACTTCAGACTGACACACCGGGCCTCTGCTACTTCCCGGACGGATGGGTTCTTTCGCCCCCGCAGCTCTTACCTTCTCCTCATCAGACAACTGCTCTTCTAGATCCGCCATCTTCCTTCTGGCGACAAACCGCGGCAGCGGCGGCAGCGGCCACCTGACTTCCCCCTTTTCGTGCAGTCCTCCGCGCCGCGCGCCCCCGCCAAGGGAGGGGCCCAGCGCCTAGGCCGCCGCGCACGCGCCCTGGGGACCCCGCCTCCCTCAACCCGGCCCGCGGAGATGGAGCTCAGCCGCGCGCATGCGCGGGCGCCTCGGAGGACAGGGAGGGGGAAAGAGTCGCCTACCGCCGCCTGCTGCAGGCTTGTGAGCATCATGAATACAAGCTTCTTTCCCACTAGTGGCCATATGGCCCATCCTGTAACGAGTACATTATGAGTCCTTGATTATGTTCCCATGAAGTGCTGAACTCTGCCAGCCAAAATGTGAAAACGCGTACCAAAGAAAGCCTTTTAAGAATTCTTTTTTGAAAAAAATTATTACTCAGCTTTAATTAAGACATACACGCACACCCTGGTCCGTGATTGGAAGGTTGCTCCTGATATCTTTATTTATTCATTCATTCAACAAATATTTACTGGTCCTTTGTTGTGTACCAGGCACTGTGTTACTTTTCTAGTTACATAAAATGTTGAGCAAAAACAGAGCCCTATTCTCAAGAATCTCATTGTCTCTATGTATTAAACAAACATATTTTGAGTATCTGGGAAGGCACGGTACTCTTGCATAGGAATACAAAGTTATGTTAGACGTGGGCTCTACACTTCAGAATAGCGTTGCCAGGTTAAATACAGAACACCCAGTAAATTTGGATTTCAGATAAACAATGAACATTTGTAAAGTATAAGTATATCCCATGAAGCATTTGAGACACCCTAAACAGTTATTCATTGTTTTTCTGAAATTCAGTTTTTACTGGGCATCCTTAATTTTATTTGCTGAATCTGGCAACTTTTATTCCTGAAGCTTCATGTTTACCAGGAGAATGAAGATGGACTCAAATAATACCAGGTATAAAATAAGAGCTACAAATAAAATTCTGTGGAGGATTCAGAGTAAATCATTTCTGGTAGAGGGCAAGCAAGATTAGGGACTGTGTCATGGAGATGGTAATTTTGCTAGAAGTTATACCTTAAAGGCTGAAGAAAATTAAGATGAGGTGTAAGGAAGAAGGATTCAAAATAGAAGAGACAGAATAAGCGAAGATATAAATAGGGGAATCCCAAGTGTGTTGGGTAATTAGTACATAGCTCTGGGTAACAGGAAGTTCAGTATACTTAAAGAAAGTTGGAACAAATAAAGCAGGAAAGGAGGCTATTGCTAAAGGGTTGAGGGTCTTGTTTGTCTATCAGCACTGCCTCTCACACTGTATCTGTAAATCAACAGGGAATGTTGAAATGCAGTTGCTGATTCAGTAGGTCTGATGGAACTGGAGATTTTGCATTTCTAACAAGCTCCTAGGTGATGTCAGTGTTGCTGTTCCATGGACCACACCTTGGGTAGCAAGGCCTTAGAATTTAGATAGAAGTTAAGATTTTATTGAGTAGAAAATGAGAAGCTGTTGATAACTTTTGAAAACTGGTATGGCTTGATCAGAAATGTGTCTAGCAAGATGAATCTGGCAGCTGCGTGTAAATAACATATATGAGACTTCATTACAGAGTTCAAGTAACTATACAGATGCAACTATACAGATGCAAGACAGTATCACTAAGTAATTTACTGGGTGTTCATAGCATGAAAATTACTTGTAGATGCAGAGCAAACAGAAGCCATGATATCCAGAGGCTTACAGCTGGGGAGAAAACAGGAAAGGAAAGAATGCTGACACTTGCAGGAAAAAGCACGTATCCAGTTGAGGCTAGAAGTTACGGAGAAAACATGAAAGAGCGTAAACCAAACCGTGTGATTTGTTTTACAGTTTCAAGGCATTGTTTCATTGATTTCTTGCTGCAACGTGAAGTAAGGTGTTTATCAGTATTATTATACCCATTTTACAGAAGAGAAAACTGAGACTAAATTATTTGTCCAAGGTTGCATAGCTCCCAAGTGACAGAAGTGGGACAGAATCCAGGCATCTTATTCTATCTTTCATTTTATTTCCACTGCAAGAATTTTCTTTCTCCTTCTTTAAAGTCTGGGCACTCTCCCCCAAACAAAATTTAATAAAAGTGATTACTTTCTCATCCCATCAGTTCTATTCACCTGCCACCTGCCACTTCAACAGTGCTTCTGTTGTTTTTTTTTAATTTCATTTTTTTCTGTTTACTTAGCAACACCTTATCAATAATCTATACAAATGCATACTCAGTAAATGTTGTTCCTTGATTAGTTGGCTGCTCTCTTCCTCTAGAAACCTCACCCAAATCTGATAATGTTTTGCAATAACTTGAATCGGAGTATATTTATAACGGTAACCTCGATGATACTTGACACGTGGTTCCCCATGGTAACACAACTGGTAATTATGTATGGTGTCTATAGTCTTTTCAGTAACTTCCCAATGCCACCCTCTTGGTAGAGTTTAAAAGGAATTATAGAATTTAAGTAACCCAGGGGTCCTGTAAGATTTAAATATAATATGGAATGACCATTATATGATTGCAAAGAGAAATGTACTGGCATTTTTGGAAATCAGCCACTTAATAATGAAGAAAAAAGAAACAAATATTCCTCCCCCACACAATTCTACCTACTAAGTTAGCATTATCTACCTTTTTCTTATTTAATTTCTATATTCACCTTTCTTTTATTTATTAACTGAGTGATCTTAGCCTGCTCAATTAACAGCACCAGAATCTGTTCTTTTTTTTTTTTTAAGTTCTTTCTTTGGCAGTGTTTATTTTTAAGTTACTTGTAACCTTCTAAATCTGTTTTCCTATGGATGTGCTCTATGTCCTCAGCTAGATTTTAAGCTCTACATGGTCAGAGGTTACCTAATTTCTTAGAATCACATTCTTTAGGCTCGTCTAGTACCAGCCTCTCATTTTTAGGTGAGCAAGTTAAGCCTTAGATAAATTTAATGACTTAACAAAAATTGCACATCTAGCTGGTATTATTTTAGACCCTAGTGTCCTGATAGTTAAGACTCAAGTTTTTTTTTTTATCATGTGATATAATGAAAACATATAATATAAATAATAATATAATGTATAATAAGATGATAGATATTCAATAAGTAATATTGACTGACCACTAAATGGTTGCACCAGATATAGGCTTCTGTAAGAAGTGTAATATCTGCACTGGAAAACTAATACCTAAAGTTTAAAAGTTTGACTTCTGAAAAAAATTATTGCTGTTGGACAACTGATACATGGTTGATTGTGCGTATGGTCAAATCAACATACACTGATTTCAATAATGTAACTGATCTCAAATAATGTCTTTTATGGCAGTGGAAAGGTGTGAAAAATCATGCATGTTTTAAAAATAATTGTCTTTCTAAATCAAATAATTTCTAAATCAAATAATGGCCTTAAACTTCAATTACTTATATTTGAGTAAGTGTGTCTTACCTCTGGTCCATTTCCTCAGTTAGTTTTGAAAAGGTCCCTGTGAAGTGACACCCCTGGAGAAGCTTGACATGGATTATTCTAGAGCTACCAAGTAATTATTGAAGAAACTTCTCCCCCATCTGAATATGCTTCCTTTATAATTTGGTTCCTGCCAACCTTGGTCACTGTCCCAAATGCACGTCAGTGGAACACACATAGCTACTTACTTATGCATGGCACTCTCTTATGCCTCTGTTGCAGCTCTTTTTGGAAGGGCAGTTGGGGTGCATGGCTAAAAGAAGGAGAAATGGAAACTGAGTGGCAGGGGGACAAAAAGGATGTTTTTCAAACATCCTTTCAAACCTTATAATCTCATTTTCTTATAGAAACTTGATCTTGACCATAAGCTTCTCACCCTAAATGTGGGGATGGAGGCCAAGTGTAATGAGTGTTATACTGGAGTCAAAATAGCTCCTTTCCTTTCATGACCGTGGTAAACAGAATAATGGCCTCTCAAAGATGTCCATGTCCTAATTCCTGGAACCTGTGAATATATTAGGTTCTCAAAGATGTCCATGTCCTAATTCCTGGAACCTGTGAATATATTAGGTTCATGGCAAAGGGGAATTAAGGTAACAGAATTAAAGTTGCTGAACAATTGACCTTAAACTAGGGATAGTATTTTAAATTAGCTAGGAGAACCAGTGCGATAACAAGATCCTTAAATGTGGAAAAGGAAGGCAGAAGAGTCATTGTCAGAGTAAAGTGATGTGAGAAAGAGTCAACTGGCCATTGTTGGCTTTAAAAATGGACAAGGAATGAGGGCAGCCTCCAGAAGCTAGAGAAGGCAAGAAAACGGAAGGAACATAGCCTTGCTGACACTTTGATTTTAGCTCAGTGAGACCCATTTTGGACATCTGAACTCCAGAACTATAAAATAAATTTGCGTCATTTAAATCCACTAAATTTGTGACCATTTATTACAGCAGGAACAGGAAACTAATACAATGATTAACCACTGTTCTCATAAAAAGTTTATGTACATCGATTCTTTCTTCTCTTGATATGTGAGTCTTCCCATGAACACTATCATAACTGTATTTACTTATACAATCTTTGGGTTAGAGACTGTACCACATTCATTTTATATTTTGTCACTAAGAATAAGGACAACCACATAGTATGTTGATAACATTTGCTGAGTTGAAATTATATAGAATTGTTTCCTCAAGAACAGAGATTCCTGAAACCTGTACTACCAGCCTTTCAGATATGACTAGAAATGATAGAATTAGGTGTCAAATTTAGGGTTACAAAAGGACATTGTAAGTACCTAGCTTACAGCTATGTTGTTTGATATAGTAAGACTAGAAATTGAGCACTGGTAATGTGGTTAGTTCAAATTGAGATGTGCTTAAGTGTAAAATACACACTGTATTTTGAGGACTTACTATCAAAAAAAGAATTTAAAATATATCATTAATTTTGTATTGATTATATGTTGAAATGATATTTGGAATATCGATTCAATATATTATAATTATTAAACTTAATTATAATATATTAAAATTATTTTCACCTCTTTTTACTTTTTTACTTTTTTAATGTGACTATTAGAAAATTTATAATTACATATGTGGCTTTGCAGTATAATGAAAAACTTGGCTGTTCTTTGTCCTCAGTGCCTGGGGAAGCAACCTCTGAATCTTTGGAATTTCCTATGATAGGTGTGTCTTTTTTTCTTCTTGTTGGGCCCATGACCACACCTGATAGTTCATATGCTTACAAAATGACAGGGAGGGGCCAGACACACCTGTAGTCTTAGTATGGTGTTGGTCCCACCAGAAAGACCAATAGTATGATTAGGGGGTTGAGGATTTTTTATCAGCCCCTCCCCAACCTCTGGGAAGGGAAGGAGACTGGAGATTTTTTCACCCACATGGACACTGATTGTATCAATCTTGCCTACATAATGAGATTCCACAGTAATTCGGGGTACTCAGAGATCTGAAGAGATCCGTGATTGAGAAAATACATCTCTGATACAGAAGGGTGATGTATTTTGACTTCACGGGAGAGGACACAGAAGCTTGTGTTTGAGAACCTCTCAAAACTTGACCTATACATCTCTTCTTTTGGCTTCTTTTTATTTGTATCCTTTTACTATAACAACTATAATTGTAAATATAGGGCTTTCAGCAAATTCTGTGAATTGCTCTAGCGAATTATCAGACCTGAGGAATGGTGGGTATATCAAGGATGATTGATCCATTAACAACAAAATATTTGTGTGAGTGTGCACACATGTTATGTGTGAGGCTGGGCTCATTCTGTTTGTTCCTTTTTTCTAATTCCTTTGAGTTTCAAATGATGTGTCAAAATGTATTCTTCATTTCCAGTCATTAAACTAATGTTATAGCATTAAAATCTCTGGAGGTGGGGCCTTAGCAACATCATTTTTTATGAAGCTTCTCAGGTGATTTTAATGTGCCTCAGGGTTGAGACCCACTAATGTAACTTCTTTGGGTGCTTTAACTAAGTACTTGTTGGAACCCAGGGCTCTCCCTCCCTAATGGGGAATGAATCCCCACAGCAGGTAGCAGCCTGTGAGGCAGGGACAGAAGTTGAAGGTCATCAGACCTCCTCAGGGAAGAAAGTATGTACAGATGGTATTGTAAACAAAGCATTGAAACTCCCCTCCCCTGATCACTGTTGATAACGAATCTCCAGACCCCTGTGTCACTAGACCCTGCTAAAACTCTGTTCTCGTACCCTATGAAATGCATTTGCCTAAACCCTCATAAGCTGCCGTTTGCACTTCCTACCCTTGTGAAGTGCTGAATTCAATTTTCCTCAGAAGGCCGCCACTGGGGAACCTCTCCTGTTTTTAAGTCCTAATAAACCCATGTCTCACTCTTTGCCCCGCATGCTCTTTGGTCTTAGGGCTGTGCTGACCCAAACACTCCAAGAGCTGGGTTGGAACAGTACTTCCAAGTTATAATGCAGCAGAGGTCCCTAAAGAAGGTTCTAAGCCAGTGCTATCCTACAGAAATACAATAGGAGACACAAATGTAGGCCTGTACAGTGTATTAATGATCCATGCAAACTAGAGGAAGAGGAGGGCGTTATAAAGCTCAGCAGTGCCTCACTAGATTTGGTGACAAAGGGGCCTCAGCTGAGTTGATTACCAACAGTGATTAGGCTCACTGGCCTTCAATGTCTGTGCTCCGGTAATGGGCACTGTGTGCTCAAGGCTCCACCCTTTTCCCTGAGGGGAGGGATGGGTGCCGACCTCTGGGTTGCCACAAAAATATTTTACCACTTCAAATTTTTGGAGGAATGACAGGCTGAAATAAGACCCACTGGGCTGCCTGAGCTCATGCATAATGACATCTTACATATATACACAGGCTATCATTCTCATTCAATAAGAAATTAACTGAGCAAGTTGCCAGTAGTGTACAAGCAAATTTAGGAAACATAAGAGTACTGAAAATAGACTGTGTCCTAAAAATGCTAACAGGTGTAGTTTCAAAAACTTTTCTGTAAGTAGAGAACCTCCAGGATGGTAAGACAGAGGCATTTGAAGTTACTGAGGGATCAGAGGGCAGTGGACTGTGGCTAGAACAGCTTTCGGGGTAGGAGTTGTGCTAAATTCGCTTAGAACTCAGTGTTTGTGGATTGGTAGAAAAGAGAAATGTAGGAGATAGCAGGATGAGTGAAAGCAGTGGGGCAGGAATGAGCAGGATAATTACCGGCGGGCTCATACCTTTTCTTCCTTTTCCCTGACTGCCAAATTAGGAACTAACCCCTAGTTTGTTACAATCCTCAGAAATTGAGGCAGAGGAAGACAGCCCTTAGGGCTGAGGTTTAGGGCAGGATGGGCCAGTTTACTGGTAAGGTATGCTCCATTTCTGGGAGTGACTGAGATATCATGAAAGAAGTTATCAGATCAGGAACATGGAAACAGCAATAGAACTGAAGGAAGGTTATACCCATGAGATACTTTGGTGCTCTTGATTGGAGGTAGGAGGCCAGTTATCAAGCATGGAGCCCCATATCAAGTTGGACTGGAAGCAGGATTTGAGGATAAGTCTCAAATACTGATTTGGAATGTCTTAAGTCTCCTCTTGCCTCATTAAGATTAGTCTGGAAATAGAGTAGGGCTGATTCTGCAGGTGACTTTAACTGTAGAGAGAAAGAGAGAGCAAAACCAGGAGCTCACCTGAATAGGGTTTGACACAGTGCAAAGCAGGAAGTTGGAGGATAAAGACTTTTAAATTCCAGGAGATTTCCCATGCCCTAATGTAACTTACATTCCAGTTGGGAAAGCTAGAATTCAAGATACAAAAAGATGATCCCACAAGACAAATACATAAATACAATATTAATATCATGAATGAGAAATGTTTTCTTAATATATATGAGATTAAATGTAATATATTGAAACAATATAGGGAAAGAAGGAAATGTTTTAGAAGAAATGAGGAAATTTGTGGAGGTCTATAGATAGACTTAAATTCCACTTGTCATATATTTCATAATCATGTGCAACACTGCTAATCTTATGACTGAAGTATGAATTTTTGAGGCATATTACAATATTAAACTATTAATATTACTCTAATTCTTAATGCTTCTAGAGAAACTCTAGATTCTAAAGATGAGTGAACATGTGCTTGCTTCCATGAGCTTATATGCCAACCACATCTTAGAAGAGAGGCTTATTTTAGGAAACAGTTTTCTAATTTCACAATATTTGACATTGTAAGACAAAGTAAGAGATTGATGTAAAACAGAACAAATTAGAGTGTCTTGCATGGTATTGAAGAAAGAAATGTCTGCATCTTGGGAGAATAATTTCCCTTTATGAGAAGGTGTCATATTTCCAGTATAACACTTCTGTATTTTGGCTCAAGGGAGAATTAGCTGTGTGACTTCTGTCAATTAGTTAAATCATTTTGGGCCTCAATTTTATCACCTGTTGAAAAGGAAACAACAGCTATACCACATTGTGTTTTTTTTAGGAAAAAATGATGTGTAAATATTCTATACTTTATAAATAAATAATGCATTGCTGTACTGAATTCCATCCTATGGAAATTGAATCTTATTCATTCATCTTCACTGTAATAACAGTAATGAATAAATAAAATATTTCCAAAAATATTTGTTTTTATTTACATTAAGCATTATAAAAACATTTTTCAACTTCTGGGGAAGATGGCAATCTTCCCATCTGTCCTCCCATCAATCCTCCCACCAAAACAACTATTAAACAGGCATGAACTGTCTGAAACAACTTTTTTGAAATGTTAGAGGCCAGAACACTATACAGCATCCAGAGAAAAATGGGAGGGAGAGGCAGATAAATTATGGTAAAGAGCTATAAATTGCTCTCTCTGTGCAGTGGCTACCAGTGTCCATCTTCCACCCCCGCAGCAGGTGTCTTGGGGTTCTGACTAGCTGCTGGGGACAGAAAGAAACATAAAAGTCCTTTTTCCCAAGAACAAGGGTATACATGGCTAGTTGCTGATCACGGTTTTTGTTTAGCAAATTCAGATATCCAGGTCCCTGGCTCTGAGGGAGCTATTGTTTCAACCCACCCCAGTCAGGGGAGGAGATGGTGGAGATTTAAAGATGCAGTGCTTCCTCAGGGCCGCAGGGGACAATTAGCTGAAGGGCTGCATTTTCTGGGCAGGCCAGGAAAGCTAAGTTTTGAAGAGCCATTGGAGAAACTTTTGACTCCCTTCCTGATCCCTTCCCCAGGACACTTTGTAGCCAGTCTGTACCCTCTCTGTGAGTTCCTGGCCCTGTTCTGACTGGGAAAGACTGACTTGGGAAAGTCCTTTCTGAGGTGGCCCTCCTCTCAGACTTTTCTCTCCAGGCAAAAGCAGAGTGAGACAATGAAAGGAGTATAAAAAACTATAGAGGTGGACAGTCTGGAAAGGCCTGCCAGCCTCAAATACCTGAGAAAGGGAGGTTTGTCTCCTGGGAAATAGAGAGGTCAACCAAACTCCTGTGAACAGGGAAACTCAAAAACAACTAACAGGCAAAAACCCAGGCAAGACAAGGCCCAGGAAGACAGGGAAAATCCTGGACATTGCATTTGCCTTGGGCAGACCTTCCTGATAGGAGGGCTGAAGTTCAAGAAAATCTCTGTCCTATCATCAGCTGGTTAGAAAACTAAGAAACAGGCATCCCAGGGAGTAAATTGTAGATTTAACACTTTAAAATATTAAAATGTACAGTGTGCAATAAAAGAGTATAAGGCAAACAAAGAAACAAGAAATGGCCCTTCCAAAGAAAGAGGATAAAAATACAGAATACACCAATGAAGGAGACAAGAATGTGGACATACCAAATAAAGGCTTTAAAAAAATTGTCTTAGAAGTGCTCTTGGCGATGAAGGAAAGTACAGAGAAAGAGCTAAAGGATATCAGGAAAACAATGAATGAACAATATGAGAGTCTAAGTAAAGAGACTGAAATTTTCAAAAGGAACCAAACAGAACCACTAGAGTTGAAGACTACAATAACTGAAAGGAAAAATACTGAGGAGAGTTTCAAGAGGACATTGGAGTTAGCACAAGAAAGAATCAGTGAGCTTGAAGACAAGACACTTGAAATGAGTCAGGCTGAGCAGCAGAAAGAAAAAAGAAATATTAAAAGTGAAAATAGCCTAAGATAACTTTGGGACACCATCAAGTGCACCAATATATGTACTATGGGAGTCCCAGAAGAAGAAGAAAGAAAGAAGGGGCAGAAGGAATAGCCAAAGAAATAATGACAGGGAACTTCCCAAACTAGCAAAAGATGTTAATATGCACATCCAAGAAGCTCAGAGAACACCAAACGAGATAAACATGAAGAAAAACATACTCCATTATATCTTTTTTTTTTTAATTTTTATTGGGATTGTTCAGATACCATACAATTATCCAAAGATCCAAAGTGTACAATCATTTGCCCCTGGTACCCTCATACAGCAGTGCATACATAGCCACACTTAATTTTTGTTCAATTTTTAGAAGCTTTTCATTATTCCAGACAAGAAATAAAGTAAAAGATGAAAAAAGAAAAAAAGAAAAGGAAACTCGAATCCTCCCCTATCCCTAACCAACCCCCCTCAATTGTTGACTCGTAGTGTTGGTATAGTACATTTGTTACTGTTTATGAAAAAATGTTGAAATACTACTAACTGTAATATATAGTTTGCAATAGGTATTTATTTCTTCCCTATATGCTCCCCTATTATTAACTTCTAATTGTATTGTCATACATTTGTTTTGGTTCATGGAAGAGATTTCTAATATTTGCACAGTTAATCATGGACATTGCCCACCATAGGATTCAGTTTTATACATTCCCATCTTTTGATCTCCAACTTTCCTTCTGGTGACATATATGACTCTGAGCTTCCCCTTTCCACCTCATTCACACACCATTCGGCACTGTTAGTTATTCTCACATCTTCATCCTATATCTTGATACCTTATATTTCATGTCTATGAGTTTACATATTATAATTAGTTCCTGTCAGTGAGACCCTGCAATATTTGTCCTTATGTGTCTGGCTTATTTCACTCAGTATATTGGTCTCGAGGTTTTGTCATCAACTCATTTTTTTTTAAATATGGTTTTGTTCACACACCATACATTCCATTCTAAGTAAATAATCAATGGTTCTCTGTATGGTCATATATTTATGTGCTCACCACCTTCACCACTATCTATATAACGGCATCTACATTTCTTCCACATGGCAGGAGGGAGCATCAAAGAAGGTAGAGAGGCAAAAGAAAGAGGAATAAAAATGACAGCTAGGAAGCAGCAAAAGGAAAAATAACCTTAAATCAAATCAGAGTAAAGAGTCAGACAACACCACCAATGTCAATTGTCTAACATGCCTCCCCTATCCCCCCGTCTTATCTGCATTTCCCTTGGTATATTGCCTTTGTTACCTTAAAGGAAGCATAATGCAATGATTCTGTTAGTTACAGTCTCTAGTTTACGTTGATTGCATCCCTCCCCCAATGCCTCCCCATTTCTAACACCTTGCAAAGTTGACATTTGCTTGTTCTCCCTCATAAAAGAACGTATTTGTACATTTTATCACAATTGTTGAACACTCTAGATTTCACCAAGTTACACAGTCCCAGTCTTTATATTTCCTCCTTTCTTCTGGTGTCTCACATGCTCCCAACCTTCCTCTCTCAACCGTATTCATTGTTATCTTTGTTCAGTGTACTTACATTGCTATGTTACTGTTTCCCAAAATTGAGTTCTAAACCACATACTCCTGTCTTCTCCTATCACTCTGTAGTGCTTCCTTTAGTATTTCCTGTAGGGCAGGTGTCTTGTTCACAAAGTCTCTCATTGCCTGTTTGTCAGAAAATATTTTGAGCTCTCCCTCATATTTGAAGGGCAGCTTTGTTGGATATAGGATTTTTGGTTGGTGGTTTTCCTCTTTCAGTATCTTAAATATATCACACCACTTCCTTCTTGCCTCCATGATTTCTGCTGAGAGATCAGCACATAGTCTTATTAAGCTCCCTTTATATGTGATGTATTGCTTTTCTCTTGCTGCTTTCAGGATTCTCTCTTTGTCTTTGACATTTGATAATCTGATTATTAAGTGTCTTGGCATAGGCCTATTCAGATCTATTCTGTTTGGAGTATGCTGCGCTTCGTGGATCTGTAATTTTATGTCTTTCATAAGAGACAGGAAATTTTCATTAATTATTTCCTCTATTATTGCTTCTGCCCCTTTTCCTTTCTCTTCTCCTTCTGGGACACCAATGATACATACATTCTTGTACTTTGTTTCATCTTTAAGTTCCCGGAGACGTTGCTTATATTTCTTCATTCTTTTCTCCATCTGCTCCTTTGCGTGCAGGCGTTCAGGTGTTTTGTTCTCCAGTTCCTGAGTGTTTTCTTCTGCCTCTTGAGATCTGCTGTTCTATGTTTCCATTGTGTCTTTCATCTCTTGTGTTGTGCTTTTCATTTCATAGATTCTACTAGTTGTTTTTTTGAACTTTTGATTTCTGCCTTATGTATGCCCAGTGTTTTCTTTACAGCCTCTATCTCTTTTGCGATATCTTCTCTAAACTTTTTGAATTGATTTAGCATTTGTTGTTTAAATTCCTGTATCTCAGTTGAAGTGTACATTTGTTCCTTTGACTGGGCCATAACTTTGTTTTTCTTAGTGTAGGTTGTAATTTTCTGTTGTCTAGGCATGGTTTCCTTGGTTACCCCAATCAGGTTTTCCCAGACCAGAACAGGCTCAGGTCCCAGAGGGAAGAAATATTCAGTATCTGGTTTCCCTGAGAGTGTGTCTTAGAAAATTGCTCCACCCTTTGATGCCTTGGGTCACTGTGCTTTTCTGCCCAGCAGGTGGTGCCTGTTAGCCTATAATTCTTGACTGGTGTGAGGAGGTATGGCAGTGTTCCCCAGGCTCTGGGGTCTGGTTCTGAATGGAAAGGGCCCCACCCCTTTCCTCTTAGAGAAGATAGACCCCCTAGGGGGAGGTCATTAGCATTTCAATGGTCTCTCTCTCTGCCTGTGCTATCTCCACCCTTCTTTGAGTCACAGCACTGGGAACTGTAATGGCTGGGGCTTTCTCCACTGAGCCGAAAAAGAAACAGATAGTCCCCTTCAGACCTAGTCCAAGGCGACCCTCTGGCTCTCCAAGGTCAGTCATCACCCAGAGCCTCCGTCTGTTTTGGGGGGATTCGTACCTGTAGTGAGCAGTTCACGCTCACTACTTAAAACCCCAGTTGGAGCTCAGCTGAGCTGTATTTGCTTGCTGGGAGAGAGCTTCTCTCTGGCACCACGAGGCCTTGCAGCTCAGGCTATGGAGGGGGGGGGACCTCACAACTTGGATCCGCAGGTTTTACTTACAGATTTTATGCTGTGTTCTTGGGCATTCCTCCCAATTCAGGTTGGTGTATGATGAGTGGATGGTCTCGTTTGTCCCTCCGCAGTTATTCTGGATTATTTACTAGTTGTTTCTGGTTTTTTGTAGTTGTTCCAGGGGGACTACTTAGCTTCCACTCCTCTCTATGCCGCCATCTTCCCCGTCTCCACTCCATTATATCTTGATTACACTTTATCAAATGCAAAGGAAAAGGAGAGAGTTCTGAGAGCTGGAAGAGAGAAGCAACATGTTACGTGTAAGGGAGTCCCAATTAGATTGAGTGCCAATTTCTCATCAGAAACCATGGAGTCAAGAAGGCAGTGGGTTGAAATACTTAAAGTGTTGAAGGAAAACAACTGCCAGCCAATAATTTTATATTTGGTGAGACTGTCTTTCAAAAATGAGGGAGAGATTAAGACATTCTCAGAAAAACTAAAGGTGAGAGAGTTCTTCACCACTAGACGGCTCCCTGCACAATGCTAAAGGGAATTCTTCAGACTAAAAGGAAAATACAGTAGACAGTGGTTCAAAGCAGCATAAAGAAATAAAGAACTGTGGTAAAGGCAACCATTTGGGTAATCATAGATACTAGTATTATTGTATTGTATTGTTTGGTATGTAACTCCACTTGTTATTTCCTACGGGTGCTAAAATGCAAATGCATAAAAAGTAATGATAAATCTAGGATTTTGGACATACTGTGTACAAAGATATGTGGTAACAATTACTCCCCCCCAAATGGTGGGGGGACAGAAGGGTATAGGAAAAGAATATGTATATGCTTTGAAGTTAAGTTGGCATCAAACCAAATATGATCGTTATATATTTAGGTGTTTAATTTTAGCCTCATGGTAAACACAAGGAAAATAGATGGAAAATGAATCCAGATAGAAATGAGAAGGCACTCAGTATGGTACAACACAAAAGAGCAAATAAATACAAAAGTAGCTTTAATGAAAGTGAGGGACCAAAAAGGTATAAGGCTTAGAAAGGCTAAAGAGCAAAACGACAGAACAATGCCCTGTATTATCAATAGTGACTTTAAATGTAAATGAATTAAATTCTCCAGTCAAAAGGTAGAGATAGAATGGATAAAAAAAGAATTATTCAACTACATGCTGTCTGTAAGAGACTTACCTTAAAGTTGAAGATACAAGTAGGTTGAGGATGACAGGAATGAAAAGAATATACCATGCAAGTATCCAAAAGAGAGCTGGGGTGGCTATACTAATATTGGATAAAATGGACTTTAAATAAAAAACAGGTATGAGGGACAAAGATGCTCATTACATGCTGATAAAGGGGACAACTCAACAGAAAGGTGTAACAATTATATAACCACCTAACAGCAGAGCCCCAAAATATATGAAGCTAATACTGGCAGATTTGAAGGGAGAAATTGACAATTCTACAGTAATAGTAGGAGACTTTAATATACCACTCCCAATAATGGATAGAACATCTACAGAGAAGATCAGTAAGGAAGTACAGGACTTGAATGATAAACTGAACCAACTAGACCTAACCAACATATATACAGCACTGAGCCCAATGAAAACTGGATATACATTCTTCTTGAGCACATATGGATCATTTTCTAGGATAGATCATAGGTTGGGTCACAAAACAAGTTTTAATAAATTTGAAAATATTGAAATCATGTAATGTATAGTCTAATGCCACACAGAATGAAGCTAGAAATCAATAACAGCGGGAGAGATGGAAAATTAACAAATATGTAGCAATTAAACAGCATACTCTGAAACAACCAGTGGGTTAAAGAGGAAATCAGAAGCAAAATTAGGATGCATCTTGAGGTTAAAGAAAATGAAAATAAAACATACAAAAACTTATGGGATGCAGCAAAGGCAATGCTGAAAGGGAATTTTAGGGCTCTAAATGCTTCCATTAAAAAAAGAGAAAGATTTCAAATCAGAGGTCTAACCTCAAAACTGGAAGAGCTAGAAGAAGAGCAAACTAAACCCAAAGTGAACAGAAGGAAGGAAAGAAGAAAGAGTAGAGCAGAAATAAATGAAACTGAGAATAAAAAAACAATTGAGAGAATTTACAAGATCAAATGTTTGTTCTCTGAGAAGATCAATAAAATTGGCAAACCCTTAGCAAGACTGACAAAGAAAAAGAGAGACTATGCAAATTTAAAATCAGAAATGAGAGGGGGGACATTACTACTGACTGCACAGAACTAAAAAGGATCATAAGAGGATACTATGAATACATGTATGCCAACAAATTAGACAACCTAGTTGAAGTGGACAAATTGCTAGCAACACATGAACAACCCACACTGAATTGAGAAGAAATGGAGACCTCAACAGAACAAATACAAGTATTTTGTAAATAAAAATTAACTGAGAGAAACTAAGATGGTGGCTAGGTGAGACAGGGCAAAAAAATACCTCTGTGAAAAACACTAGATAAAAACCAGAAAGTGACCCAGAATACCGGTTACAGCGATGCACCAGCTGCACGAGGTATGCTAGTGTCACAGGGGCTGTATACTTGGTGAAGCCGGGGGTCTGCATTCTGAAATGAGTGAGTAAGCTGGCTGGAAGACCCACAGCCATGTGGCGTTGTGGGGAAGCCAGGGCTTGGCATTTGGAGACCGACTGGTTCTTTTAAAAAAAAAAAAAGGGAAAAACCCAGGAGCGGCTGCAGTTTCGGGAGTGGGAACCACGCAGTAAAACACAGCAAAAGGGGGCTGGTCCAGACTCTCGGTGTCTGGCCTGGAAGATAGCCCGGTGCAGATACCCTCAGGGCCGGCGGAATGGAGGGGAGAGCCGGAAGCAGAAAGAAACCCCACGGCTAGCAGCTGGCTCCCCAGAGGGCTGGATAATCTCCTGCCCGGGGCCATGCCCACAGCCCAGAGCCCCGCCAATTGTCCTGGACCTGGGAAAGAGGAACCGTGCAAGGAGGTGGGGGTTGAGAAACCCCATTCAGCCATCTTTGCATCAGGCTGAGAGCGCCGCTGCTCAGCCTGGAGGCATGGGGCTTCCCTTGAGGGATGGCGCACATTGGTGACGTAGCACAGCATTCCCTCTGCAGAGCTCCTGGAGGATAGTGGCTGGGTGGAGGGACCTGCTCGGAGAACCCCAGGATGCTACGCCAAGTCCAGTGGTTTGTGGAACAGCAAGAGAGAAGGTCTGGGGCTGAAATGAAATGAAGGCTTAGACCCTTGCAGCAGTCTTGAATCTCCGGGAACCTGGGGGATTTGAATATTAAAGCTGCCTTTCCTCCCTGGCCACCCGTACACATGCCCCACATTCAGGGCAGATTGCTCCAGCAACACACCCAAACTGAGTTCTCCAAATGAACCCCACAAGAATCATTTCCCCACACACCATGGAGACAAGGTGGAGAACTGACTTGAGGGGTATAGGTGACTCACATATGCCATCTGCTGGTTAGTTAGAGAAAGTGTATGCCACCAAACTGTGTTTCTGAAAAATTAGATTGGTATCTTTTTTTTACAACTTGAAAGAACCCTATCAAGCAACGCAAATGCCAAGAGGCCAAAAACAACAGAATATCTTAATGCATATGATAAAACCAGATGATATGGAGAATCCAACTCCAAACACACAAATCAAGATATCAGAAGAGACTCAGTACTTGGCACAATTAATCAAAGAACTACAATTGAGGAATGAAAACATGGCAAAGGACTTAAAGGACATCAAGAAGACCATGGCCCAGGATATAAGTGACATAAATAAGACCCTAGAAGAGCATAAAAAAGACATTGCAAGAGTAAATAAAAAAATAGAAGACCTTATGGAAATAAAAGAAACTGTTGGCCAAATTAAAAAGACTCTGGATATTCACAATACAAGATTAGAGGAAGTTGAACAATGTCTCAGTGTCCTAGAGGATCACAGAGCAGAAAATGAAAGAACAAAAGAAAGAATGGAGAAAAAAATCGAAAAAATCGAAATGGATCTCAGGGATACGATGGATAAAATAAAACGTCCAAACTTAAGACTCATTGGTGTCCCAGAAGGGGAAGAGAAGGGTAAAGGTCTAGAAAGAGTATTCAAAGAAATTGTTGGGGAAAAGTTCCCCAACCTTCTACACAATATAAACACACAAAGCATAAATGCCCAGCAAACTCCAAATAGAATAAATCCAAATAAACCCACTCCGAGGCATATTCTGATCAGACTCTCAAATACTGAAGAGAAGGAGCAAATTCTGAAAGCAGCAAGAGAAAAGCAATTCACCACATACAAAGGAAACAACATAAGACTAAGTTGTGACTACTCAGTGGCCACCATGGAGGCAAGAAGGCAGTGGCATGACATATTTAAAATTCTGAGAGAGAAAAATTTCCAACCAAGAATACTTTATCCTGCAAAACTCTCCTTCAAATTTGAGGGAGAGCTTAAATTTTTCACAGACAAACAAATGCTGAGAGAGTTTGCCAATAAAAGACCTGCCTTACTTCACATACTAAAGGGAGCCCCGCCAATAGAGAAACAAAGAAAGGAGAAAGAGATACAGAGAATTTTAACAGACATATATAGTACCTTACATCCCAAATCACCAGGACACTCATTTTTCTCTAGTGATCACGGATCTTTCTCCAGAAGGGATCATAAGCTGGGACATAAAACAAGCCTCAGTAAAATAAAAAAAAAAATTGAATATACTCAAAGCACATTCTCCAACCACAATGGAATACAAATAGAAGTCAATAATTTTTGAACTGTAACTCCCCTATTTACTTCCTACATGATATAAAATGCACAAACTCTAATGACAAATCAGTGGTTTTGAACTCAATGTAAAATATGTAATTTTAGACAACTATATAAAGGTGGGGGAATGGAGGAGTATAGGAACATAGTTTATGTGTGCTATTGAAGTGAAGGTGGTATCAAAGAAAAACAAGATTGTTATGGATTTAAGAGGATAATTTTAAGCCCCACAGTAAACACAAAGAAATTATCAGAGAATATAACCATAGAGATGAAAAGTAGAGTATGGGTTAAGAGAAATGGGGGAAGGGGCAATGGGGAGTTAAGCAATTAGTGTAGGGTTGCTGTTTGAGATGAAGGGAAATTTCTAGTAATGGATGGTGGGAAAGAGTATTGCAACATTCTAAATGTGATTAATCCCACTAATGGAAGGCTAGGGAGGGGGTGGAATGGGAAGATTCAGGCTGTATATATGTTTCCACAATTGAAAAAAAAAAGAAAGTCTAAATAGATGACAGTTGAATGCCAAGGATGAACCTGGATGGGATTGGAGGATGGAGGATAGGAGGCTCAAAGGGACACAGTTGAGACATAAGGAAAAGGAAATATAGAATGTAAGCTTTGTATCATTGTTGAATCTCTTGTACTTCTTAGCTGCACTTAATGGGATTGCATAAAAGAATGTTCTTATTCATGGGAAGTGTATATGTGAATTATAGTGTTTGTTCAAGGGTGTGTGCAGCTAGCTCTCATATGTTCAGAAGACAGAGCAATAGATGATGGATGATAGATAGGGAGGGAGGGAGGGAAAGAAGTGGCGATGTGACAGCATGTTAAAGTTGGTGGATTGGGCTATTGGGGGAGGTGGGTCAAGGTATGATGGAATTCTGTGTATGGGTTTAGTATTGTTTTTGCAACTGTTCCTATAACTTTGAATTTATTTCAAAATAAAAAAAAAATTAACTGAGTCATCAAAAACCTCCTAAGAAAGAAAAGCACAGGACCAGATGGCTTACAGGGGAATTCTACCAATCATTCCAAGAATTAATATCAGTCCTGCTCAAACTCCTCCAAAAAAGTTGAAGAGGAAGGAACACTACCTAAGTCATTACATGAGGCCAACATCACCCTAATACCAGAACCAGATAAAAATACCAAAAGAAGAGAAAATTATAAAATTTGCAAAATAGCAAAAATTTTAAAATTGCAAAAATTCTCAAGAAAACACTTGCAAACTGAATCCAATAGCACATTAAAAGAATTATACACCATGATCAAGTGGGTTTTATCCCAGGTGTGCAAGGGTGGTTCAACATATGAAATCCATTAATGTAATACACACATTAACAAAATGAAGGAGGAAATTATCTCAATTGACACAAAGAAGGCATTTCACAAAATGTAGCATAATTTCTTGACAGAAACACTTCAAAAATAGGAATAGAAGGAAACTTCCTCAACATGATGAAGGGCATATATGAAAAACCTATAGCTAACATTCACTCAACGGTGAAAGACTGAACGCTTTCCCTCTAAGATCTGAAACAAGACAAGGATGCCCACTAGTCTTTCAACATTGTACTGCAAGCTCTGGCCAGAGCAGTTAGGCAAGAAAAAGATATAAAAGGCATCCAAATAGGAAAGGAAGAAGTAAAACTTTCACTTTTTGCAGATGACATGATCCTATATACATAAAATAATTAAAAAAAAAAACAAAACTACAACAAAGTTACCCGAACTAATAAATGAGTTCAACAAAGTAGTGGGGTACATGATCAACATGTAAAAATCAGTAATGTTTCTATACATTAGTAATGAACAATCTGAGGAGCAAATCAAGAAAAAACTTCCATTCACATTGGCAACTAAAATAATCAAGTACTTAGGAAAAAATTTAAACAGGGATGTAAAGTTCTTGCACAATGAAAACTACAAATTGCTAACGGATATCAAAGATGACCTAAATAAATGGAAGGACACTCAGTGTTCATAGATAGGAAGAAAGATATCAATAAGATATCAATTCTACCCAAATTGATTTACAGATTCACACAATCCCAATGAAAATTCCAACAGCCTACTTTGCAAAATGGAAAAGCCAATAATCAGATTTATTTGGAAGGGTCAGAGACCCCAGACAGCCAAAAATATCTTGCAAAAGAACAAAATTGGAGGACTCAGACTTCCTGACTTGAAAGCATGTTATAAAGCTACAGTGGTCAAAACAGCACGGTACTGGGATAAGGATAGGTATATTGACTAAAGGAATTGAGTTGGGAGTTCAGAAATATACCCTCACATCTATGGCCAATCGATGTTTGACAAAGCTGCCAAATCCACTCAACTGGGTGAGAATAGTCTCTTCAACAAATAGTGTTGGAAGAACTAGATATGCGTACGCAAAGGAATGAAAGAGGACCCATATCTCACACCATACACAAAAATTAACTCAAAGTGGATCAAAGACCTAAATATCAGAAGCAGGACTATCAACCTAGAAGAAAATGTAGGAAAGCATGTTCAAGATCTTCTGGTAGGTAATGGTTTCTTAGAGTTTACACCCAAAGCACAAGCAATGAGAGAAAAAATAGGTAAATGGGACCTCATCAAAATTAAAAACTTTTGTACATCAAAAGATTTTGTCAAGAAAGTGAAAAGACAATTACTCAATGGGAGAAAATATTTGGAAACCACATATCCCATAAAGATTTGATATTTAGAATATATAAAGAAATCCTACAACTCAACAATAAAAAGACAAACAAACTAATTAAAAAATCGGCAAAAGACTTGAATAGACATTTCTCCACAGAGGAAATGCAAATGGCTAAAAATCACATGAAAAGATGCTATGGAAGACAGTTTGGCAATTCCTCAAGAAGCTAAGTATAGAATTACCATATGATCCAGCAATCCCATTACTAGGTGTATACCAGAAGAATTGAAAGTAGGGACTCGAATTGATATTTGCACTCTGATGTTCATAGTGGCATTATTCATAATTTTCAAAAGATGGAAGCAATCCAAGTGTCCATCAATGGATGAATGCATAAACAGAATGTGGTATATACATACAATGAAATATTATTTAGCCATAAAAAGGAATGAAGTCCTGATGCATGCAACAACATGAATAAACCTTGAGGACGTTATGTTGCAGGAAATAAGCCAGACATGAAAGGACAAATATTGTATGATCTCACTGTTATGAACTAATTATAATAAAAAAACTCAGAGAGTTAGAATCTAGAATATAGGTTACCAGGAGATAGATTGGGGTTAGAGAATGGGGAGTTGATGCTTAACCTGAACTGAATTTCTATTTAGGTTGTGGAAATGGATGGTGGTGATGGACGCACAGTATTGTGAGCATAATCAACATCCCTGAACTATAGAGGTGAATGTGGTTAAAAAGGGGAAACTTTAGGATGTACATATTACTAGAATAAAAAATGAAAAGATAGATCATAGGACTGTACAACACAGTAAACCCTATTGTGACAATGGACTATAGGGTATAGTACAAGTATAAGAATGTTCTTTCATGATTTATAACACATGTATGATACTAATACAAGGTTTTAATAATAGGGATTTATATAATAATAGTATATGGAAAAAATATACCTAATGTAAATTATGGAAGGTAGATAATAGTATTTTAATAATCTTTCATCATATTTCATCAATTGTAACAAAGGTTAGTACTGTCAAAAAACAGTACAATTATAAGACAAATGCTATCATCAATTATAACAAATGTTCCACACCAATGTGAGATGTTGGGGTGGGGTAATATATGGGAATCCTCTATTTTATGCATGATTGTTTTGTAAAACCAGAGATTCTCTAATACAAAATAATTATAAGTAAAATATTACAAATACTTTCCTCATGATAAAGTGATTAAATGAAACACAATATAACTTCATATTTAATAAAATGATAAAAACTTCATAAATGTCTTCATACTTTTCATACTTTAAAAGGTTTTGAAGATTATTGTGTCATTGTTGGTAATCCTTAAAATATCTTTGATGATTTGGATTCTGAATTCATATATGGAGGTGAATTTTTCTGTTTCTTTGTATAAACTTTATTCTTATTAGAATCACTTTATGCCATTATAAAAATTACATCAAATTATATATATATATTTCTATAGTTCCTATAATATATTGATAATATATTATGTTTTTCTTTCATTGATAAATAATCATGATTTTCATTTTGCTAATGATCAATTTATGCGATGCTTTTTTTTTTTGTAACATAGAAGAGTCCTACATTTCAGAATTTAAGTCCTATTAATTCATTTGTTTCCTGGTACAATTCTGTTAAAGTAACTCATAGGATGATTAACCTTTTGATTAAATCCAGTACTCATGAGAGACAAGAATAGCCCCAAGAAATGTAAGAAATTGCAAGGCACATTTAATCAAGTTTAATATTTTCTTTCCAATAGGCATTCCTTTTTCTAGAGTTAAACTCAACTCTTGAGTTTCACTTTCACTTCTCTAGTAGAGGTTGTGTGCTGTTTTGAAACTGTTGTGTACCCCAAGAAAGACTATGTTCTTTAATGCAATCTTAAGGGGGCAGATCTATTGTGGGTGGGATCTTTTGATTAGGTTGTTTCCATGGAGATGTGACCCACCCAATTGAGGGTGAGACCTTTTGATTAGACTATTTCCATGGAGGTGTGACCATGTCCATTCAAGGTGAGTCTTAATTAATTTACTGCAGTCCTTTAAAGAGCTCAGGAGCCAACACAGACCCTGATACTTGGAGATGCAGACAGAAAGATGTTTGGAGATGCTAAGCTAAAAGGTGAAGCCCAGAGTTTACTCCAGAGAAGCTAAGAGAGGACCCTCAGGTTCTTAGAGAGAAATGCCCTGGGAGAACAAGCAAGGATGCATAGGAACTGAAAGAAACAAACTAAGACAGAAGCCCAGAAACATTTTGGAGAAAGCCATTTTGAAACCGGAACTTAGCGCAAAGGGCCATGTGCCTTCGCAGCTCATGGAGGTGTTCTGAATGTCATTGGTCTTTCTTCAGTGAAGGAATCTTCTTGCTGATGCTTTTATTTTGGACACTTTTATTGCCTTAGAACTGTAAATTTATAACCTAATAAATTCCCTTTATAAAAGGGTATTTTGCATAACAGCAGGCTTAGCAAACCAGAACAGGTGGTAATGAGTGGAAAAGAAAATTTAATCCAGGATACTGGATTGCAATTCAACTGTTTCAGGTGTTTCCTTCTAACTATTCTAATAGACTAAAAACTAAAATGGGATAGCTATATAATGCATAAGAATAACCTCCATAAACCTCTTCACTCTATTTGAAATCTCTTAGCCACTGAAACTTTATTTTATTTCATTCTTCTTCCTCTTTTTGGTCAACTTTCTCAATCTCATGATGCCAGGTCCAGGCTCATTCCCAGGAGTCATGTCCCACATTGCCAGGGAGATTTATACCCCTGGGAGTCATGTCCCACATAGGTGGTAGGGCAGTGAGTTTACCTGCTGAGTGGGCTTAAAGAGAGAGAGAGGCCACATCTGAGCAACAAAAGAGGTTCTCTGGGGGTGACTCTTAGGCACAATTATAGGTAGGCTTAGCCTCTCCTTTGTAGTAACAAGCTTCATAAGGGCAAGCTCCAAGATTGAGGATTTGGTCTACTCTACAATGGTTGTCCCCAATGCTTGTGAGAATATTAGGAATTCCCCAGGTGGGGAAGTTTAATGTTTCCACATTTTCCCCCAGGCTCTCAAGGGGGCTTTGCAAATACTTTTTATTCTCTGCACAAATTACTCTGAAATGTTTCCGGGTTTCATTCTAACCTATACAAACCAACCAGATCTCACCCCCTATTCAAGCTTCCATGTAATTATGGTGTTTGAATAAACTGACAATTCAAGTTAACTTATATAGTGTGCTACAGAAAATATAGATTTTGCACCAAGTAAACATCTCTTCTTTTGGTCTCACACAAAAGCTGAGGTTTTAAAACATAGTATCATCCTTTCCCCGTTAGTCTGGCTTGCCCTTAGTTCTAATCAAGTCTGTTTCATTCATATCTCTAACTGAAGACTGAACTGTTTTTCAGCTTCTTTAACATTTGCTGTATGGGGTAATGCTGACATTCATAGCGACTGAACTCTGGCTCTGAGTCTCAGGTGTCACATAGATACTGAGTGGTTTTTGAGAAACAGAATCTTAAAAATGGGTTTTTGCAATTGGTTTTCTACTCTGATTAGATTCAAAGGCACTGATGACTCTATTTCAGATAATCAAGATGGCATTGAGAGTCCATTTCATGAGTTGGCAATAGAGATATGCAAAATATCACCATTGGATACTGCTTCTCATATGCTTATATGATGCATAAGCATCAACTCCTCACTTCTGAGAATCTGGGTGACAGTGTTTTTGACATGTTAACAGAATTTTGTGGAGTTAAAAGGTATAATGATGTTGGCTGGTTGTTCCTAGAAATGCTGGATACAATTGTAAAGGAAAGGGATGAGCTGAAGGCTTCAAATTTGCAACTTAATCACTGTATGAAAGATGTAAAAGTTTCTATGTGTGTCCTGAAAGAAAATCTTATTTCCTGTGGCCACAGACTTGAGATCTCTGAAAACCAGACTCAGAGTCTCATTGTGCAAGTAGCAGATTTACAACATAAGCTAAATTCTCAACCTTGCAGGGTGTCTGCTGTTAAAGTGAGGGCACTGATTGGAAAGGAATGGGATTCTGAAAAGTAGGATGGGGACATATGGGTTGATAATGTTGGCAGAGGGGGTATTGAAACCCCAGATTCTGCTGAGTCTTTACTAGATAAACCTGTAGTGGTCTGCCCCAAGGAGACTGCTACCTGACCTCCAGCCTGCCTTGAGGAAACAGCTTCCAGACCTCCAGTCTGCCCTGAAGAGATCAACACTTCAGCACCTGCTAAACCTGTAACCACCTCCCCCGAGGAAATAGCCCTCACTCCTCTGACTGGAGAAATTAATCCCGTTTAACCAGATGAAACTACAAGGGAATACCCTGAGGTAATTGGCTTGAAAGACACTTCTAATACTTTTCATGACCAACTCCATTACCCCTCTTTTTTTCCAGGGCTATAACTAGACTAAGGTCACGACAAGCCCCCAAAAGTGAGGTATAAAGTGTGAACCTGAGGAGGTATGCTATACTCCAAAAGAACTACATGAATTTTCCAATTTATATAGCCATAAATCAGGAGAATATGTGTGGAAATTGATATTAAGGCTGTGGGATAATGGTAGAATGGACTTTTTTTTTTTTTTTAGATGTTTTCATTACCACACACACAAAAATAATAAGAATAAAAATTACAGTGAAAAAGAACAATTAAAGTAAAAAAGAGCACTAGGTGTTTTTTTTTTTTTTTTTTTTTTTTTTTTTGGCCCCCATTTTTCTACTCATTCATCCATACACTGGACAAAGGGGAGTGTGGGCCATATGGCTTTCCCAATCACATTGTGGAATGGACTTTTGAAGATTCAATTACAGGGCCACTAGGTGGCAATACCTTTCAGGGTTGGAAGGTTCTCCAGGAGGCTGTGTATGCTCTGAATCAGCATCTACTCTATGGTGCTTTTTCTCCAGTAGCCAGGGTACATGGGTCCAGGAATCAAGATGTGGAAATGGGAGGGGCACCACTCATTATTATCCCTAGTGATCCACTAAAAAAATTTTTTGCCTTCTGTCCCTGCAACCTTAGTCTACAAGTCTTAGCTCCAAAAGGAGGAGTGCTTCCACCAAGAAACACAACAATTCCATTGAACTGGAAGTTAAGACTGCCACTTGGTTACTTTGAGCTTCTCATATCTCTGAATCAACAGGCAAAGAAGGGGATTGCTAGACTGGCTGGGGCGATTAGTCCTGACTATCAAGGGGAAATAGGACTGCAGCTACACAATGGAGGTAAAGAAGAGTTTTTCTGGAATACAGGAGATCCCCTGGGGCATCTCTTAGTATTACCATGCCCTGTGATTAAAGTCAATGGAAAACTGCAACAACCCAATCTAGGCAGGACTACCAATGACCCAGAAACTTCAGGAATGAAGGTTTGGGTCACCCCACCAGGCAAAGAACTACAGCCAGCTTGCTGAAGGTAAAGGGAACATGGACTGGGTAGTGGAAGAGGATAGTGATAAATATGAACTATGGCCACGTGACCAGTTACAGAACCAACGACTGTAATGGTATGAACACTTCTTCCTTGTTTTGTTATAAGTATGTTTATATTTGTACATAAAGCAAATATCTTTGTTTTCTTCTCTGTCCTACCCCTTATCATATGACATAAGATGTATTTTTCATGTCATAGTATTTAAGTTATACAGATTGAACATTAACCAAGGACTTGCACCCTATTCTGGAGAGATTTGGTGCGTTTCTGGTTGTTTGCAGGAGAGTTGAGTATTGTTAGGCAAAAAATATATCTGTTTTTTAATTTAGAGATTAACTGTGGTTTAAAGTGATGTGTGTAGCTGCCAAGTTGACAAGGAGTGGACCGTGATGGTTGGGTTTATGTGTCAACTTAGTCAGGTGATTGTGTCCAGTTGTCTGGTCAAGCAAGCACTGGCCTAACTTACTGTAAGGATGTTTCATGGACTTAAATCATTAATAAGTTGATTACATCTAAGGTTAATTACATGTCGAATCAACTAAGGGTAGTGACTTCTATAATAAGAGACATTTAACCCAATCAGTCTAAGTCTTTAAAAGAGAGAGGTGATGAATTCAGCAATCAGAGGAGATAATTTCCTTGTCTATTTCAGCCAGTCAGCCTCTCCTGGGGAGTTCACTGAAAACCTTCATTGGAGTTGCCAGCTTCCAGCCTGCCCTACAGAATTTGGACTCATATCCCCACTGTAGCATGAGACACTTTTATAAAATCACATATTCACACATACCTCCTGTTTGTTCTGTTTCTTGGAGAACCCTGACTAATACAACTTGCAAAAGCATGTTTAACTGAGGTGAGTTGTTGATCTCTTTAGCAGATTTCAAACCAGTTCTAAGTGTTACTTATTGCCATGGCTATAGGACAATCATGCTTTTCCTAGGAGTGTAGAAATTTGCTTTTGTTTTCCCATTTAGCCTCACCAGTAATAAAGCTGACATATACTTTCATCATCTTCTAGCTCCTCATGTACATTTCTCCAACTGGTTAGATCCTTGTGAGAGGAAGACTATAATTAGTGGCCCCAAACCTTTTCAGACAGGGAGTGAATCAGGCTGAGTTTGAGCAGGAAGGAACTTGAGAATTCATTTAGTTTAGTGGTTTTTCAAATACTTTAAAACAATGCAACCACCCCTTCAAGAAGAAAACTTAGGTGAAACTTTGATATAATGTAACAGTTAGTGTCTACCTCCCTTTATCTAGCAATAGTGAGAAAACAGATGTTTCAGCCTTACGTCCTACTAAGAAGGTTACTTGGGAGCAGCTCTCTGGTATCTGCTGCTCTTCTGCATTGATTCTGTGTACCATGGCTCACTTTACAGCTGGTCACCTCTGGGAAGCCTTATGCACAGACCCTAGGGGCATGTGGTTTCCCCACCCAGGGCCCAGGTTTCAGGGAGGATATGGTGTTGGTCACTGCTCGCTTATACCCTGCTGTCCTTCAGCCTCCTGAGCACCATCATGGTAGGTGAACAGGTGTTTGGATTTAGAACACAGGGAGGAAAACTTAAAGAACATTTACTCAACTCCAGTGGGAAAAGCATCATAAAAGGCAAAACCTAGGTGAGAGGTTCCCTTGCATTCTACCCCCCACCCCCCATCCACGCAACCCTTCACCCGCCTTTGAAGGAAATCCCCAGTTACTCTGAGGCATTGATCTTGCTCCAGGGTCAGCCTTTCTCTCCCTAGACCCCTGTTGCGTAAGGGATGATCATTTGGTTGGTCTAGCCCTGTGCTTCACAGATTTTAATGTGCTCATAAATCACTTGGAGTTCTCATTAAAATGCAGATTTGGATTCTGTAGACCTTGGGTGGACTTGCTTTTTGCATTTCTAACAAATTCCCAGGTGATACCCATCTTCTTGATCTGCTACCACAGTTTGAATAGCAGTGGTTCTCATAACACCCCAGGCAAGGGATTTATCAGGACAAACAGTGAAGGCTGCTGACATAATTAAGTCCCACAACCCTTGTGAGATTTGGCACTCCAGTGGGGTCTAGGCTGGGCTTGAGCTCTGCATATCAAGCGCGCTTTGTGACCTTTCACAACTGTGAATTGGCGGCTGCATTACGACACTGGGGTCTGTGGGCACATTTGCCTGTGTGGGTTCCTTCATCCATAAAAATTATTAACATTGCATTTTATGACTGTGTTGGCACAAAGATGAATACAATCCAGACTGGATTCATTTTTTTCTTCTGATTTGAAAGAAATTAAAATTAAAATGTTTCTGTGGGCCCCTAAAAGGATCACGGGCCCTAGGCACTGTGCCTGCCGTGCCTAATGGATAAGTTAACCCTGGGAGGCCTGCCTGCTGGACCAAAAACACACATCTGCCATGAGAAAAGTACTTCTCAGAAATGGTGCTGAATTCCTAAGAAGGATGAAAATATTTTCCTAACTGCCTTAAATTTGCAAAGCACATTCCTTTCTGAGCCACTACATTAATATTCAGCAAAGGAATTAATTCAATTTGTTCATCCCCTCCCTGCTGCTTTCCAAATTGTGCTCATTTGGATTTGTCATGAATAAAAGAAAAGGGTATAGTATTTTAATGGCTGTGCCCTTAATTACAAAAAGAGCAGCTTTGAGACTTGGACTGCAAGAAGAACTTGATTACGTTTTTAGTCAATGGCCTGTAGTTCTGCTCAGTTTCCATCTACAGGTATTTTATTCTTACTGTTACAATAATATGTAAAACAGGTGCAAGGGGGGCTGCTGTGGTTCAAGTAGGGGCTGGGGTTCTGCCCTCACTACCTGTTGGGAGGCCTAAAACACCTCTCAGCAATACCAGGGTCCTGAGGAACTCAATTTGGAAACCACAGATCAAATCCAACAACCCCCACCATACTTTACAGATAAGGAATCAGAGGGCCAGAGAGTGTGCGTATGTTGTCTGTTTTATAAATCATAAAGTTTGATGTTTCCAGGTATATTTGTTGAGATACTTGCCTTCTTTCCAGAAAAAAGGGTGACTCACTTTGTTACTATGAATGTTTTTGACCCCAGAACCATGCCCTGATTTCCTGGTATAAGAAGAAAGGCCGGAATGGAACTGTCAAGGCCAAAAACGTCAAGGTAAAAGAACACATGTACTTAGAACATGGGTCAGGCCCTGTTGTAAAACCTTGACGTGTGCTAACTCTGTAGCTTCAAGCCTGCTACGAGAGGAATGCCGTCTTATCCATGTTCAAGGCACAAAGAGTTTCAGTAACTTGCCCAGGGTCACCAGTTACCTGCTTTTGGAGCCAGGTCATGGACCCAGGCAGTCTGTTTCCAGGGCCTAGGTCTTTACGTGTGTTTTATAGGGATAACCCTAAAAGTTTCCGTCACAGTTTTGACATTTTCTCCTTCAGAGAGCAAATTTTTTTCTTGCTCTTTCACTTAGCTTCTGTTGCCTCTGCAAGGAATTGAGACATTTCCATCATCTTTCCTTCCCTTGTCTGATGATCCTATTTATCTTACTCTCTCAAAATCCATCTTCAGAAAAGAGCCTCAGGTTGTGGCCCTAATTGCTCTCCATTTTTGTGCTCATGGGGAGAGAACTGTGATGTTGAACTGTCCAGGGAGCTCAGAGGGGAGCTCCTGGGGGCAGCTGTGGAGTCAAAGCTCCTGCCACCTGCAAGGTTAATGCCTTCCTCATCTAAGATAGGCAGTTGAGTGTTTGGACAGAAAATATCTCTGGGGCCAAGCTGCTTAGATAGAGTGCTGACCCTGTTACTTACTAGCTTGGAGACTTTGAATAAACTCTTTAATTCACTTCTTCCTTATTATTTTTTTTTTTTAATCTTCATTTTATTGAGATATATTCACATACCACGCAGTCATACAAAACAAATCGTACTTTCGATTGTTTACAGTACCATTACGTAGTTGTACATTCATCACCTAAATCAATCCCTGACACCTTCATTAGCACACACACAAAAATAACAAGAATAATAATTAGAGTGAAAAAGAGCAATTGAAGTAAAAAAGAACACTGGGTACCTTTGTCTGTTTGTTTCCTTCCCCTATTTTTCTACTCATCCATCCATAAACTAGACAAAGTGGAGTGTGGTCCTTATGGCTTTCCCAATCCCATTGTCACCCCTCATAAGCTACATTTATATACAACTGTCTTCGAGATTCATGGGTTCTGGGTTGTAGTTTGATAGTTTCAGGTATCCACCACCAGCTACCCCAATTCTTTGGAACCTAAAAAGGGTTGTCTAAAGTGTGCGTAAGAGTGCCCACCAGAGTGACCTCTCGGCTCCTTTTGGAATCTCTCTGCCACTGAAGCTTATTTCATTTCCTTTCACATCCCCCTTTTGGTCACGAAGATGTTCTCCGTCCCACGATGCCAGGTCTACATTCCTCCCCGGGAGTCATATTCCACGTTGCCAGGGAGATTCACTCCCCTGGGTGTCTGATCCCAAGTAGGGGGGAGGGCAGTGATTTCACCTTTCAAGTTGGCTTAGCCAGAGAGAGAGGGCCACATCTGAGCAACAAAGAGGCATTCGGGAGGAGACTCTTAGGCACAACCGTAGGGAGGCCTAGCCTCTCCTTTGCAGCAACCGTCTTCCAAAGGGTAAAACTTATGGTAGAGGGCTCAACCCATCAAACCACCAGTCCCCTATGTCTGTGGTCATGTTAGCAACCATGGAGGTGGGGTAGGCGAATACCCCTGCATTCTCCACAGGCTCCTCAAGGGGGCACTACATCTTTTTTTTTTTTTTCCTTGTTTTTCTTTTTTTTTTTTTTTAACTTTCCCTTCTTTTTTAAATCAACTGTATGAAAAAAAAGTTAAAAAGAAAACAAACATACAATAAAAGAACATTTCAAAGAGACCATAACAAGGGAGTAAGAAAAAGACAACTAACCTAAGATAACTGCTTAACTTCCAACATGTTCCTACTTTACCCCAAGAAAGTTACCTAATATAGCAACATTTCTGTGAACTTGTTCCTACTATATCCATCAGAAATTAACAGACCATAGTCATTCCTGGGCATCCCCAGAACGTTAAATAGCTTATCTGTTCTTCTTGGATTATTGTTCCCCCTTCCTTAATTGCTCTCTACTGCTAGTTCCCCTACATTCTACATTATAAACCATTTGTTTTACATTTTTCAAAGTTCACATTAGTTGTAGCATATAATATTTCTCTTTTTGTGCCTGGCTTATTTCGCTCAGCATTATGTCTTCAAGGTTCATCCATGTTGTCATATGTTTCACGAGATCGTTCCTTCTTACTGCCGCGTAGTATTCCATCGTGCGTATATACCACATTTTATTTATCCACTCATCTGTTGAAGGACATTTGGGTTGTTTCCATCTCTTGGCAATTGTGAATAATGCTGCTATGAACATTGGCGTGCAGATATCTGTTCGTGTCACTGCTTTCCGACCTTCCGGGTATATACCGAGAAGTGCAATTGCTGGATCGAATGGTAACTCTATATCTAGTTTTCTAAGGAACTGCCAGACTGACTTCCAGAGTGGCTGAACCATTATACAGTCCCACCAACAATGAATAAGAGTTCCAATTTCTCCACATCCCCTCCAGCATTTGTAGTTTCCTGTTTGTTTAATGGCAGCCATTCTAACCGGTGTTAGATGGTATCTCATTGTGGTCTTAATTTGCATCTCTCTAATAGCTAGTGAAGCTGAACATTTTTTCATGTGTTTCTTGGCCATTTGTATTTCCTCTTCAGAGAACTGTCTTTTCATATCTTTTGCCCATTTTATAATTGGGCTGTCTGTACTATTGTCATTGAGTTGTAGGATTTCTTTATATATGCAAGATATCAGTCTTTTGTCAGATACATGGTTTCCAAAAATTTTTCCCATTGAGTTGGCTGCCTCTTTACCTTTTTGAGAAATTCCTTTGAGGTGCAGAAACTTCTAAGCTTGAGGAGTTCCCATTTATCTATTTTCTCTTTTGTTGCTTGTGCTTTGGGTGTAAAGTCTAGGAAGTGGCCGCCTAATACAAGGTCTTGAAGATGTTTTCCTACATTATCTTCTAGGAGTTTTATGGTACTTTCTTTTATATTGAGATCTTTGGTCCATTTTGAGTTAATTTTTGTGTAGGGGGTGAGGTAGGGGTCCTCTTTCATTCTTTTGGATATGGATATCCAACTCTCCCAGCCCCATTTGTTGAAAAGACCGTTATGACTCAGTTCAGTGACTTTGGGGGCCTTATCAAAGATCAGTTGGCCATAGATCTGAGGGTCTATCTCTGAATTCTCAATTCGATTCCATTGATCTATATGTCTATCTTTGTGCCAGTACCATGCTGTTTTGGCAACTGTGGCTTTATAATAAGCTTCAAAGTCAGGGAGTGTAAGTCCTCCCACTTCGTTTTTCTTTTTTAGAGTGTCTTTAGCAATCTGAGGCATCTTCCCTTTCCAAATAAATTTGATAACTAGCTTTTCCAAGTCTGCAAAGTAGGTTGTTGGAATTTTGATTGGGATTGCATTGAATCTGTAGATGAGTTTGGGTAGAATTGACATCTTAATGACATTTAGCCTTCCTATCCATGAACATGGAATATTTTTCCATCTTTTAAGGTCCCCTTCTATTTCTTTTAGTAGAGTTATGTAGTTTTCTTTGTATAGGTCTTTTACATCTTTGGTTAAGTTTATTCCTAGGTACTTGATTTTTTTAGTTGCTATTGAAAATGGTATCTTTTTCTTGAGTGTCTCTTCAGTTTGTTCATTTCTAGCATATAGAAACATTACTGACATGTGCATTAATCTTGTATCCCGCTACTTTGCTAAATTTGTTTATTAGCTCTAGTAGCTGTATCGTCGATTTCTCAGGGTTTTCTAGATATAAGATCATATCATCTGCAAACAATGACAGTTTTACTTCTTCTTTTCCAATTTGGATGCCTTTTATTTCTTTGTCTTGCCGGATTGCCCTGGCTAGCACTTCCAGCACAATGTTGAATAACAGTGGCGACAGCGGGTATCCTTGTCTTGTTCCTGATCTTAGAGGGAAGGCTTTCAGTCTCTCACCATTGAGTACTATGCTGGCTGTGGGTTTTTCATATATGCTCTTTATCATATTGAGGAAGTTTCCTTCAATTCCTACCTTTTGAAGTGTTTTTATCAAAAAGGGATGTTGGATTTTGTCAAATGCTTTTTCAGCATCTATTGAGATGATCAATTGATTTTTCCCTTTTGACTTGTTAATGTGTTGTAATACATTGATTGATTTTCTTATGTTGAACCATCCTTGCATGCCTGGAATGAACCCCACTTGGTCATGGTGTATGATTTTTTTAATGTGTCTTTGGATTCGATTTGCAAGTATTTTGTTGAGGATTTTTGCATCTATATTCATTAGGGAGATTGGCCGGTAGTTTTCCTTTTTTGTAGCATCTTTGCCTGGTTTTGGTATTAGATTGATGTTAGCTTCATAAAATGAGTTAGGTAGTGTTCCATTTTCTTCAATGTTTTGAAAGAGTTTGAGTAAGATTGGTGTCAGTTCTTTCTGGAAAGTTTGGTAGAATTCCCCTGTGAAGCCATCTGGCCCTGGGCATTTATTTGTGGGAAGATTTTTGATGACTGATTGGATCTCTTTGCTTGTGATGGGTTGGTTGTGGTCTTCTATTTCTTCTCTGGTCAGTCTAGGTTGTTCATATGTTTCCAGGAAATTGTCCATTTCTTCTACATTATCCAGTTTGTTGCCATACAGTTGTTCATAATATCCTCTTATAATTTTTTTAATTTCTTCAGGATCTGCAGTTATGTCACCTTTTTCACTCATTATTTTGTTTATATGGGTCTTCTCTCTTTTTGATTTTGTCATTCTAGCTAGGGGCTTATCAATCTTGTTGATCTTCTCAAAGAACCAACTTTTGGTGATATTTATCCTCTCTATTGTTTTTTTGTTCTCTATGTCATTTATTTCTGCTTTAATCCTTGTTATTTCTTTTCTTCTACTTGGTTTAGGATTGGTTTGCTGTTCATTTTCTAGCTTCTTCAGTTGATCCATTAGTTCTTTGATTTTGGCTCTTTCTTCCTTTTTAATATATGCGTTTAGTGCTATAAATTTCCCCCTCAGCACTGCTTTTGCTGCATCCCATAGGTTTTGGTATGTTGTGTTCTCATTTTCATTCGTGTCTATATATTTAGCAATTTCTCTTGCTATTTCTTCGTTAACCCACTGATTGTTTAGGAGTGTGTTGTTTAACCTCCAGGTATTTGTGAATTTTCTAAGTCTCTGATGGTTATTGACTTCTAATTGTATTCCATTGTGGTCAGAGAATGTGCTTTGAATAATTTCAATCTTTTTAAATTTATTGAGGCTTGTTTTATGTCCCAGCATATGATCTATTCTAGAGAAAGTTCCATGAGCACTAGAAAAGTATGTGTATCCTGGTGATTTGGGATGTAATGTCCTGTATATGTCTGTTAAATCTAATTCATTTATCAGATTGTTTAGGTTTTCAATTTCCTTATTGGTCTTCTGTCTGGTTGATCTATCTATAGGAGAGAGTGATGTGTTGAAGTCTCCCACAATTATTGTGGAAACATCAATTGCTTCCTTTAGTTTTGCCAGTGTTTCTCTCATGTATTTTGTGGCACCTTGATTGGGTGCATAGACATTTACGATTGTTATTTCTTCTTGTTGAATTGCCCCTTTTATTAGTATGTAGTGGCCTTCTTTGTCTCTCAAAACATCCGTGCATTTGAAGTCTATTTTACCTGAGATTAATATTGCTACACCTGCTTTCTTTTGGCTGTAGCTTGCATGAAATATTTTTTTCCATCCTTTCACTTTCAGTTTCTTTGTGTCCCTGTGTCTAAGATGAGTCTCTTGTATGCAACATATTGATGGTTCCTTTTTTTGATCCATTCTATGAATCTATATCTTTTAATTGGGGATTTTAATCCATTTGCATTCAACGTTATAACCGTGAAGGCATTTCTTGAATCAGCCATCTTATCCTTTGGTTTGTGTTTGTCATATTTTCCCCCTCTGTCTATTAATATCCTTTATTGTACCCATACCGAATCTCTTTAGTACTGAACCTTTCTCCAAGTCTCTCTGCCCTTTCTTTGTTTCTCTGTCTGTAGGGCTCCCTTTAGTATCTCCAGTAGGGCAGGTCTCTTGTTAGCAAATTCTCTCAGCATTTGTTTGTCTGTGAAAAATTTAAGCTCTCCCTCAAATTTGAAGGAGAGCTTTGCTGGATAAAGTATTCTTGGTTGGAAATTTTTCTCACTCAGAATTTTAAATATATCGTGCCACTGCCTTCTCGCCTCCATGGTGGCTGCTGAGTAGTCACTACTTAGTTTTATGCTGTTTCCTTTGTATGTGGTGAATTGCTTTTCTCTTGCTGCTTTCAGAACTTGCTCCTTCTCTTCTGTGTTTGACAGTGTGATCAGTATATGTCTCGGAGTGGGTTTATTTGGATTTATTCTATTTGGAGTTCGCTGAGCATTTATGATTTGTGTATTTATGTTGTTTAGAAGATTTGGGAAGTTTTCCCCAACAATTTCTTTGAATACTCTTCCTAGCCCTTTACCCTTTTCTTCCCCTTCTGGGGCACCAATGAGTCTTATATTCAGACGTTTCATATTATCTATCATATCCCTGAGGTCCATTTCGATTTTTTCAATATTTTTCCCCATTCTTTCTTTTATGCTTTCATTTTCCATTCTGTCATCTTCCAGGTCACTGATTCATTGTTCAACTTCCTCTAGTCTTGTACTATGAGTGTCCAGAATCTTTTTAATTTGGTCAGCAGTTTCTTTAATTTCCATAAGATCATCCATTTTTTTATTTAGTCTTGCAATGTCTTCTTTATGCTCTTCTAGGGTCTTCTTGATTTCCTTTGTATCCCGTACTATGGTCTCATTGTTCATCTTTAGTTCTTTGAGTAGCTGCTCTAGGTGCTGTGTCTCTTCTGATCTTTTGATTTGGGTGCTTGGGCTTGGGTTATCCATATCGTCTGGTTTTTTCATATGCTTTATAATTTTCTGTTGTTTTTGGCCTCGTGGCATTTGCTTAACTTGATAGGGTTCTTTTAGGATTTGTAGACCAATTGAAGTCCTTATCTGTAATTTATCAGATCTACAGCTTCGTGGAGTACACTTTCTCTAACTAACCAGCAGGTGGCATCCACGAGCCACCTGTTCTCCACAAGCCAGTTCTCCCCTGCTTAGCCTTTTTGGTGAGTGGGGGGAGTGAGTCTTGTGGGGTCCAATTGGTGTACCAAGCTTGCGTGTGTAGTTGGTGTTGCCTGCCCTGTATATGGGGCGTGTTTCTGGGCAGTCAGGGAGGGGGGGTGGCCCTAACAATCAAATCTTCCTCGTGATCCTAGAGTTTTAAAGCTGCTGCAATAGTCTAATCCTTCAGTTCAGTCCTGCCACAGTTTGTCTCTGCCACTGACCCACAAGTCCTTGGTATTGGTGTATGGCTCCTGAGACTTGCAAGTGGGCCCCTCTTCCAGGCTGTGCACCCCGGGTCCTCTGTTGAGGGATGACTGTGCTATGTCACAGGTGAGTGCCGTCCCCCCAGGGCAGTTCTGGGCTGCTGGGCTGTGTATGGAGGCTCCCAGTCTGCTGAAATGATGGCTGAATGGGGCTTTGTAAATTCACACTGCTCCACCTTCCCAACTCTGGGACAATCAGCTGAGGTTGCAGGGAAGGCTAATGTCCACGCCCAGTTTTGTGGTGTGTGCCTGTTATTTGAAGCACTTCTGTCACACTGGGTTGTCTGGGGCAGCTCTGGGCTATTGGGCTGGTGATGGGCAGGAGTGTTTCCTGTCCACCAGGATGATGGCTGTGAGCAGACACCCCCCTTTTCTTGGGAAGTTGTGGTGTTTAGTGAATTTTCTCAGCCACTGGATTATTGCCTTTTGTCTCAGAGCTCTCTTAGTTCTGCTCTTGACTTGACCTGCCCAAATTGCAAGTCTTTGAAGCTTTCTGTATTGGGCTTCTTAGAGTAATTGTTTTAGAAAAAGAAAAAAGGATTAAAAAAAAGAAAATAAAGGGCCCTCCTCAGAGATCTAATGGGTTATTGAAATGCAAAGAGACAAAGCAACCAGGGCCATTAAGGAAAGGTCCACAGGGCAGAGAGATCAGCTTTTCTTTGGGATTTGCATATGCGCCTCAGGGCCTGAGCTCGGGCCTTCCCCTTTCTATGTTCACCAGAACTCCAAAAATCCTCCGCTTTTATTTTGGAGTTTTTTGTGTTGTTTTTTTTGTATGCCTGTCTCCCCTCTGCTGGGCTGGCTGCTCTCAGATTCTCTGGTGTCTGGTCTCAGTCTATCTATGGTTGGAGTTTGGATCAGTAGAGTGAGTTTCCGATAAGGGCTGCCACTGCAGTTCTCCCTTCTCCTTCCCGGAACTGACAGCCAATCCTCCCACGGGACTGAGCCTGGCAGGGAGGGGCGTGGGTCCCCTGGCCACAAAAACTTACAGATTTCGCTGATCTCAGCAGTTCCACATTTTCATGAGTGTTGTATGAAGTATGCCCAAAGTCAGATTGCTCTGTGGTGTCCAGTCCATGCAGTTCCTGGCTTTCTACCTACTTTCCTGGAGGAGTAACTAAAACATACAGCTCACCAGTCCGCCATCTTGCTTAGTTTTTTTTAAATCCATAAATTGGAAACAATTAAATTATCTACCTCATTTAGCTGTATGAAGAGTGAATGAGCTAATATATGTAAAACACTTAGAATAGTGTCTGGTCCATAGTGAAGAATTAAATAGTTGCATATATTATAATATGATTGGCAGCAGGAGAAAAGACAAAGGGAACTCCTACTATATTTTGAGCATATAGCAAGACTAGAATTCTCAAGGGATCTTCCAGCAACCAAGTAGACCCCCTTCCATTATATAATCAAAGGAACAAAAATCTCTCAAGGCTGAGGGCAGAAGTCCCCAAACTCAAATGCACACCTTACAATTGGTGAAGACAAAGCAGAAGCCCATATCGCAACATTAATTTCATGGCAGTTGTCTAACTCACTCCATGAAACTGACTCTACTATGTCTGTTAATCATGATGGTCTGATTCACTGGTTTCACCTCCCTTGGCTGGAAACCCGTTTTCAGTTTTCTTCCTCATCGACATTCCACCAAGTCATGTTCCTGACTTTGTCCTGTCTTGTCTGAGATTCTGTAGCATTCCTAAACAATTCCCTTTTACAGCTTAATCTTCCCATCATTTCATACTAAAATTTTTTTTGTATGAAAAATACCATATGTAAAACAGAGTTGTGGTAAACACTGTGATGTGCTGCCTGGATCTCCTTCAGGAATGAAGGATTTATGACCAGCTACTGGTAGCACAGCCAGCAAAAAGCCCTCAGTTGTCAGCCTCCTGTGTGGATTGTCTCAGCTGGAGAGAATTGCTTTGCCCAAGGCCAGGTCCCTGTCCAGGGTGGCCTGCATCCAATGACTGGTGTTTTGGTTTGCTAAAGCTGCTGAAATGCAACATACCAGAAATGGATTGGCTTTTAACAATGTGGATTTAATAAGCTACAAGTTATCATTTGAAGGCCATGAAAATACCCAAATTAAGGCATCAAAAAGAGGATATCTTCTCTGAAAAAAGGTTGCTGGAATCCAGGGTTCCTCTGTCAGATAGCAAGGCACATGGCCAACGTCTGCTCATCCTTTGCTCCTAGGTTTCATTGCTCTCAGCTTCTGATTCCAGAGGCTTTCTCTCCGAGTGTCTGCGTGTTCTCTCATAGCATCTCTGGGGTGTTTCTCTTTCTAAGCTCTCTCCAAATGTCTCTGCCTTTTATCCTCCCATGAAGGACTCCAATAAAGGATTAAGACCCACATTGAATGGTTTGGGTCATACCTCAATACAATCAACCTAATCAGAAGGTCCCACCCACAATAGGTCTGCACCCCCATGAATGAATACCTTTTCTGGGGGTACATAACAGCTCCAAACCAGTACAGCTAGTTTATGTGGAGGTTTGCAATAATTCCCATCACGAACTAAAATACAATTCTGATTCTAACTACCTGGAGTTATGTCACAGTTACAGGTTAAGAGCAATCTTCCACAGGTCTACTCTCACTTCAGAAAGTGTCACAAGTGTGGGGGGTCCTGGGCCACCTGCACTTCTAACCAAGTGGTTACAAATTTGGGGGTCCCCACCACCCTCTTGGGTTTGATAATTTGCTAGAATGACTCACAGAACTCAGTAAAGTGCTATACTTACAATTAGTTTTATTATAATGAAAAGAATGTAAAGAAGAAGAGATGCATAAGATGAGGTCTGAGAAGGTATCAAATTCAAAGTTTCCATGTCCTCTTTGTGTGGAGTCAGAATGTGTCATTTTCCTGGCACTTGGATGTATATTGCCAGTTAGGGATGTTTACCTGTGCTTAGGCTTCCAGTTTTTAATTGGGGTTTCATTCCACTGGCATGATTGATTGAATCAATGCCCACAATGCCTGAGGGTAGGTTTGGTATGGTATGGCTAATCCACATGGTTAGTCTTTCTAGCATGGTTAGCCCCCCACTCTAAGACTATTGGTGTGGTTGGCCCCATCGGGAGTCATCTCCTTAGCAAACACTATTAGATGTGGTTAGGAGGCTTAGCATGAATTACAAAAACACTTCTATCACAGGAAATTCCGAGGATGTAGGGGTTACCCCACCAGAGCTGGAACAAAAGCCAACCCTCTTTTTGTAGGCCTAATTCCTTGCTATACAGCATATAAAGATCCGCCTTCTCCCCACCATCACCAAATCAGAACAACTCTGAAGGACCATCCTAGCTTCAAAACTCCATCAAGACTACAACACAGATCAACCTCTTCTCCTATTCAAACATGCTTCCTTCAATTCCTTTCCACAGTTGTTGATTCTAAGAACATTCCCTAATAAATCACTCACATGATAATCTCCATCTCAGAGGCTGCTTTCCAGGGATCCCAACTTGTGAAAGGTGTATAAAGCACTTATGGGTTTTAAAGAATAATAAATATTCATGTGCCCTTCATCAAACTAAAGAAATAGGATTTTTTAAAAATTTTATAACATTTTTATTATAAAACTAAAGACTAAAGAAAAACTGAAATATTGAGAAAAGACAAAGTCATTCATTTACCTCTCTGCTAGTCTACTGTACCCACAGTTAACAATTTTACTTTGTCTTTTTTTTATTATATGCTTGATATGTTATTTCAGCCATAATCATACCCATTCATATACTTTTAAAAATATTTCTGTTTTACTTAATATAACATTTTCTCATGTTTTTCATGATATTCATTGCTAATTTTTTTAAATTAAATTCAGTCCCAATCCATGAACACAGTATGTTCTTCCATTTCTGTAGTACCTATTCAATTTCTTTTAGCAGCTTTTTGTCATTTTCTTTTTTTTTTTTTTATTAAATTCAGTCCCATTGAAATACATTCACACACCATACAATCATCCATGGTGCACAATCAACTACTCGCAGCACCATCATATAGTTATGCATTTATCACCCCAATCTATCTTTGAACATTTTCCTTACATCAGAAAGAATCAGAATAAGAATAAAAAATAAAAGCAAAAAGGAACACCCAAATCATCCTCCTCATCCCACCCCATCTTTCATTTAGTTTTTGTCCCCGTTTTTCCCACTCATCCATCCATACACTAGATAAAGGGAGTGTGATCCACAGGGCCTTCACAATCACACTGCCACCCCCCATAATTTACATTGTTATGCAATTGTCTTTAGGAGTCCAGACTACTGGGTTGGAGTTTGACAGTTTCAGGTATTTACCCCTAGCCATTGCAACACATTAAAACCTAAGAGGTGTTATCTATATAGTGCATAAGAATGTCCACCAGAGTGACCTCTCGACTCCTTTTGGAATCTCTCAGCCACTGAAACTTTATTTCGCTTCTTCTCCCATCCCCCTCTTTGGTCAAGAAGATATTCTCAATCCCATGATGCCGGGTCCAGATTCATCCCTGGGAGTCGTATCCTGTGTTGCCAGGGAGATTTGAACCCCTGGGAGTCGGGGCCCATGTAGTGGGGAGGGCAGCGAGTTCATCCACCGAGGTGGCTTAGTTAGAGAGAGAGAGAGGGCCACACACGAGCAACAAAGAGGCACTCAAGGGGAGACTCTTAAGCACAATCATATACAAGTTTAGCCTCTCCTTTGCAGTAACGAGATTCATAAGGGAAAGTCCCATGATAGAGGGCTCAGCACATCAAACCACCGGTCCTAATGTTTGTGACAACATCAGCATCAGTCCTGGTGAAAGAAGTCCAACACTTCTGCACTTTCCCCCAGCTCCTCAGGGGGGGCCTATAAATACATTTTTATTCTTTGCCCAAATTACTTTGGGATGTGTCACTAAGAAATAGGATATTTTACAAGTACTTCAGAAGCTAACTGTGTGCCTCTCTTCATTGTATCCCCTTCCCTGTCCATACCGTCCCCCAGGTAAACGCTATCCAGAATTTTGTGTTAACCATGGTTTTGTTTTCCTTTATATTTTTATCACATATGTATTCTTAAACAACATATTTTTTCTGTTTTTGAATTTTAAATTAGTGGAACCCCTTACCACATATACTCTCCTGGTACATAATCCTTTCCTTCAACAGTATGTTTTTGAGAGTCATCCAAAACTTAAAATGGGTATAGCAGTACCCCACTCTTTTTTGCTTTTGTGAAATAGCATTCCATTTTGAACAATATTCATTTATCCATTCTATTGTTGATAGATATTTGGATTGTGTTCTGGTTTGTTAATGTTGCCATTATGCAAAATAACAGATATGGATTGGCTTTTATAAAGCGGGTTTATTTGGTTATACAGTTAGAGTCTTAAGGCCATACAGTGTCCAAGGTAAGGCATCAATAGGTTACCTTCCCTGAAGGATGGCCATTGGCATCGGAAAACCTCTGTTAGCTGGGAAGGCACATGGCTGGCATCCCCTTTCTCCCAGGTTGTGTTTTAAAATGGCGTTTTCCAAACTGTTGCTCTTGGGGCATTTTGTCCTCTCTTAGCTGCAGCTCCTCTTCAAAATGTCACTCTCAGTTGCTCTCCAAAATGTCACTCACAGCTGCTCTGAGCTCCTTCTGTCTGTGAACTCTTTATATGGCTTCACTGATTTAATTCAGATCCACCTTGAGTGGGTGGGGTAACACCTCCATGGAAATTATCCAATCAAAGGTCTTGCCCAGTTGATTGAGTCACATCTCCATGGAAACACTCAATCAAAGATTCCAACCTAACCAACACTAATAAATCTGCCCCCCAAAAATTACATCAAAGATAATGGCAGTTTGGGGGACATAATACATCCACAGATTGTTTCTATTTGTTTGCTGTTATGAACAGTACTGCCATGAATATTCTTGAACTGGAGAATAGATTTCTTGGGTTATAGAGTTTGCACATCCTAAAACACTAGAAAATGCCAACAAACTGTGCCAGTGATTGTACAAATTTACACTCCCACCAAGATTGTATGGGAATTCCCATTGTTCCACTTTCCATATTCTTGTCAACATTTGGTATGATCCAATGTTGATTTTTGCCAATGTGGTGGGTGTGAAATGGTACCTTATTATTTTAATTTGCATTTCCCTAATTACTAAGGAAGATGAGCATATTTTCATAAATTTCTGGGATATTTGTTCTTTCTCTTCTGTGAAAAGCCAGTATTTTTTTTTCTCATTATTTTGAATCAGACAGACATGTGATTAATGGCCTCCATTCATTTCCCTCACCATATAACTTTTTGTTGACCAGGAATTCCTAACTAATCAAACTGCCCCAGTTCTAGTTCACCAAGGTGCCCATCCTTTGGCCAATTTGCCAAATATCAAGTTTCTGAAAGATAAGTCACAGAAAGCACTGTGCCAAATAGCCAATGCACTAACAGCCAATTTTCTGAAAATTGTCTGTTGGACATTCGGAGGGAGTGTATGTCTTCAGAGGGCCATTTGTGATCACTTGTTTTGATTCCTCTCTCGGCTTACTTCTGCATAAGCACAATTTCCCTGCTTAACCAGGAGCCTGTCAACTTCATATAGCTTATAGCCAGTACCATACTACTTAGCCTTCCTTCACATACACATAACTTTTCTTTGTAACAGTGCATCTTAACTGGGCCCAAACCATCAACTGCACGTGGGCAAAGGTAGGTACTAGCCACCTGGAATGCTCCATCCTCAATCAAGTAAAGCCTCTTTAGATGCATCATGAAATCCTAGTGCCATCACTTAGTAGCTGCATGACCAGTTTTCCTCATCAACAAATTAAATTAGGATGATAAAGAACCTATCTTACAGGGCTATTAACTAGAAAATACCTATAGAGCACATAGAAAAGTGCCTGTTCCAGAAAAGTCCCTCAAAAAGTGTTAACAATGATGAAATATATTATGATAATGATGTTGAAGGACTTGTTCAGGGACACTTAAACCTATTTTCAACTCTTTCACTTAATTTGCATGGGCCCCAGGGGGTCAGTGCAAAGAACTCGGTCCCTGGCCATACTTGGAGTTCAGTCATATAGAGAAATGCTTGTTGTATTCATGGGAGGGTATGTTTAGGGAAGCCAGATTAAAGGGAGGACAATGGAACCCCTGAAATAAAAATCGTTATAAGGAAGTAAAAAGTCTGCTGTGATAGGCTACAGTTAGGTCAAAGTCTGAGTTAGAAGGAAGAAATACAATGAACCCACCCTGATCCAGCATCCATCCCAACAGCCTGCTATATATGAAGCCATTATATCTTCAGGGGTCCAGGAAACTCTGCTGTAGGAAATCCTCTACAAGAACTTACTAGGAAACAGGGAAGGTTTTTTCCTCCCAGTTTGAGAGCCAATTGCAAGAGATGCAGAATCAGGCATGGACAGGTCAGAGGAGAAAGCACACACTTTCAGAGGCACTGGAGGGTGAGAGGAAGGAGGTCGTTGTGACCACGTGAATGACCTGGTGGAAAGGTGGTAGGGAGGTACGGTGAGCAAGCTGTAGGTAGATGGCGGATGGTTGGTCTAGATGTACTCTCAGCAGTGTGGACACAGGCCTGAGCAGAGCACTGGCAGCACTGGCAGCTATGCGAGTGGCATCAACATGGAGCAGAGAGAGGGTCAAACACTAGAGGGGAAGACCAGCCTGAGCAAAAAGCCTGGGCAGAAGCACTAGGGAGTCTCAGGAAAGTGTCCACCTCTCCAACTTTGGGGATTCCCAGGGAGATACACACACCCAAATAGGAAAAGGTGAGGTTCTGCTACTAGGCAGGTAGAGGCCATTTGTTCAATAAAGTAAGCTCAACCATTGAAGGACCTTACTGAGGTCCAGCCAACTGGTAGAGGTTGGGGCAATGAGTGTCAAGCTGTGTTCCACTGAGCACTAGCTGTTTGTGGATCTCTTGGCAGGGTTGGCTGTGATGGGAGTGAGTGAGTTAGGGAGAGAGGAGCAGAGCAGGCAGAGTGCCCAGTTTGTGCTTCTATTTTCATCCAGAACAGTTCTGCTTTATGTATTGGGCTTTTTCTTAAGGTTTTTCATGAAATAAGGGTACCATGATGAAAAGTATGTTTAAACATATACTTGGTGGACTTTGGGATTATGTGGAAATATTTGCAGTAGGACTTTGTAAAAGCCAGGACTCTGCCTCCAATAAAGCTATTTAGTCATTCCGTTATCTTCCAGATATCCCTGGAGGAAGTCAAGTCAGACTCCAATCCACAGTCCACTTTAGCTTTCTCAGGCCTCTATCAGGTCACAGTCCTCTGGGTTTGCCAGCTACAGGGAATACATTTTAAAGCTGCCAAGGGGTCTCTTTGAAGTTCCCCTCACTGGTTTGGGGTTAAAAGGCAATAGCTCTTTCCAAATAAAGCTATTTACCAATTTTCTCCCCTTCTTTTCCTCTATGACAAACTTTTAGATCCAGAGACATAAAGATCATAAAATACATTCTAAATTTTGGCTGCAAATCCTGCATTAGTATAGGGACATTCTATCTTATTCACACTTTAGTGTCATGATGTCCATTGGATTGGTGTTCCTGCTACACTTTGAATACCTACCGTCTATCACATAAAGGATTGTGTCTTCAAGATTTAGGTATTAATGTTGATGCGACTAAATCTATGAACCGGATGGTAAGAATCAGACATTTGGGACCCACAGTCTTTTTTCTTTTAATGTTTCATATGAATTATTCTAATCTCCTCAATAAGATTGCACGCTTCAAGAGGGCAATGACCAGTCTTTGCATTTCTTTGCTAGCCTCCCTAATGTTTTTCATAGTCAAGGTTCTCAATATAAATTTTGGAGAAAAAAACTTAATATGTTTTTACATCTTCACTGAAGGAAAATATTACTTAGGCCTGTCTTGAAAATGCCATATCACTATTTCATTCAAATGTATTAGTGGTGATGATGGTCATCATCATTATCTTTGAGAAGCATTCATCAGTTCTATGAATTCTATGTAGAAGTGGTCACTGCCTTTGGGGAGCTCACAATTAAAGATAGACTAACAAGTAAGGGACAGATAGAACAAAAGAAACATGAATATATAAGAATATGAAATGTATTTATCCATTTGCATCATGTGTAAATGAAAGGCAAATGGTACTCTAGAAGTGGGAGACTATTAGATAGATACCATAAGATATGTGGACACTGGTTATAGTGAAAGACAAAAGTCAGGTCTCATTTGGAAGTGGTGGGGCTTGAGCCCATTTTATTTTAGGGCTTGCTGTATTTTGGGATACCACTGGAAGCTCGATCAAGGGGAAAATCCTGCAATATCTTGATGGTAGAAATTCACTATTAAAGTGTGTTTATTCAGGCAGTAAATCATAACTTTTTAAACTTTGATGTGCCATAATATGAAAGTTTCAATAAATGATTGCACCTGATAGCAATATTAGACTCTATCTTGTATCCCATGAAGAGAACTTTATTTACTATAACAACTTTTCGTTGATCAGCCTTATTTTCTCCATTTCCTGCTTTCTGCCTTCTCACTTATTTCTCCTTCTGTGTGATTGGTCTTCAGGGACCCATTCTAATGGATTTACCCTTTTGAATTTGTAGCATTTACCATTGATTTCATACTGTTCTTACCAGGAAACTGTTGGCTGTGGGGTCTGTTCTGCTCTGGTGTAGTAAGTAGCAGAAGGTCTATGTTCATTTTGTTTCTTGCTTTTTCACAAGGAAAATGTTGCATCATCTCAGGGTTTCCCCTCTTATTCTGACATTTTGCCAGAAGTTCTTAGATTTTCTTACACTTTCATTAAAAATTCACATTTAGGATAGTCTTGTTCAATCAGATCTCACACAAGGCCCTCGGCTGGAAATGAAGCCCATCTCAAGGTAGGAACCCCATATATTGCTTTTAATCTTCAAACCTTTTGCAGGTCATTAACTCACAAGTCTTCGCTCTGTCACTAGAGGGCAAGCATAACACAAAGACTGCTTTTCTTTAGGGGTCTGAGAATCATCTTGAGTGCTAGACATCCCTGAGTTTGAATCCTAATTCTAAACGAGTATCCTCCTTTTCCTGTAAGAAGTGATTACGCTGGTTTCTTCATAATCAATTTTTCGTCACCTCATTTTTATGTAAAAATCAAGGATTGCCTTAGTCAAAAGCAGACTGAAATTTGCCTCCGGTGTTTATTCTTCCCTCTATCTCCAACCTCCTGTTTCTTCTTCCCTTTCTCTCTTAATACTGGTCTTTCTTTGAAAATTGCGTCTTATTAAAGTGAAAAATACTCATTTTTAATTTGGGTTAATCTAACAAACTAACACTGCCAAAGGAGTAATAAGAATTAAGTTTTTCAATGGGAGAAACCTGCCTAGATGCGTTTTAACGGGGATTTTATAAGGATAATATGCTGACTCTAGTGGTAGGAAAATCATTAAGAGGTGGGGAAAACAGCTTTGTTTTCATTTTTGTTTTTTGGCAGGAGAGGCCTTATGATCAGTTCAGATGTACATCCTATTTTAGTTCTTCAGATATTTTTAGGAACTAAATGCCAAAAGATACTTAAAAAAAAAAAAGAGATACTGTATTTACAGTGCACTTCTCAGTTCTCAGCATTTATTAGTGTTCACATTATTTTCAGGCCCCACTAAAAGAACATCAAGCATCTCTCTTCATTTTGGCATCTGCACAGTTACTCGATTTCTAAGGACTACTAAAAAAACTAATTTATACATTTGGTTCAGTGATGCCAATGTAACCAAGAGCTCTCATAATAAGCAGACTTCTGGTTACTTTTTTGATTTGTTTGCTTTGTTTTTAAATCCAGGCAGTTATTAGATGCATACAAAATTAAAGATTCTGTTAACTGGCCATGTTAAAAGTGGCAAATGGAGTGGAGAGGCAGGTGGTAACCATGGTCCTCAAAATTGTGTACTTACAAAATCTTTAAACTCTAATTTAAATTATATACTCACGTAATATATAATTTATGTTCTTCCAGCAATTTCTTTTGGTGAATGCTAAAGCATAATAGTGTATGACTTTGATTTTTCATTGATACTTTTTCATTGATTTGAAGCACCTTATCTTATTATTTGTAATGTATTGCTTATTTAGTGGCCAAATGTACTTCCTTTTAGTGTCTCTATTTTTCTCCATCAAGAAATGTTCATAATTGACATATTATTATATTCCAGGCAGAGTGCGGGAATTGTGAAGATAAAACATAGTCCCTGCCATCAAGGAACTCACAATATTGTATCAAGCTAATAAATAACTGTGATTCAGCTTGAAAAGTAAAATAACAAAATATGTATTAAAGTGACAGCACGAAAAAGAAAAGGATCAACTTAGATTGGGTGGATTGGAGAAGATTTTACAGAAAAGGAGATCCTTGAGTTGAGTGTCAAAGGAAATGGGTTACCATGGAGACAGGAGGAGCAGCTGATGGAATAGCCTTCCCAGCAGAAGGAACAGCATATACAAAAGGGATAAGGGGAGGCTCAGAACTGTGATGAGCAGAAGGCAGGGGCCCAGTCATGGAGGACTGTTTCCATCCTGCCTAGGAGTCTGTAGAAAATGGGAAAACTTTGAAGGTTATTGTTCCAGTTTGCTAATGCTGCCATCTTGCAAAATACCAGAAATGGGTTGGTTTTTATAAAGGGGGTTTATTTGGTTACAAAGTTACAGTCTTAAGGCCATAAAGTGTCCAAGGTAAGGCATCAACAATAGGGTACCTTCACTGGAGCAAGGCCATTGGTGCCCAGAAAACCTCTGTTAGTTGGGAAGGTACGTGGCTGGTGTCTGCTTGTTCCCAGGTTGCATTTCAAAATGGCATTCTCCAAAATGTCAGCATCAGCTTTCCATGGCCATCTCTAAAATGTCCCTCTTGGCTGCAGCAGGAGCTCCTTCTGTCTGAGCTTTTATAGGGCTCTGGTAAACTAATCAAGACCCACTCTGAATGGGCAGGGCCACACCTCCATGGAAATCATCCAATCAGAGTTATCACCTACAGTTGGGTGGTCATCTCCATGGAAACAGCCTGATCCAAAGATTCCAACCTAATCAACACTAATATATCGGTCCCCACAAGATTGCATTAAAGAACATAGTGTTTTGGGGGACATAATACATCCAAGATGGCACAGTTGTTAACTGAAAATTTGTGTGTTAGAAAAGTTTGAGATTGGATTTTATGAATGGTGAGACTAGAAGGAGGGAGACCAATTAGGAGACTAGGAAGATAAGGTAAAAAGGATGGAGAGGGCATGATGTATGGCAGTAGCAATGCGGAGAAGAGGATGAGATAGAAATAATAAATGTTTCAGAGAGAGAATTTAATAACTGGTTGAATCTTGGGAAACATTTAAATTGTGGGTGGAGAGCAGAGAAATAGAGTTTAAAGCATTTATGAAAGCAGAAGGAACTGGTCAAATAGCAAAAAGTGAACCAAGTAGAGGCTGGTATTCCTCAGCACCTTGTGTCTCAGCTTTGTACATAGGCAAAGCAGTAACAGCTACTGTTCATTCATTCACTCCTGTGGCATATATTTTTGAATGTTTATGGTAGGTAGGGCATGGTTTAGGTGCTAAGGAGATAGAGATGAAGAAGTGAGCTCAGTCCTTGTTCTCCTGGAACCTACATTCTTGTGAAAGGGAGACAGATAATACAGAAGTAAGCAAATAGGTAAACAAGGTAATTTCAGATAATTATAAAGGATACAAAGAAAATAGAGCAGGACGATGGGATAGAGAATGACTAAGGGTGTGGCTGCTATATTAGACTGGGTGGTCAGAGAGCTTCTGTGAGAATGATGAGAAGCGAACAGCCATGAGGAGATCTGGAGCAGAGGGTTCCAGGCTGAGGGAATAGCTAGGGCAAGATCTTGAAGAGGAAACAAGCATAGAGGAAAGAAGGGAGCCTGGGGAGGTGGGAAGGTAGTGTGCAAGCAAGGGGAGAGGATGAGATGGTCTGGACAGGAAGTTGAGGCTTTATCATGTAAGCCTTCATGAACCCTGATAAATAACTTGGTTTTCATTATAAGTGCAATGGGAAACCACTGAAAGAATTTAGGCATGAAAGTACATGATCTGTGTGCCAGTTTGAATGTATTGTGTCCCCCAAACACCATTATCTTTGATGTAGTCTTGTGGGGCAGATGTTTTGGGGCTGATTAGATTTGCTTGGAATGTGCCCCACCCAGCTGTGGATGATGACTCTGATGAGATATTCCCATGGAGGCATGGCCCCACCCATTCAGAGTGGGCCTTGATCAGTGGAGCCATATACATGAGCTGACTCAAAGAGAAGGAACTCAGTGCAGCTGTGAGTGACGTTTTGAAGAGGAGCAAGCTTGCTAGAGAGGAATGTCCTGAGAGAAAGCCATTTTGAAACCAGGACTTTGGAGCAGATGCCAGCCACGTGCCTTCCCAGCTAACAGAGGTTTTCCGGATGCCATTGGCCATCCTCCAGTGAAGGTACCTGATTACTGATGTGTTACCTTGGACACTTTATGGCCTTAAGACTGTAACTGTGTAGCCAAACAAACCCCCTTTTTATAAAAGCCAGTCCGTCTCTGGTGTTTTGCATTCTGCAGCATTAGCAAACTAGAACAATCTGATTTATGTTTTCCAAAGTTTACTCTGGCTGCTGTGGAAGAATGGATTGGACATGAAGCTTGGAGACCAGCTGGGCAGTCCTCCAGTTGAGACATGATGGTGGCCTGGTCTTGGGGTTCAGCAGCAGAGATGAAACAAATTGTGGATATATTTTAGAAATAATTAACAGTGTATGCTGATGGGTAGAATTTTGGGAGGATGCATGCGGATGAAAAAAAGAGAGATATCAATGATTTTGTCCTGAGCCACTGGGTGGATGGTAAGTTCATTTACAAAGATGGGGGAAGACTTGAGTTGTGGGGAGGTGGGGGATGGGGTTGTCAAGAGTTCCATTTTTTAATCTGTTAAATTTGAGTTGCTTATTACATGAAGATGTCAAGTAGGTAGTTGAATATATGAATTTGGAATTCAGGGGAAGGTGTAAATTTGGAAGTAAATAGCTGTTATTGAAAACTATAGGACTGGATAATATTACCCATGGAGGGAATGAGGATAGAAAAGAGTGGGAGCTCCAGGACCAGCCTGAGGTACTGAGATATGTAGAGTTCATGCTGGGGAAAAAGATTCATTAAAGGAGACTGAAAGGGGAGCTTCCTATGACATAGACAGAAAATCAGGACTTTATGGTGTCATTAAAGTCAAGAGAAGGAAGCTAATTTAGGAGAAAAAGAGACTGAATCAAATGCTGCTGAGCAGTTGTGCAAAACCGAGGATAGGTTCAACATCATTGGTGACTTTGACAAAAGCAGATCCAGTGGAATGGAGGGATGAGAAATATGATTGGAGTGGATTGAAAAAACAATAAGGCATGGAGGTAGAGGTATCTTTTAAGACATTTTGCTCTGCCATGGAGAAGAGAAATGAAGCTGTAGTTTGGCATCAAGAAGCTGCTGCTTCATTTCTGTTTTTTTTTCCTTTAAGATGGGAGATAGCAGAGTATGGTTGTTTGATGAAGAGAATGATCCATCAGATGGAATTCCATTTGTTTTTGCTGCTATTTCCTGAGCTACCCTGTTCTAGGCATTTTTGCATATATTGTTTACAATTCTCACAACTCTCAAGGCAGATATTTTTATTCCCATTGTAGAGTCAATTAAATGGAGGATCAAAAGGATATGAAACCTTCCCAAGTCCTCGTAACTAGCAAATGGCAGAACTGGAATTCAATCCCAGATCTGTCTTGGTCCAAGTCCTACCTCATTCCATTACGCCATATCCCCATCGGATAGCAAATCACCCTATTGGCCTGATTCACAGGGGCCTAAGAATTTCCTCTCAATTTCTGGCCAGAAATATTTTTCTTGAAACTTATAGTATTCCTGAAATTTCACTAATAGGGATTTTTTTGTTTGTTTATTTTTACTTCCATTCTTGAAAGTTTGTCAGACTTCTATTATTAGTTGAAAACTCAATACCCAAGAGAAAGATAAAAACCAAATCTGTCCACCCTTCTCCATCTCCAGTAGCACCACTCCCATCATAACTCCACTGTTCAAAGTGGGTCTCTCCCACTCCATCATCTCATCTATCACAGTTAATTTCCTTCTTAGCCTAAGCTATTATTCATTGGTTTAATTCTTTGTTTATTACATGTCTCTGCCTCTAGACTGTAAGTGCCATGAGGGCAGGGACTCTATTTTGATTACTGATGTATCCCTGTGTTTAACACAAGTAACACACTGTGAAGCACACAGGAGATGCTCAACAAATTATACTGGTATCTGAATGAAGGGACTTATGAATACATAATTTTCCTGTGGGAGGCAGGGTCCCAAGGCAAGGAAATAGCCCCAGCCAACTGTGGCTGAGAAAAAAATACCTGAAATGACAAAAACCCCTGGTCAGTAACATCAGTCCCTCCACAGTCTTTGAGGCCAGAGGGATTGATTCCCTGCCTATGGCATCTCTTTCCTGGTTTAGCTGCACATTACTCTTCTATGGCATACCAGTGAGTAAACAACAGCTTATTCCTCAGTTGTTGACAGAGTACATGTATATATGTTCCTTAGGAACCTGTGAGATGGGGATTTGAGTTTTACAGGTGGGAAGTCTGAAGTGAAGAGAATATGTCATAGAGTTGGTAAGGCCTGAAACCAGTGTGGGGCCCACGTCCCAACAAATTTGCGTCTACTTTGCTTTTTACCTGGCACACTTATATTTTCTATAAAAAGGACATCATATGAATTAAAAAAATGGGGATAAAAACAAAATGAAAAATAGGGTGGGATGGGGAAATTATTTAGGTGTTCTTTTTACTTTTATTTTTTATTCTTATTTTTATTCTCTCTGGTATAGGAAAATGTTCAAAAATTGGGGTGATGAATGTACAACTATATAACGGTACTGTGAATCATTGATTGTACACCGTGGATCATTGTATGGTATGTGAATATATCTCAATAAAACTGAATTAAAGAAAAAGGACATCATAGCCAGTTTCAAAGTATAACAATGCTGTAAGGTCAATGTCAGGTGATTTGCCTAAGAACAAACATTTCTGTTGAAAAGGGACATCTACTTCAGAATTTTCCCTTGCTCATTTCTGAAAACAAGGGAAGAAACTGGAGACTGTAATAATTTATAACTTACTGAGACTATTACGTATAACAAGTCCACTTACTCCTCAAAATCACCCAGGGAAATAGGTAGAATATGTTTTATTATCCTCATGTGCCAGATAAGTTATGTGAGTCGTAGGAAAGAAAGGGCTCAAGGTTACCCACTTATAGAACATTGATTAAAAGCATTAGTTCTTGGAGAAAGATTGCCTGTATTTGATCCCCATTTCTACTTTTTACTAGCTGTGCAATCTTGGGCATGTTTCGTAGCTCTCTTTACCTCAGTTTTCTCATTTGTAACATATAAGGTAACAATAAGGTAATAATAGCATGTACCTTATCGGTTTATTATAATGTGTTATGTTTGCTAATCCATATAAAGACTTGGCATAATGTTTGGCATATAGTAAGTTCTCAGTAAATGCTGGCTATTTATAAATGACCCAGTTAGGTCTCGGATCTAGTTCTGGCTCCAACTCTACTGGTCTTTGCATCTTTCAACTTTGTTCTATACTTAGAAGAGCAATTTGAAATAATTTTCTTTATGTTCCTCTTTCCAGGAGCATTTGAGGCTAAGGATGTCTTGTTTAGATTTTTACTTAACTCAAAACTGGATTGCAGAGCAAAGATAGGAATTTAAAGTTACTATATCTTAAGTAAGCACTGCATGGAATTTAATTTTGGCATAGAATATGCTGAAGATCATAAAATCAACATAAAGAGTTTTTTTTTTTTTTTTCATTGTTATTTTTTTCTTCAGGATTTTAGACCTTAAGCAAGTGTGGCTAAGTCTTTTTTGTTATAATGACATATGCCCTGACTCATTTTGGGTCAAAGGAGAAGACTTTTCTTTCAACTTCTGATATTTAACATACTAGAGGCTGCATCAATTATTTATTACTTTTCTTGTCTCTTTAGATTTATGCGCAGAATGTGTTATTCTAAGATATATATATAACAGTATATATATATAAAAACTTGGTTGAGTAATACCAAGAACAGAAGCCACTGTCCTTATAGCCAAGGAACTTAGATGTCATAGCTCTGATTACTTCCCCAGCTATACTCAGATAGAACAGATCAATATTATCAGTCCTTATTAATATCTATTTTATTTAAACAAAAGGTCCAATTGAGCAAATATCTCTTTCTTCAAATGCCTGTATTTGGCCAAAACCCTAATCTTTACCAAGGTTTTTCAGTTTTTCAGGACAGAACTGAGATACTTTTCTCAAAGGAGCATCTTTGATCAATACTCCATTCTAATTTGTTTGTTTGCAATCTTTAGGGCTTATCTGGGCACACACCTTCTTTCTATTGCTCTCCCAGAGGATCATGAAGTCAAGGACAGAGCCTTAGTACCAGGGGCAGGTCATAGGTTTGGCACTAGTTAGTTCTGAGTTTTCAGCCACAGCTACTACTTTATCCAGATAGCCCAAACAATCAAGGGAGGAGGGGCAAAACTAGTGAGAATGATGCTATTGCCGTATTCCTGCATATGAGGAAAGTCTTTCCAGATGTCACATGGCAATTTTTGTCCTGAGGTTAGTACTGGGTAGAGTAGCAGTCTTCATCTTCCACAAGTAGGTAAATCTGATCTAGTCAGCAACTGTTCTATATTTCAAACAATTCTGGAAATGTCCTCTAAGATCTTTATGCTCCACTCTCTGAAAAATGGGAAAATAAACCTTGTCTTCTACTTTGGAATTTGATAAGAGTTGTATCATAGATCATTTTGGTGGCATGATGAGGTTGAAAGGGCTACTCTTTGGAACCAGAAAAACCAGGTTCAAATCTTAACTCTGTTACTGGCTAATTAACACGGGTGAATTTTAGTTTCAGTTTTATGAAAAATGTAAAATGAACATACCAATACTTATTTGTTAAGATATTTTAAGGATTAAAAGATATATATATATTTTAGTGCCTGAAACACAATGAGTGTTCAGTAAATCCTGGGGCCTTTTGTTCCCTCGTAGTGAAAGTACTATGAAGGAACTAAGCTTTATATATCTGGTCTGGCCAGAGCAATTTGTTAAACAAAATGGGTTAACAAATATAGAGTTGGGAGATTTTGTATAAAAGTCTGGTTGTCTGGCTTTTTCTGGAAAAATAAAAATAAAAGAAGAAGAAGAAGATCTGGCAACTCTGGTCTTGCATTACCAAAAGAAAACCATGGCTGGAGTTTAGTACTGCCTGCCTCCTTTAGATGGGGAATGTACTCTCCATTGTATCACAGCCCCATCATATCCTATTTTTATTATGGTTGGGTTTTACTCACTTTCCATTATCTGCCAGGCTACTGTGGGGATTTATTTGAGATCCCTACTTTAAAGATCCCTGGAGTTAAGGACCCACCATCATTAGCATATGTATTTGAAATTGTTGTTTTATAATGTTGGAATGAGGGTGACCCACTAAGGTCCTCTAGGATGGGGGAAACAAAAAACTATAAAGCCAGAAAAGGCAGACGTATCGGACTACATAACAATTTTAAAAAAATTATGGCAAAAGACATAAGGTCAAAAGACAAATGATAGACTGGAAGCATCATTTGTAATACAGATACAGGGTTCATATCCCTAATATACAAAGAAGGCTTTACAAAGTGCTAAGAAAAAGAAAAACAACGCAAGAGAAACCTGGGGAATCGGTGTGATAGGTAAAGGCTATGAAAAGGCAATTCAAAGAAGAAGAATGAAAATGGCTAATAAACATGTGAAGTGATAGTCAGCTTCACTGTTAGTCAAGGAAGGGCAAATTATAAACAACAGTGAGGAACTAGTTTCTACTTATTAAATTGGCAAAAGTTGAAAATATTGATAGTATCTGTGCTGGTTTGGATGTATTATGTCCCTCAAAACAACATTATCTTTGGTGCAGTCTTGTGTGGGCAGGAAACTGTTGGTGTTGATTGGGCTGGAGACTTTTGATTGGATGTTTCTGTGGAGATGTGATCACTCAACTGTGGGCAAGGTCTTTCATTGGATAATTTCCTTGGAAGTGTGGCCCCGCCCATTCAGTATGGCCTTGATTAATTTACTGGAGCACTATATGAACTCAGACAGAAGGAGCAAGCTTGCTGCAGCCAAGAGGAACACTTGGAAGAACGCATGGTTGCTGAAAGAGGAGCTGCGGATGAGAGACAGTTTGAAGACGGCTGTTGAAAGCAGACTTTTGCTCCGGAGAAAGTAAGAGAGGAAAAACGCCCCAAGAGCAACTAAGAGTGACATTTTTGAGGAAATGCAGCCTAGAGAGAAATGTCCTGGGAGAAAGCCATTGTGAAACCAGAACTCTGGAGCAGACGCCAGCCACGTGCCTTTCCAGCTAACAGGTTTTCCGGACACCATTGGCCATCCTCCAGTGAAGGTACCTGATTGTTGATGACTTGCCTTGGACACTTTATGGCCCTAAGACTGTAATTTTGTAACCAAATAAACCCCATTTATAAAAGCCGATCCATTTCTGGTGTTTTGCATTCCGGCAGCATTAGCAAACTAGAACGGTATCCCATGCTGGTAAAAATGTATGGAATAGAGAAATAGGCCCTCTCAAATATTGTTGGGAGTATGGAAAGGTGCACTGCTTGGGGAAAATAATTTGCCTATATCTAGTAAAATACACACTGTGTTTGATTTAGTAGTCCCACTTTTGGGACTCTAGCCTAAAGAATAAAACACCAGTTTGTATGATTATATGTAAAAACTATGTATTGCAGCATTGTTTGCAATGGTAAATAAGACAAAAACAAACAAAACTGGAAAAAAACTGAATACTCAAGAATAAGAGAATGATTAAATAAATGTTGAAACAACCATTCTACAGAATATTAGGTAGTGTTGAAAAAGACCGAGAATGTGGAGGAAGACCTGTGATATATTGCTAAGTGAAAAAATCCCATTGCGGATTATGTCTATAATGTGATCCCATTTTCATTTAAAAAACAACTAAAGGCAACATTTATGTACATCTTTCTATAATTATAAGAGGCATGTAAATATGGAAATGGGAGATCTGTTGGAATAGGGGAGGCTGGAACGGATTGTAAGAATTCTGCAAGAAATGCTAGGTTTCTAAAAATTACGTCTTGAAATTATTTTACATGCAGAAAGGATATGTTACTTATACAATTAAAAATCTAATAAGAGAAATTAATTTTTTTTTCTGTTAGTAGCAGTCAATTTACACATTCACTCTCCTGAAACTCCTTGATTTGAGGAAGCATATGGATAAGATGGTTTGAGGCACCCAACAGTGAAGCTGTCTGTCCCATTTAGGAATCAAACTTCTGACTTGGGTTTCGTTAGCGCAGAGCTCCAGCTGAATCTATACCCACTGTTTACATATTATTAAATATATTATTATAGAATCTGCTTGCAAATTTCTTTGTCTGGACCACTATTACAGGATCACACATCTCCTTAATTAGCTATGATTTGATTTAAATATATTAGCCTTTTAATTCATAAAAAATTGATACTTGAATTTTAGTATAATGTGCAGCTAAAAATATAAAATCTCAGGTTCAGATAATAAATGTAATTGCCTTTTTTTCACTGATGTACCTGTATACTTTAAAATGTGTGTTTGATGCCATTTAAACCATATCTGCTATTGTCACAACCGCCTATAGGTTTCAGATTAGTAAAGTCTTTGAAATATGACTCTCCTCAGCAGAAAGGAATCTGCAGCACTTGGTATAAAGATTATAATCTTTGGCCTTCCTGTGGCAAGATTTACAACTGTGACCTTAGACTCTATTTCTTTTGGAGTATAGTCACTTTAAGTTACCGGTGATGATTGCTTTGAGTTACTAGGTCAGCGTGAATTGCCTAATATAATGTCAGATTCGTGCTTCTGAAGTGCTGGGCAGTATTAGGGACACAAAACAAAGTGAATTTTAATGTCTGCAGAAGGCACTGCTCTGATATATGAGCCACCCCAGTAACAATGAATTTCCACGGCCGGAGATTTTAACACCAGTTCCTAACCTCTTCCATGCTATCCATCCTTTAATTCATGAAATACATGAGTTCACTTTTAATTAGGTGGAATAGTCTGAAACCACCCGGTTAAAGATATAAAAAGAAAGAGTTATAAGTTAGCTCTACCTTAGGGTCAATCTTTCCCTAGTGTGTTAAAAAGATGGAGTTGCACAAGGGATGATGCAAAGCAGAAAACAATGTCCTCCAATTCTGTTATCTCACCACTACCTAGTGGTTGAACTGAATGAAGCCTTTCTCCTGCTGCTCTTCAAAAGTGAATGTTGTTTGTTTAAGATTCAAATCTGAATCCGGATGGCAAGAAATAAAGGCAGTTTAAGACTTTGTTTTTTACTATTCAGACAGTGCCTACTTTCAACAGGAAGAAGTTGCCGGCGTTGTATGAAACCAGACCTTTTTTTGATACGTCACATTTAAATATGTTGCTAACACTAGATGGCGCTCTGTGGTTGTTTTTCTAAAACGTTCCCCCAGTTCCAAGATCCTTCAACATTAATTACCTCCTTTAAAGAGCAAACATGCTATTTAAACCAAGGGTCCCTGTAGTTGCTCTGTAGTTCTGCTTTTATATTTATAGTCATGTAATCAATATGTTGGAAGAGTAATTAATTTTTAACCTCGATCCATGGGGAGATCAAATGTTAGTGGAGTTAATGGATGGAACAGGCTTCATTATTCTAAAGTAACACTAATGATAAGGCAGGGGGAAAAGTAGAGGGTTGTAAACAATTGTGCCATCAAACACCGTCGCTGTTAATCATAAAGCAACAGTGCAATGTGATCACGGGTTGCTGACGTATTGCCACTCTCCTCAGTCCAGCTGTAGTTTCTGTTTTGGGCAACTAACCCCCATGTAACGGAAAGTGCTTTCGTGAATCCATCTTTTAAACATTTTCCTTTTCCAATCAATGATGTTGAAGCTAGTATTCCAAATAATGGCTCTGATTTTGTTGTCCTTCTGTTCTGAAAGTCATTCCCCATTTCCTAACACCCTAGGGTGATATTAAAGTCCCTTCATGATTTGGGCCCTCTCTACCGTCTTGGATTCACCGTAGCTCCAGCACTGCCATATGATTCTTCCAAGATCCAGAGTGTTTTTTCAGTGCTAACTAGGTGCCAGGCTGTGTGCTATGTTCTTCTGAGAAAGGTACCATCCCAGTGCACCTTTGGTATTTCATCATATCTGTGGGTACAGAGGGTTCTGGAAGGGCTCGCTCCCAGGGCATGGCCAGACTGAGCCAATGGAAGCCAAAAAGGACAAAGGACTCGCTCGCTTTTATCCTGACTATATTCTCCCATTAACCACCCCATACTTGTATTTCCAAATCCAGTTTCCCAGATCATGAGAAAGTAAGAAAGATCATTATGTTACAAGCAAGGGAGGCTCACAGTACATTATACACCAAGGCTCATTATCATTAGACACTTTACTGTTTCTTTCCCAAATGTTATTATATTCAAACTAATCTCCCTTGTTCCTTAATCCTTCTTGCACTTTCCTGATTTCTTTGCTGATGTTTAATTCTCTCCATGTGGAATGTTCTTTATCTGCCTATTCATCTAGGTTCACCTCAGATGCATTTTCCTATTTAACCCCTTACACTATAATGAATCTCTTTATCTGCTGAATTCCCAGATTTCTTACTTCATATGTCCAATACAATAACTCATTACAGTTAGGGTTTCTATCCTTGTTTTTCTTTTCCTAATAAAGTATAAAAGATATGAGGATTTGTAAATCTTTGAATTCTCAACATTGCCTAACAAAGTACCTCTTGTAACTGTTGTTGGATTTATTGAAATTAGATAGGATTAGACTTGATCAGGATGGATGACAGGAAGAAGTCTGGTACCCTCTATCAGGGAGAGCTTTTTTTTTTTTTTAGTGGCTTATCCCATAGGAAACACTGGGTGTTGGTCTTGCATACACACTGGGAAAGAGTCTGTCAGTTGCCCATCCCAACATCCACTTTCCTTTTCTTCCTTAACAGAATCCTTAGTTTTAGCTGAGCACATTGAGGCCATGGAAAAAGGATTACTTTTCCCAGTCACTCTTCTATCTTGCTATAAGACTACATTCTGACCAAAGAGATTAGTGAGAGAGTTTTGCAGGTATTTTAGGAAGGCTCAGCCATTCTCCCTTCTTCCTGCAACTCAGAAAGCCACTCTGGATCACCTGGTGACCTTGAGGACAGAAGCCCTGTGCTAGGTTGGTGGGGCAGAAGGGTGGGGATCTGGATCCCGGATGGCTCCCTGTAGCCTCCACAACAGCCCCGGGTTGTCCATCTTCCATCTTTTGTGTAAAAGAAAGAAAATCCTATCTCATTTAAGCCACACTTGTTTTGCGGTTTTCTGAACTTAATCCTGATACACTCTAAATTAATTGCAGGCCTTTTACCTTTCTTCTTTTCAGGGACTTTCTGCAAGTATGACAACAATCATAACAGCTTGTCAGCTAAGTGTTAGCAGGAGTTAGGGTGTCCTAAGTGAACAGGTAAAAGCAGAATGCAAAAATTTTCATTTAAAAATCAACGAAGACAAATTTGGATATAATTTCTGTTAATTTAGTGATATGAATTCTAGAACAACTTAAATGAACTGAAATTCTTCTGGATAGAGAGGACCTGCCTTCTGGGTTTACTAGTTGTAATACATAAAGATTTCTTAGTGTATGGTCTCTGCTTACCTATTATATTCAGTTGGGGCCCAAAAGAAGTGTTAATTTTTTATTTCTTAGGGTGTTCAATAACTCAGTTTTTTTTATTAGAAATTAATTATATTTGGGTTATGAGAGAGGGTAAAGAAGGGGAGGGTTAAAAATAATGGAAGAAAACTAACATTTATTGAGTAGCTTTAACAGGCTAGTAGTAAAACATATAATCTTATTCAATCTTTCCAGATGATAATCTTGCATTTTATGAGAAGGTAACTTTTAGTCTCGCCTCCTGACTTCTAAACATGGTAGCCCTGGGTTCAGTTCTTGGCGTCTCTAACTTCTATCCCTAGATGCTTCTCCTCCTATAAGCTTCCGATTTATATATTCAAATACCTACTTGGCATTTCCACTTCTTTGTCTAAAAAGCACCTCAAGCTTGACATGTACAAAGTAGAGCTCTTCATTTGGCCTGTGACTTCCCACCTTTTACTCTGAATAAGTGGTAACACTATCTACCCAGTTGCTTAAGCCCAAACTCGAGGAGACATATTTGATCCATCTTTTTCCCTCCTCAATGATGTTCAATTAATTCATCAGCATGTACCATCCATTTTATCTCCAAAATGCATCTTTAATCTGTCCACTTATCTCTGTCTTCACTGTTTCCTTCCTATTTCAAGCCCACTGTGATCCCACGCCAGGAGTTATTTAATAGCCGCCTTGCTTCTTCTCTTGGATTGCCACAATCTATTTGCACTCAACAGCCAGACAGATCTTAAAAAACAAAAACAAAACAAAACAAAAAAAATCATGTCCTCCCTTGTTTAACACCCTTCAGTAATTTCTGCTACGCTCAGAATAGAAATCTACCTGGTTCTTGCTTACCTCTCCAACTTTGTCTTACCCCAAAATCCCCATGGCTGAATATACTACAGCCTTACAGGACTGTTTCTTGTGCTTTCAACAGGCAAAGCCCTTTCCTGCCTCAAGAAGCAGCTTTGGCTCTTGCTGTTCTCTCTGCTTGGGTCGTTACACCCCAGCTCTTCATGCTGTTGGCTTATTTTCATCCTTCAGGTCATAGCTCACATTTTGCTTTCTTAGAGAGGCCTTCCCTGATCACCCTATGCCAAATGACCCTTTTAATCTTTTTTTTTTGTATTATCCTATTATTTCCATAGCACTTAATCATAATCTGAAATACTTTGTGTATCCATCCACCCACCCACCCATCATCCAATTATCTATGTATTTATCTATGCATCTATTCATCTATTTTTTCCCAACTCTAGAATAAGTGCCCCCGATTGCAGCAGTTTTGTCTGTTATATTCCCTCTTGTATCTTCTTTGTTTAGAACTGTGCCTGTCATGTAGAAGACTCTCAACAATATTTTTTAATTGAATAAATGAAAAATCAAATTCGTTCACAGGCAAATGGTGAGTAGGTGGCCAAGCTGGGGTAAGAACCTGGTCCTACCTTACTGCAAATCTTTGTTCTTTTATTACAAGTCCTCCGAATCAGTCAACCAGAACTCAGAGTTCTTCTCTGGCATTAAAGCAAGGACGATTGCAGTTAAATAAAGTGAAGAATTAAAGTCATTATCTGGTTAATTTGTGTTTCCTTTAAATGCTTTTAACTGAACTCCACAGATGCTTTAGTTAACCATACACTTTGAATTATTTTAATAATTCCCTCAAATCTCACTTTTCTTTGCTCTTATTTATTATTCTTTCTATGTGTGAAGAACCATTTCCTTTTAAAAATAGCATTGCCCATACCCTTATGAACTAGTTAATTTCTTTCCAACCTTATCTTTTGGGCCGTGTAGAGATGACCTAATAATAACTGCAATAATACTGTTTTTTGAAAGGGTAGAGACCTTTTTTATTTTTTTATTTTATAAAAAATTGAATGTGAAAAAAAAAAGCTACCTCATACAGTATGAGAATGCCTGTTTTTCTTGGTAATATTTCATTTCCTTAGCAAGACTATTTTCTTCTGCTTTCCATTGTCAGCAGACAAAAAAGATACAATTAAATCAAGGAAATCTGGCAGCACTGAATTTGGAAAATAAAGTGAATTCAGTTTCTGAATTGAACAAAAGAGCAATTCATTATGTTGGAAAAACACTGCCTTGATGAAATTCAAACTCTACATGTCTCATGTTAGCACAGGACACCACCTCGGATCTGCATTTGTGTTTACCTTTGAGAAGGGACAGTGGTTTCACCCCCAAACTTTGAACTCCAAAGAGGATGTGCAATTGTTTAAGGGTCAGCTAGCAAAGTGCGCCCAGAACTGGTGTGGATGGAGGCAGGGGCCAGATTCGAGAACTTCTCCAGTCCTGAGTTCTTTGATTCCATGTACAGTTTTGTGTAAACATCTCCAGCAATTATGTTGGAGCAAATCAAGTGCTGGGGCTGGGTAGAGAGAATTTTATGAATGAGGTGAGTTTTAAGGAGACTTTTAAAGTAAAATGTACATTCTGATGACAATAATCATAACACTACCTTGTCATACCATTTAATATTTACAACCAGCCCTTGGAGGTATAATTATCTTCATTTTTTTTTTATAGACAAGGAAAGTTCAGCAGAAAAAGATTAAGTGACACTGAAGGTCACGCAGGTAGGAAAAGTTAGACTGGACAAGGACCCTGTTCCTTCAATCAAGCTGTTTCTACTAAAAAGGTGGAAGAAAACCAGTGTCTGTTTTTGTGATTTTTACTTCTCCATTTTTTTGTGATTTTTACTTCTCCATGCCAAAGTTTGGACCTGATTAAGGTAACTGTATTCTAGAATCTTTCACATTGAATCTTTTCTTTTCTTTCTTTCTTTTTTTTTTTTTTTTGAGCAAGGCAGGTTATAAATAATAAACAAAGTAAAAATCAAGGTTACCAGAAACAATTACTGCCACTTTTGAGAGCTTTGTGTACATTATTTCAACCAATTCTTGCACAGTCCTATGAGGAAGGTGCTATTAGTATTTCCATTTTACAGATGCGGAAACTGAGGTTTAGGTGGGTTAAACAACCAGTCCAAAATGACGCTACTGGTAAGTGGTGGAAATGATCGAAACTTAGAGTGTCTCATTCCAAAGTATGCCCATCTATCTTCTATGCTGTACTGCTGTATTAGTCAGGGTTCTCCCAAGAAACAGAGCCAACAGGATATACATATCTTAATATATGTACATATTAAGAGTTGTATTATAGGATTTGGCTCACATAACTGTGGGGATTGGCAAGTCTGACTCTGTAGGGCAAGCCGCAAGTTGGGATCTTGCTGGTGATGTTGAATTCCCCAGGAGAAGCTGGTTGGTTGAAGTAAAGATAGAAATTCTTCTTTCTGACGGTTAAAATCATCAGTTGTCCTTTAAGGTCTAAGATTGATTGGATGAAATTCCTCTCATTGCTGAAGGCAATGTTTGTTGATTGTAGATGTGATTAGCCATAAATGCAATCAACTGTCTAATGATTTAAATTCACAAAATACCTCCACAGTAACAATCCGGCCAGTGCTTGCTTGACCAAACAATTGGACGCCATAACCAAGTCAAGTTAACACATGAAATCAACCATCACAACTGATGAGAGTGAGGGGTGGGCCTGTTGGGCAGTTTACTGGGCACTGACTTGTGACTGGATTAAGTCAGTAATATGATGTCAGGCAATTCTCAGATTTCCACATGTGGTGCCTGATGTAACTGGCAAAATTAGGTTGGGTGTGCTCCTGCCAAATAGACAGTTCGAGTGAAGTAAAGTAACTTGCTACAGTAAACAACCCATTTCTGTTGAGTTTGTTTGCCAAGCATGTGTATAGTTCCAGTCAGCTAAAAGTCATCAGTCAGCTCTGAAATAAAGCCTCACAGAATTCTGCTTATCAGGAATGGGTGATCTGTTGACTTATGTTTATTACCTACATTAAAACCCCTTTTTAACTTATAAACAGTTTAATTTAGAAAATTGCAAAAGAGAAGAATTTTAAAAAGTGACTAATATTTTGCAGATAGATTTTTTTTTAGTACATTGATTCTGCTTTGGCAAATGGAAGTAAGTAAAATCTCTTTCTTTAAAGACTATCACTTTAAAAGGACACCAAATTATAAGCCTGCTGGGGGGCTCACATAGCTTGACCTAGCCCTGTTTTTTGCAGTTTATATCCCAAAGGGGATAAATATACATACATATATCTCTCTCTATATATAGATAGATATGCAATTTTGTTGCGATATATTCAAACACCATCTAATACATCCAAAGTATACAGTCAGTGGCTCACAGTATCATCATATAGTTGTGCATTCATTACCACAATCAATTTTAGAACATTTTCATTACTCCAAAATAAAGAAAAAAATAAAAATAAAAAAAACACCCAAAACGTTCCATACCTCTTATGCCCCCTTTTATTTATATATATTTTTGTCTTTATTTTATTACTCATCTGCCCATACACTGGATAAAGGGAGTGTCAGTCACAAGGTTTTCACAATCACATGATAAAAGCTATATAGTTATACACTTATCATCACAAATTAAGTTCAACAGATTCAGGTATTTCCTTCTAGCTATTCTAATACACTAGAAACTAAAAAGGAATATCTATATAATACATAACAATAACTTCCAGAATGACCTTTCGACTCTATTTGAAATCTCTTAGCCACTGAAACTTTGTTTCATTTCTCTTCCCCCTTTTGGTCAAGAAGGTATTGTCAATCCCACAATGCCAGGGCCAGGCTCATTCCTGGGAGTAATCTCCCACACTGTCAGGGAAACCTACATTCCTGGGAGTCATGTCCCACATAGAGGGGGAGGGTAGTATGTTTATTTGCAGAGTTGGCTTAGAGAGAGGCCACATCTGAGCAACAAAAGAGGTTTGCTGGGAGTGACTCTTAGGCATAACTGTAAGTAGGCTTAGCTTCTCCTCAAAGAGGATATTTTTGGTGGGAGTTCAAAGTCACAGAGGGAAAGATACAATCTCCTTGACTGCATAGGTCATGCCGAGTAACAGTCTGGTCAATAAGATGGAGGCTTTTGAAAAATGTACTGAAGAGTCTGGTTTACTTAGATCTGCTGCAGGTTGGAATATTTCTGGAAGAATATATAAGAAAGTGTTAACACTGGTTACTCCTGGGGAGTAAGGATGGAGGATAGGGAGGCTGGTAAGAGGATATTAACTGACTACTTTATAGTTTCTCTCCAGTTTAAAAAAATTTCCCACAAGTATATGTATTATAATAAAAATAAACAAAACAAAACAAAGCATAACAAACATAAAGAACTGATGCAGGGGGGCATCTAGACATGGGCATAGGTTTTTGAACAGGGAAGTGACATAATAAGATATATAATTTTGGCAGCTGTTCCTAGCTTACAAGGAAGAGGCAATATGAAGAGGGCAGAATCAGCTGTTAGAATAATCCTGAAGTAAGATGTCGAGTAATGACTTCTAAGTCAAGTAGAATTTGGAGACAATACTCTAAAGCCCACATGGAGGATCCACATTTATTTCAGATCTGAGCACTTAAAATAATTCAAGGCAGCCATAATGTAAGGAAATTCAATACGCCTGCACTAGAGGGAGTTGCATTTTTATTAACAGGTTAATTCTCTGTCAATAAAATGAGCTGTAAGTAAACGTATTGTTCTAGTTTGCTGATGTTGCCAGAATGCAAAACACCAGAGATGGATTGGCTTTTATAAAAGGGAGTTTATTTGGTTACACAGTTACAGTCTTAAGGCCATAAAGTGTCCAAGGTAACACATCAGCAATCGGGTACCTTCACTGGAGGATGGCCAATGGTGTCCGGAAAACCTCTGTTAGCTGGGAAGGCACGTGGCTGGTGTCTGCTCCAGGGTTCTGGTTTCAAAATGGCTTTCTCCCAGGACATTCCTCTCTAGGCTGCAGCTCCTCAAAAAATGTCACTCTTAGTTGCACATGGGGTATTTGTCCTCTCTTAGCTTCTCCGGAGCAGGAGTCTGCTTTCAACGGCCATCTTCAAAATGTCTCTCATCTGCAGCTCTGTGCTTTCTTCAAAGTGTCTCTCTTGGCTGTTGCAAGCTTGCTCCTTCTGTCTGATCTTATATAGTGCCCCAGTAATTTAATTCAGACCCACCCTGAATGGGCAGGCCAACACCTCCATGGGAATTATCCAATCAGAGTCATCACCCACAGTTGGGTGGGGCACATCTCCATGGAAACACTCAAAGAGTTACAATCTAATTAACACTGATAGGTCTGCCCACACAAGATTACATCAAAGATAACAGCGTTTGGGGGGGCATAATACATTCAAACTGGCACACATGTCCTCAGAGTCAAAATAGTAGATAAATACACAAAAGAAAAAAAATTATAATGGAAATAAATTTTCTGAATCAAAAATGAATTAAAAAAAAGTGTAAGAGCAGCACATGATATATTTTCACATAAGCCTTTTATTCCTATGAATCCACCAGGTTTGATGGTGTCAGCCAGATTTTTTACTTTCTGGCATTTTCAACATTCATTTACTAAACTAACAGTATTTCCTTAAGCAAGACTAATTCCTGAGAACATTACTTTAGCCCTTTAGCTTCCAGACAGTCATTATTTCCCCGTGACATGTCCTGGGATGAGGTCATTATATTATTATTATTATTATTATTATTATTACCATCATTGTCAGGTTAATTTTCAGAAAAAAATAACAGCTATGTAGTTTTAATGCCGGGTATTTTCTTTCTGAAATGTGTATTTTAGTTATCTCTGTGATAATGATTTGCTGCTTCTTCACCCAACTGTTTCCATAGACCCTTTGCCCACCACCAAAAACTAATTAAAATCTCTGTGTTTAATTATCAGAGATAAACAAGAAATTAGAAATGACTTTGCAACAGTATTGCAATAGGAAATTTTGGTTTCTCTGTAATTTTTCTTTATTGGGACTTCTGAATTCTCTGAGGATCACATGGTTGCTTCAGAAGTACGATTTCACAAAGGCTCTGAATTTGGCATTTCTTGTTTCCAAGGACTATTGCCACTGATGAATATGGTGGTTGTTCAGTCAGTTTGCAGAAGGAAAGCCCCAGCTTGACTATAATGGAAAGGACAGATGTCACCGGGCAATAGTAGCAAACGCAGGGTGAGGGATTTGGCTGGCCAAGAACAGTCTGTACATCACCATGTTCCAACACTGTCAGAATTAGAGACAGAAAGACAACTCATAAAACAACTGAGGAAATTATGAAGACCCATGAAAGGCAAATGAAATATGGTGCTTAAAACTTCTAGGCTGCCCAATAAAAATAAGCACTGATATTACAGATCCCTTAGACCATAATGAGGAACACAAATGTTTCAGGAAGACAGTGAAAAACAGTTATGACATGTTTGAATGCCAAAGATTTTTAAAGTTGATCTCTTCTGGCCTGGTTAGATTTTGTGCATTTTTGTCGTTCCAGCTGAGAGGTCTGGAGATTAGTGGATGTTTCTGCCAGCCTGGAACTCATGTGGTACAAAGAATGTACTCATTTGACAGTGAAAAAGTGAATGCATAAAGACAAAGGGCTTTTTTTTTTTCTCCAAGAAAAGGATCAAAATTAATTACCATTGTAATCTGGGTCCAGTGCTTCAAAATGATGTTAAATTTCATTTGCTTACATTGGAAATTTCTGTTTATGCAACCTAAATATTGCCATTTTCACCTCAGAGTTGCTCTTTGAATGCTCCCTGGTTTTCAGAATGCTTAACTAGGTAGGGTTTAATCTGTCCAGAGGAAAAGCACCTGATCCTTATTCTAAATTGGTCTATATGGGGATCTAGCTTTATATTTTAAAATCATATAATAAAGGATTAGAAGCCATTGGGAAGTTTGGAAGCTAATTTTACATGGGACTAATAGCTAATTAACTCATATCAGTTTCTTTTGTAATGTCCTTTTTACTGGTGAAAGGAAAACATATTCATCAGAATAACTCAGAAAGAGGATTCAATGAAGAAAAGGGAGAAGACAGAAGTTCCTTCTGTTTCCAGTATTTGTTTAGTATTTTCCTTGAGTCCAACACAGCACTGGTTGGATGACAGGATAGTAAGACCTATTAATGATGGGCTTTTCATTACCATAGATATGCTTTTGCAATTTTCCTAGATTTCTGCACCAGGGTCACATGGTAAGTCAATAGTAGTTATAAACCTCTCAGGGTTGTGATCAATACCTTTGGCTGACGTAATCTAGACCTCTGGTATAATTTACAACAAAGGACAGTTTAGGCAAGTCTCTGTTTTATTACCATCAATTCACCAACTGAAATATTTCATTGGTTTATGACTGAAGTTATTTTGAATTTTTTGATAGATAGGAAATTGAGATAGTTCTGAAGAAAAACATTAAGTATGAAACGGAAAAACGTTTTACGAAGTTAAAAGTATTCCTTTCTTTTGGGCATAATGTCTGCATACCTAGCCCCTGAAATTGTCTACGAGGCCACAAGAGTGAATTGTGTGTGTGTGTAGTTACTACTGTGTCTAGTCATCCAGATGGACTAGAATGTTAGTGAGAGCTTTACCTTCCAAGCACCCACGTAATAACTAAATAACTAAAGTAAAACTGTATTTCGTCTGGATTTGCTGAATCTGGGTAATAATTTCCATTTATTTGAGCAAAAAAGGTGCAGTAATAATCTATAGACATGAATACTGAGGATTGTGGCTCCAATCATTGCTCCTTCATGTAACTTTAGATGGATTATTTTTTTTGTCCACACTGTTGTGTCTTCTAAGTCTGAAGGCTGAAAAAAGAAAGGGAACTGGTCATTGGAAAGGGATTCAGAGTAATAGTAGGGGGTTTAGAGAAAGAAAAAAGCACCAAGGTGTCCTGCACTCAGCCTCTTTCATCCCCCCGTTCACCCCCCACCCTGGCTGCCTTATCAGTGCACCAGATGAGGCAGCATCACAGCTCTGTTTCCACTGTATAAAGGAAGGGTGAGGTGGGCGATGAGGTGGTGTATTTAAATCCATCATGTCCCTTTCAGGCTTAATTTTCCTATTAGCCAACCACATGGCTACCTTTATATGGGCTTTTATTGTGCAAAACTAAAGATAATAATAATATTGCTATTGAGCAACCATGGTTTGCCAGGTGCCATTACAAACTACTTTTTTTAACTTCAAACATCTTTGTGAGATAATTAGGATTAACCTATTTTGCAGATGAGAAAATTGAGGTTTAAAGAGTTACAATGTTTTGCCCAAGGTGAATCAAGATTTGGTCTTTTTTGCCAAAGAGTCTGCATTTTTAAAATTAAACTGTGAAACTTCAACAGTTTATAGATCTAAGAAATGCATAGTTCTAATATTCCTAGGTCGTGTAATTTTGTCTCTTCCATTAAATTGCTTTGAGGGTGAGCGAATGTTCATTTTTATATGAGCCTGCCATATGTAGGTGCCCAATAAATATTTGTTGAATTAAATAAAATACTAATTTGGTTTCCTGAATTAAATTGGGTGGATTAACTAGAGGGAGATGTCAGCATTCAAACGTTTGATATACTTTTACAGGTTTTTATTTTCTTAAGAATGGAATCTTCTGTGTGGCTCAGCAAACCAAAAATATAATCAATGCCATGTAGTGAAATGAAAAATTCTGGAGTAATGAAAAATCTCTATCACCCAAACTTTGCAAAGGGATATCTCTTTATCTGTCTTTCCCCTGGAAGGTCTCTTCTCTCCGTATCAGTGTTCACCAAATATTATGGGAAGCACATAGGCAATAACTGTTCCTGGTTCTTTAAAGTGATTGAGGATAAGAAAACGCTGTTTCAGTTTAGCAATTACGTCAGAGTCTACTAAGTGCCATATACTATGGATCTAAAGATGACAGGCTCTTGCCTTTGAGGGGCGTAGAGTCTGAATGAATTTCCTTTGAAAATGCATCTCTTGGCTGAGGGTAGTTTTGTTGTGTATAGGGATTGAATTCTCTTGCCTGTAAATAATCAGCCCCTACTGTATTATGGAGACACAGGTTTAAACTTGGGCCTTCTTTTCCAACTTCTTCAAAGTGACACGCAATACGTAGATGGCTGAAATAACACCGTTGAATTCTCTTAACCATTACACGAATATACTGCAGATAACCCGAGGGTAGTTTTTCTGGTAACTGAGAGTGAAGGGTGGGATCCTGTGTGAATGGAAGGCCTCTTTCCTCCAACCCCCATCTAGGTATCTCTGTGCCAACTGTGGGCCTGCAGCTCCATTGTCATATCTTTTGTTTGCAGGACACACCTTGCTGGAAGAGAGCCCCATGCTCAAGTAGAGGCCAGGTGTTCTAGCAATTGAAAAACTGCCAGAGAAATGCAGGTAATTCAGCCACTGAGAACAAACCAACCTTAGAAAAGGAGCCTTCCAGACAGTCAGGGCTCCAAGTCCTTCTAATTGCTGCCCATGCATCAACTTGACTAAGCCTTTCAAACATGGATTATCTCGATACAATCTGCAATCAATTTTAGACTTCCTCTGTCATTATGTAAATGGAGTAGGTAATCAGGCATAACAAGCAATAACCAACTCTCAGTTTACAAGGTGTTATATCACTTTGTTTTAATTGTATGATTTATCAGAACAACAACTATTAACATACAAAGTACCATTCAGCTCAACTGCAGGTATAGGCAGTGACAAGTTTTTAATTCTTAGAAGAATCACTTATTCCCACCATCTGTCCAGACACATTAACCTAAGGACAAGTTTATAAATAGCAAACACGGTTTTTCACATTACAACTTTCTCAAGCATGTATATACAGGTGTGTAGTCCTGCTGATGGCTTTCCACAAGCTCTTTCTGTCCTTGCTGTCCTTGATGCATACATTCTCTTGACATGGGTAGGGGTAGTTACTTCTGCAGAGCAGATTTTTTTTTTTTTTTTGGTCATTCACAATTTACAATATGCCCTGAATCAGTATTACTCTTTACACTTAGAAATGGTAATATTTGAAATGAAATGTCTCTGCAGCACAATTCCTTGTGTCTTCTGGTAGGTCCCACCATTACCAAAGAGCTTTTAGTCGTAAGCATTCTCTTCGGACAACAGTTATGCTCCACTCTTCGGTTTCAGAGGTAACACACCCTTTTTCTAGCTTGCTGCATTAACCCCTGGCTTCAAGTCACGGTGATGTAATGAGGGTGGGGTGTACTGGCAATCAGTATGTTTCCTTATCACTATTTACAGCCATTTAAAATCATACAGTTGTTAATCCAAATCTGAATACCTTTTTTGAAATGTTCACAGTGCAGTATTTTTGTGGCCTAACAAAACTTTGCTTGTATCATTAAAAATAAACATTTTTTATAAAAATATAATACTTTAAATGTTTACATGGACAAAACCAGAGTATTCTATGCCACATGCACTCTACAGTAGTAAGCACAAAATTCCACAGAAGAAAACACCACAAAAGTCCTGCCCAGAAATACTGTGTATCCAAGTGAAATGGTTAGAGCTTTCAATTGCCTTTTTAATTTTGTTCATTTCTCAATGTCCTAATGCAAAAGTGGACCCATCAAAAGTTCTATTGTCTCCAATAATTTGTGGGGTGGGAAGCTGCCACCTGAAAGAGAAGCTAATATTTCCAGTACATCCATCCTTCCTTTGCTTTACATACGGGGCAGTAACTGGAATGAGTAAACCTCTCAGTCGGATGTATTCTGCTGTAAAAACATGCTGAGTTACCTTAAAAAATATTTATTATCACAAATTACTTGTTTTACTTTCAGAATTGTCATTTAGAGGAAAAAAAATACAGATGAAACATCTAAATGTCCATATTCCTCAGATCAGAACAGTATTATTTCTTAACAGTTGATTTTTAAATGGCAACGAAATATTTCATCATGACTATGCTATTTTATGAAAGCATTCTTAATGTTTTCTATGTACAATATGCAAATATCCCTATTAATTTATAAACACATTTTGTGTCACGCTATTTTGAAACTTTGCATTGTCTATGGATGTTCCTCCAATAAAAGGAATGTGTACACAAACATTTAAAAGGGAATGTTTGCCAAGTGGATGAATGACAACATTAGTGATGAAAAATGCTAGTGACCATACAACACAAAAAAGTTCTTTGAAAGACTTTCTAGTCTTTCTGAGTGAGTGGCCTGGTCCTGGAGCTGGCATGGTCATCCTGGACATCGCCACCTCTTCTGAATTTCCTGTGATCAAGAAGCCCTCAAAATGCATAGCCTCCGTTCCTTGTATGAAATCAGTTGAGACCCTGCCTTTTTTTTTTTTTTTTTTTTTACATTTCAACCCAGAATTCAGGTTTTGGCCTCCAATGTGACAGGAGTGTCATTGCAGTTTGCAGCACTGCTGATGGGCACTGCCCTGGGGGACCAAGCCTCTGGTTCCAGGAGCTGATTCAGATGCTTTGTCAGACGAGGAATTCCAGTCATTTTAAATAACAACGTAAAATTCTGTCGTAGTGCAATTTTGGCAACAGCAGAAAATGTCGGATGGCCTTTCAAAAGCCAGACAGTGAAAAATACATCGGTAGAAGTGTGGACTGTTGTTTGAACTATGACTCTGCTGTTTCTGGAGCAAGGCTGGTGGTGTCTCCTTCAGGTGTCCACCTCGCCGTCAACGTCATCTTGTGACAAGAGAGAAGGATACGGAGCGACGCATTTTACGTTCACGTACGTAGCGTTCACGTGGACATAGTGCTCCCCGATGAAAGTAGAGAATATTGCTGATATCCTGGAGACCAGTTCAGAGAAGGATGGGCGCATTTCGGCTTTAGGGTGCCAGCATTTTAGCATGACTTCATACCTGACTCAGAAAGAAAGAAAGGCTGTGAGAGACTCCTAGGAGGTGAGCATTTCAGTAAAAATAAAGAATATAAGCAATACAGAAGATTCTGTCAGGATTCCTACTTACAGGGGATCTGGGCAGTATTCAGGCTGTAAGAGCCTTCTGCCTTGCAATAGGTAAACTGTGATGTCGAAGGTGTTTACGTCGGGATAAGGTGGTGCTCCTCTTGTCATCAGTTCCCAGAGAAGCACTCCAAAGGACCACTAGTAAAACAAGAAAAGGAGATTCCTGGAGAGAGAACTGGGACCACACAATTATGAAACCTAATCTCCCTCACTAGGTTTTATAACCAAACTTGGCTTTGCATATTCAATATTATTGCTATTTTGGGCAAAAATTTCCTTAAAGGCAATCACTAAGTGATAACATTTTAAGACCTGTCTAAAACAGAATCAGATAAAGTTTAGATTGTAAATAAATATAATGTATTCAAAACAGAGTATCTGAAATCTACAAGACAATTAAGATTCATCTGTAGAGAGTAGAGTACGTTTGACCCTTGTAGGGTCAAAGCACTATTATGTTTCTCTGCATCACTAATGTGTTTTTCTCCTTCTCTCTTTCAGTAGCTTACATTTTAGATTGTTTAGTCAAAGAAGATAAAAGAAGCCTTTTGGAATCTAAATTTGTGGGATTTCAAAATGAATGAAAATACTCGTTAAGAAATTAACTATATCTAAAACATTAATGTTAAAAGGGAAGATCTAAGTCAGTATAAGTAAAAATCCATATTAAAAATCAGAAAAACCTGGTAGGTAACAAGGTTCTTATTGAAAATTAATTTCAGTAACATAACATTAATTTGAAAATGCCAAAGTACTTGATTAATACAAAACAGCTGTATCAGTACTTTATAGCAGAGATCCCAGTGATATGGAAAGGTTAAGAGACTTGCTAAAAATTCCCAGTAAATCTGAATTCACACTGGGATGAACATTTGAGTTCTTGACTCTTGGGTCTTGCTTGGTCTCCTGAACTTCACTAAATATGCAGTTTCTTGATTTAAAGCACTCTATACACAACAGATCAGGTCATACTTAGTATCTCCCCCTGGATGTGTGCCAAGGTGAAATGATACGAGAGTAAGTCAGCATGTGCAGGTCACGCCTGTGCAGAGGGCCCTGGAAACCAGTTCTTGCTGAGCAGCACTTTGAGGCCACCCAGAGACAAGGATGCATGTGGGGGGATAAAGCAGGCCCTGATTAAAACTGAGACGCAAAAGTGTAGCTTGTAGAGCTCAGCAAGGAGAATAAAGCATGCGTTTAAGCACTGCGATTGAAAGAATGTTGGTAGATCACATCATTGCATCATCGTCACTAGTCTCCATTAATGCCTCTTTCTCTTTGCCCAGGTGCAAGACCTCTTTAAGGCTACTGACTGCTTTGATGCAAAGAGAAAAACAAACCCCTCCTCAGGTAGGAATTACATAACTCCTGTTTTCTTCAGCCTTTCAAAATTGAAGTTTTCAAAGCCTGAAGATCTTAGTAACGTAGGACTTCATTATGTTTCTTCAAGTTCTAGAATTTGTATTAAAATTTATATAAATTTAAAACAAATACCTACTGACCCTTGATCATATATTCCAAGTAGGTTACTGTCCTGTTACTGGATAGGTTATAGAGTTAAGAGTATAATACAAATAACTGTAACACAGAACAATAAGATAATGGCTGTGATATAGAGCAACAATATAAAAGAGGTACAGAGTGTTGTGAAAGGTCAAAGAGATAATAGTGGGGTACTGAGAAAGGCTTCATGAAGAAAGTGAAAGTAAGGGGGGTCTCGAAGAAGAGTGAGGATATGTTTCATAGGCACATGTAATGAGGGCAGAAAGAGAGTTCTGGATGGAAGAAGTGGTTGGTTGGGAGGGAGTGGGGACAGGCCTGACGCTACACCTGTGTTATTTAACCACGGCAAAATAGGTTCAAATAGGCGCTTTGCTTGAGGTGTGCAGCAGGTGAAGGGAGTGGGATAGCTATGGTTGAAATGGGGCTGTGCTGTGAGGTTTTGAATGCTGAAAGCAGTGGGCACAGGAAGTTTCGCTGAGAGAGGGGACATGACTGAGTTATGCCCCAGGAGATGCATCTGTAGAGATCCCCTAGGAGGTGGAGCCACAATATGGAGACCAGTTAGGAGGTTTCTGAATTAGAATAGGTGAGGAGTGGTATTGCATATTGGCAACACTGAAGCCCTATGAGATGCAACTCCTGAATTAGGGTTGTGGAAGAGAGTATCTGTCATATAATCCGCCAGGCACAAGCATCGTATTCTTTAAAAACATTTTATTTAATCCTATAATAATCTGTAATGTAATTGGTTTTACAGATGTTTTAAAGATGAGGAAACTAAAGTTCTGAGAGGTTGATGACTGGTCTGTGATCAGGTCTCCCCAACCTATAGCCTAGGTTATTGGTGGGTCTGGAGAGAAGTTCACAAAAGAGCAGAGTTGGGTAAATTTTGGTAAATTTCAGAGGAATTACAGAACTCAGGCAATAACTGGGTATTACAAGACAATCGGAGGGCTCATGGGACAGGAGAGTGAGAGGGAAGAAGTTTCCAGAAAAAGCATTGCACTGTCTGCATTCTGAGCTCCCCTTAAAGTGTTGGACTGATGGGACAGTGGAGGGAGGAGGCAGGGATGGAGGAGAATGATGCTGATCAAGAAGACAATGGCCAAAGTGTGTGTGGGGACAGAGGGAGGACGGAAGGAAGTGTATGATGTTTGTGCATTAGAAATGATGGAGACAAGTTGCTATTCATGCTTACTGTGACATTGGCCAAGCTATTTTGAACATCTGAGTCCTAGCTGGCAGCTCAATCCTGCAGAACTTTATCAAAGGTGAAGATTGAAGCAGTTATTAGATGTGTGCTTTAGTTTCTTGGCTACTAAAACAAATACCAAAAAATGGGTTGGCTTAACAACAGGTATTTATTGGCTCACAGTTTTGAGGCTAGGAGAAGTCTAAAACTGAGGCATTGGCAAGGCAATACTTTCTTCCCAAAGACTGTGGTGTACTGGGGCTGGCTGCCAGCAATCCTGGGTCCTTGCCTTTTCTGTCACATGGCAATGCACATGCAGTGTTTTCTCCTTTCTCTTCCAGGTTCCACTGACGTCCAGTTTCTGGCTGCTCCCTGTGGCTTCTCTTCCATTTCCAATTTCCTTTGTTTATAAGGACTTCATTCATATTGGATTAAGGCCCACCTCATTCGTTTGGGCACACCTTAACTGATAAAATCTTCAAAGGTCCTATTTTCTAATGGGTTCATACCCACAGGACAGGGGTTTGAACATGGACATGCCTTTTGTGGGGGACATGATTCAATGCCCAGCAGTCTACCCTCTGGATGCCCAAAAGACAATTTCTTCCTTCATGCAAAATGCATTCATTCCATTACAACGTTCCCAAAGCCTTAAGTCATTTCAGAAACAATTCTAGGTACAAAGTCTCAAAATCAGTTATGGTTGTAGTCTGTCCTGGGGCAAAATTCCTCTGTCAGAGGAAACTGAAACTTGGAAAGCAAGATCAAAAGCTAGCAACTCCATTATTTCAATTTCTGGGTGTTATCTGTGGATTGATGTTTTGTCTTCTGGGCCTGCTGGAGTGGCATTCCCAAACACTGGTGTGTAGAGCATCAGAATGGCAGCCAGGCTCTCAGCGAATGCAGGGGCACAGGCCCCACCACTTCCAAGCATTGGGGTGGCAGCATGCTCCCTGAACCTTGGGGCATAAGGCCTGCCCCCTCCAAGCACAGGGGAGGACTTGCCCTTTCACACACATGGGTGGGCCTACTGTCTTGGCCCAAGGAGACCTTGTCCAGATCTTTGCTTCCAAGTTTCTACCCTTGAAGTTATTCTTCCTTCAATTCCTCCCTTCTCAGTCCCTTTTAGGCACTGTGTCTGTTCATACAAACTTCCCCAAAAACTTGTTGGCTTTGCATGCAGTTCCAGGGGGTTTAAACTAATCAAACAAAAGAACTTTCCAAAGATCCTTCCTGCATAGCTCATTTCCAATCTCGACTTCCACTGAAATGGCAGAGTGGATCCATGTTCAGTCATACCCTCTTTAGCAAAGGGTTGTTCAGTGAAACACTCACATGGAAACCTGTCCTCTGGGAACTTACTTCCCAAAAGCTCAGGGGTCCTTGACAGAGCCGCTTCTGGCCCTGGTCTCAGAGTATGCTACCTGGAAGGGCTGAGAATTTTCAGAATGTTCAATTCCTGGTTTCTCTGTGCTTAACAGTCCAATCTTCAGATTAGCTCTTTCCTATCTCATTTCACTAATAAGCTGCAAGGAGAAACCAGGCTGCACCTTCCACACTTGGAAATCTCCTCAACTAGATATCCAAGTTCATCGCTTGCAAGTTCTGCTTTCCATCCAACATAATTTTGCCAAATTCTCTGGCACTTTATTAATAAGGATCATCTTTTGTCCATCTTCCAATGACACATTCATTATTTCCTTCTAAGGCCTTGCCAGAAGTATCTTTAACATCCATATTTCTACCAACATTCTGTTTATAATGAATTATGTATTCTCTATGATACAAACATTCTCCACAGCTGTCACTCATTTTTGAGCCCTCACAATTCTTCCAGCTTCTACCCATTATCCAATTCCAAACCCATTTCTACATTTTTGGGTATTTACAATTACAGCACCCCATTTTCCAGTACCAAAAACTGTTTTAGTTTCCCAGCTGTTAAAACAAATACCATATGGTGGTGTCTTCTCCTTTCTCTTCTGAGCTCCATTGACTTCCAGCTACCTGACTACTCCCTGTGGTTTCTCTTTCATGTCCAATTTCCTTTGTTTTAATGACTTCAGCCATATTGGATTAAGAGCTGCCTTCATTCAGTTTGGGCACACTGTAACTAATATCTTCAAAGGTCCTATTTACAAATAGCTTCACACCCATAGGACCAGGGGTTGGGACATGAACATGCCTTTGTGGGGAACATGAGTCAATCCCCAATGGTGTGAGAGACTGTTATAAGCTGTAAAAAGTGATAGGAAGGGCTGCTACTGTAGACGAGGCAAGTAAGGAAAGGAGCAATTGAATTTGAGCATTCCAAAGTAGATAAATTGAGATATGATCTCAAAACCATGATCCATAAAAGAAAAAAAAAAACTGATAAATTGATAAAATTTATAAGAAAATTTAAAACTTCTGATCTTTGAAAGACATTGCTAAAACAATGAAAAGACAAGCTGTAGACTGGAAAAATAGTTGCAAAAACACATATGTGATAACACATACCCATAACCAGAATATATAAAGAACTGTCACAACTCAATAATAAAAAGACAAAGAACCCAATTTAAAACACATACCAGAAAACATATTCTAATACTTTTTAAAAAGGGCAAAAGATTTGAATAGACACTTCCTTTCACCAAAGGAAATAGACGGATGGCAAATGTGCACATGAAAATATGCTCAACATTATTAGTCATTGGGGAAATACAAATTGAAAAGAAAATGAGATATAGGTTATAGTGATAACCTATTCAAATGCCCCCCCCCCCCCCAACAAAACAAAAGAAAACAAAACACAACTGACAATACCAAGTGCTGATGAGGATTCCAAATAACTGGTAGGAATACAAAACGATACAGCCACTTTGAAAAGCAGTTTGGTAGTTTCTCAGAAAGTTAAGCTGCATGCTTTACAACCCCATAATCCTACATCCAGTTATTTACTCAAAAGAAATAAAAATTGTGTTCATACAAAAATCTTTAAACAAATACTATAGCACTTTTATTGGTAATTGATCAAAACAGGAAAGAAACAAATGTCTTCAACTGGTGAGTGGAGAAACAAAATGTGACACTTCTGTACAATGGATTTCATATCAGAAATAAAAAGGAATGAAGTACTGATACCTTTGACAATATGGATTTTCATATGGATGACTCTCAAATGCCTTATACTGAGTGAAAGAAACCAGACTCAAAAGGCTACCCTCCTGTATGATTCCTTTTATATGACATTCTAAAAAGGTACAACTATAGGACAGAAAACAGATCAGTGGTGGCCAGGGGCTGGAGATAGGATAGAGGTTGACTATAAGAGGGCAAAGGAAATTTTCTGGGATATTGGAGGTATTCTATTTCCTGATTGTGATACTGCTTATGCAACCATATGCACTTATCGAACTTGCAGAGTTGCACATTAAAAAGGGTGAAAGTAGGTAAACTGCATAATGGTGATCCCAATAGAAATAAGAAGTAAGAAATTGCTGGTTTGGCAGGAAAGATCTTGATTTTGGATATGGTAAATTTGTAATGCTGATGAAGACATTGAAGTAGAGAGATTCAAAGGTGATTGCTGTTGGAAGTGGCTGCAATTGTTGCCAAACCCTGAAGACAAAAATCCTGGGGGACAGCTACATGCAGAAGGTGAGAGAGGAAGAGAATTCAGTGAAGGGGAAAGAAAACAAAACCAAGAACAGGAGGAAAACCATGTGGTGCTGTGTCCCAGAAACCAAGGGAGGAGGAAATTTCAAGAAAGAAGGGGTGCTTAATAGTGAAACATGCTAGAATGACGCAGGAGGACAAGGACTGAGAAAATCCAGCTGTACTGAGCAACTGAGAAGTCAATCCTAAATTTAATGAAAGCATTTACACTAGGTATGAAATACTGTAAATACAGGGCATGAGTAATTTCAAGTGTAATGACACTCCAATTGTGTTTGAATGGGCTTACCGAGTATTGAGACTTTAGCCAAAATTCATCTGGGCGTTAGCTAGAAATTGGACCTATACACAAACAGGCAAGTTTTTGCTTGTAGGTATTAATATACATACAGTTTACTGTGTGCTTTTGGAAGTGGTCCATGTCAAGATTCAACAGACATGGCTATCATGGAAATGGCATGTTATGAAAATTTATCTATGCAATCAATGATCATTTGCCAAAGCAGCATTGTGTATGGATTACTCAGATGCACCCTTTATGGAGTACAGTATAATGTCTTTCAATGAGAGGGAGAGAGAAACAGCCCAAGAAAAATAGCACCATCCCTTCTGTTGAAGCCTATGAAAATTTCCGGTTAAGTATTCAAGTAACCATTCTTCTGGCCTCTACTTTTCTCAAATCATGTTACAGAATGAGGAAAGATTGCAATTTAATTGGATTACATGTCAATGTTTCCATGTGGTTAGAGAATACATTCTAGGCACCTTAGTATGGTTTTCAAGGAGCTCTATGATCTAGTATGAGTATAGTTTTCCCAATGTATTTGCATAACTTCCCTCTGCATCTTTCACCCTTGACACATCACTCACTACTTATCATTTCCGTAGAACTTTAAGGACACTTATACTTTCCTGCCCCTTTGCTTCACCTGGATTGGTATGCTTTATTTTATTGCCCCACCTAGTCTCCCAGCTGCCTAATTCTAAACCTGCTATCCTTTAGGCCCATTTCAAAGACAAAAGGTGTAGGGGCGATGTGGTGTATCTGGCTGTCCAGGTGAATGCCTCTTCCACCCTCAGGGCTCAGGGATATGCCTCCTGAAGCTTGGGCTGTGAGAGGAGGATAACCTCTGCAGATAAAGGGCAACTCTTTTCTAGCTAGGCACAGGGATAATGCTCTCCCTGCTACATCTTCTCAGTGACACCTTCCTGATTTCTCCAGCTGCTGCTCTTGAGCCCTTGGAGGCAGAGCTATCCCGGTCTACTCTGTGTTATTGTTACTGATGCACATGTCTTCCAAAGCTCCTGGAGGACAGGGTTAATGCCTGGTTTGGTTCTGGGCTTCCCAAAGACCCCGCTTGGTGCCCAGGTTGACAAATGATTTTGAACAAACTAGTGAGTTTATGAAAACATACCATGGGTACCTGAAGAACATCAAGTCCACTTTTACATGTGAAGAAAACAGAAATTAGTGGTGTTGAAGGTTTTTTCTTTTAAATAATAACTAAAGTTGAGTATGAAAGAGAGTAAAAGAGAAGAAGGTTAGGGATGATCAATACATTACCACATCTGACTTGGTGGTAAACTTCTGAGTTTGCAGACTTTCTAAAGCCATCCATTTCACTGGCAGTTTGGCACCTGTTTTGTTGTGCACACTATAGTATTCTTTATCGTACATATCTCTGGCAAGACCAAAGTCAGCCACCTTAACAGTGAATTTTTCATCCAGCCTACAAAAATGACAAAAAATTATTGGTAACTGAAATAGAATAATTTACAGTGATGCTGAATATCCATGGATTAGAACAAGTGACTTAAGTATTTGAAATCCATAACTTCTGAAGGGAGTGCTCTATCTGGCCTCTATTGACTAATACTAAATTACAATGGAGTTCTTAAATAAAATTGCCTGACATTTATATTACAAATTCAACAGGCCCAAGAAAGGAATCATGAATGATGTGGCACAATAATATCTTTTTGTTTTAATGCAGATCTGGAGAAACTGTGAAACTGGCTCCCCTCCCAGATTTTCCTTGGTTGCTAAATAGAACATGCCAACTGGCTACCCAAAGCAATCACCAATTTTCACTGTCGACTTATTAGCAATACCGGGTTTTATGGGGGAGACATGACAGGGGACTGTATCTTACTTTTTCACTCTGAAATTGTGTTAGGTGAGGACATAAAACTTATATATCCCTCCACCGAGGTAATGGAAAAATAGGCTAATAGTAAAGCATCTAAGAAAAATAGCAAGGTTCAACAAAAATCAATTTCCACTATCTGTGGCTCTGCATCCTTGGTTTAAACTGGTTTTTATGTTGTTACATTTACGAAAACCAAGGTAGGAAATTAATAGCACAGCTCTTTCATTCACACATATCATAAGTCATGAATCAGTGCTGTGCAAGGAAAAGCACTGAATCAATTACAAACTGTTGACTGTTGTATTATACAACCCAGGCAGCCAGACACAAATAAAGTTCTTTGTATATTCATTCCCAAATACCATTTTTGGTAGGGCTTAGGCAGGCTGACTTCAAATCCACTCTTGGGAAGTTACAATATATTGGTATTTGTGTTACCGGCCCTCTCTTTTTCACTGTAAAATGCTGAAGATCAAATTCTCCCTTCCAAACACTAATGCAGCATGAAACCACAATATGGGGGGGGGCTACTGGTGGGAAGGACCAAGAAAAGCAAAAGTATACAACAGCTGTTTAAGACCCCTCTGGAGAGTTCCTTTTAAATTCTCAGTTTGATAAAGCCTGAAAGCCCCACCCACATTCCCAGTGCTTACCCATCAATTTAAAGTGATAAGGGAAACAAAGGACTTTTGCATAAAAGGAGAAAAAACTCTTGCTAGCACTGAACAGTGGGAAGCAGCTTCTTCCTTGTCGCTTAATTTGAACTGTGGGCGCGGAGATTCTTATACTTACATACAGTTTCTTGCAGCCAAGTCTCTGTGGACAAACTTTTTGCTTGCAAGATATTTCATGCCTTTGGCTACTTGAAGACCAAAGCCAATGAGATCTTTTACAGTTGGGTTCTGCAATCAGAGTGAGTTGGAAAAGCATAAACTAAGCATATACTGTTGTAACTCTGATCTCAGAACTCTGATTTTTTTCTGAGAATATGTTGTCTCAAATAAATAATTTGTGCCCCTGTTGATAACATCAACCATTTTTTAAGTACCTACTGGATGCAATGCAGTAACTAGGCTAGATGTTCCTGTATATTATGTCTAATCCTCATATATTCTTGTAAGGCAGGTGTTACCGGCTCCATTTTCCAGATGGGGAAATGCAGGCTCAGAAAAAAATAAATGGCCGCAAATCACTTAGATGATAAGTGGTGGAGTCAGGATTTTAACCTGAGTCTGTCAGGCTCCAAAACCCACACCTTAATGAAATGAATCACATGGATTGGCAAGCTATGGAAATGCAAAGTAGCTCACCAACAGGTATGAAGCACCAGCCACAACTCCTGTGGCTGGATCCACAAAGAGAACAGGAAATCCCTTTCTCTACAAACCACATCCACAAAATTGGATGGACAGAAGGAATGCCTATAGTGATGACCAGCACAATACGTGACATCACAGGGACCCGGCTTGGCCATCAGGAACAGGGTGTCTCTTTTTCAGCAGTCACGGTGGAGTTTGTGAGCCCAGGAAGTAGAGACACAGTCAGTGGGGGCCCTGCAAGAAGGGCTGCAGTCCCCCATAATGCACACAGCATATGGAGAGCGCTGTTCCTTGTGTTTTAGGCTTCTCTTTAAGACATGTCTACATTAGTAGTCGTCATCAATATCAACTTCTTGGGTTATAAAAGACCATGATATCGGATAAGAGGAAATCTCTATTATGCTTTAACCCTGGAAGGATAATCCCTACTTCCAAAAGTAGAGAACCTAGCATATTCAACCAAATTAACTTGTCAGAGTAATGACAGGGGTTAAAGTGGGAAAATGGGATCTGTCAGGGCAGCTTTGTGCTCTGTAAGGTAAATTCATCTTATCTGCAAAAATTCACTGCTAGGGGTGATTTTATTCTCTTGGCTGAATGAATATAAGGCACTTCTTTATCTTTCTATAGCCTATTTTTTTGAGGAACTAGGCTCTCTGTTTATAAAGTTGTTTTTGATCAAGAGTAAAGCTACTCCATTACCTCCCAAAGAGACCAGGACAGTGGGAGCCAAGGAGGAGCCTGTGGCACTGGGACTTCAGATCTGGGGACTGCCCCCTCGGCCTTCCCTGGCTCTCGCCGGGTCAGCACTTGCTCACTCTTTAGGTCCTAGCATAAATGTCACTAAGAACATTCCTACTCATAAGAGCCTAAGAACCTCTTCTGTAACACTGCTCATTCACTGAGTAAATACTTACTGAGGGCCTATATAGTGAACTCTATTTTAGGTGATGGGCTATAGCAGTGAATGAAACACAGAGAGGTGCCTATCCTCATGAGCTTTGCATTCTAATAGTGTGTCTGTACATATATACATGTATACATACACACATACATACATACATATATAATTGCTTGTTTATTGTCTAGTACAACACTGTCCAACAGAAATATAAGCCACATGTATAATTCAGAATTTTCTAGTAGCTATATTAAAAAAGTAAAAAAGAAACAGGTGAAATTTATTTTCACGTTTCAATCCAAAATATTTGAAATATTATCATTTCAACATATAATCAATATGAACAATTATTAAAGTGATTTTTATATACCTTCTTTTTTTCGTATGAAATCTTCAAAATCTGGGGTGTATTCTACACTTACAGCACATCTCAGTTCAGAGTAACCACATTTCACATGTGACTCATGGCCACCCTACTGGACAGCACAGGCCTAGTATATCAGATAACAACAGGTGTCATGGAGAGAAATAAAGAGACAGACTGAAGGCATGAGGGTGGGGTGGGTCCGTTGCAATCTCGAACAGGTCAGGGAGGTAGATATTTAGGGGAAGAGTGTTCCAGGTAGAGGCAACAACAGTGCAAAGGTCCTGAGGTAGAAGCATGCATGGCAAATTTAAAGGGACTCTCTTGTGATGAATTGCTCAATGTCTTCCCTTCTAGGAGTTAAAATTCCATGTGGTCTGAGGCTGGTTCTGCCTCTGTGTCTCCTGTGCTGCACTCAGTTTCTGGCACGTAGTAGGCACTTAATAATGACTAAACAGGTTATTTATACCTATCAGGAGAGTGGTAGAGCAAGACTGCTTGCAGACAGGTAAGATTCATTGCCCCCAGAACACCCTTCCAGGTATCACTATCTTCCTACCAGGATAGAGGATTTTGAGGTGCAGGTGAATTGAATCAGCTGACTTATATCTGAATGATGCCAACATTTTACATGCATATCTTTGGCTAAAAGCTTTTGAAAGGGTTCAAAGTAGGCACATTTTGAAAGGCTGGCTTATAGCTAGGTCACCAGTTAGTAAACTTAACAATGCACTTACGTGAGTCTCATTTCTAATGAAATTTCGAAGATCTCCATGTTTCATGTATGGTAGGACCACCAGGGGAGACCCCTCACTTCGAAGGCAGATTCCCAAGAGCGAGAGAACATTGGGATGACTAAAGTCTTTCATGATGATCCCTTCAGTCAGAAACTGGGAAACTTCTCCTATATCAGTGATTCCTGAGAAATCCAGCAGTGGAGACATTAATTTCATTATGGAACAACAGATATTGTGTAAAGTTCAGACAGAAGAACAATGGAATGTATAACCACTGGGCTAACTCTTGTCTTGAGAGCTCATCTGCAGAGTGATTTTTTTATAGCACATCTGAGTGAATGATGTCACCCTGCACTATGCCTTCAAGTCACCAACTACATCCATCTCCATAAGACAGAGGACAGCTCTCAGTTTGTCTCATACAGAACGAACAGTTGGTCTCATATAGAAACAGGATAGAGAAGCAGGCCAGGCCATTTTTGTAGTAATTGTCTAGGGCAGGAAAGGCAAACTTTTTCTGTAAAGGGTCAGATGGTAAATATTTGAGACTTTGCCAGCCACAGAGTCGCTGTTGCAACGACTCAACTAAGTGCAAAAACAGTCATAGACAATAAGTGGCTGCATTCCAATGGACTTTATTTACTAGATCAGGCAGGGGGCCATAGTTTGTCAACCTCTCCTCCAGCAGAATCTGAAGACTAATCACCCTATGGTATCAAAATAGGTATCTTTGGTATAGAAATTTCTAATCACTTCCACGTAGAGATACCTGGGGCCAGATACTAGTTCAGCATTAAAGAAGAATTACCAATCTTTAATTTCCAGTATCTCTTTGGCATTAATGATAGTGCTGGTATTCTTTTAAAGATGCAATGTATTCTGAGGCCCAGAAAAGCCAGCAGAGGTGAATAAGGACTGAGTAGATAATGCAGATCAGACTGAGTAGATAATGCTGATCAGGGACAGAGAAAGATTTCTTGGTATTAGGATCGTTCTGAGTACAACTTGCAGAGTGTTCCTCTTTCTTGAGGCAAATTTATTGATAACCATACTAACTCTGTCACAATTTGTAGTCAGATATCATGTAGATTGTTTTTTACCTCATGGTCAGACTTCCAACAAAATCAACCATACAGAACACTGCATAGCATGGACATTTACAGTAAAAAAAAGGCTGAAATGGTTCTGGCAGTAATGTATCTTGCATGAAAATCTCCATTTGCACACTTAAAGCTTATTAATTTCAATATAAAACTTATATTATGATTGGCTAACATTTTTCAGGCTGCTGCAAATTATAGCAGAAATTTAGAAATGGGGGTAGAAAAAGCAGCACATATGTGAGATCTGTCAGCAAAGGTGGAGACAGGAAAACTTTAGTATATGGAGTACACTGGGTTGTACAAATATAGTAATTTATAGCAATAATTATAGCTCTGGGTCATCAACAAAGACAGTTTATTTTGAAACCATTCCCTGTTTCTTAACTAGAGTATGCAATTCATTTTAAAAATATTTTCTCAATAACTGCTAAATTTTAAAACAATATCTGAGCAATAAAAGGGGATAAGCTTTCGTTATTTAGGAAGTTCACTGATGTGGAATACCTCATTCCTGAAAAATGTGAATAAATGAAGTATTACCACACTTATGCTTTTTTTATTTTCTGCCAGCATGGTTTTCTCCTGTTTGTCTTATTTCATTTTTTTATCTTGTTAATGGGAGTTGTGGTTAAAAAATCATTATAGTGATGCCTTTGGTAAATGAGTCATTACTACTGCATGTGCCAACATGCTTCCAATAGTTTCCATAAATGTCATTTGCAAAACAAATATTATAAGCCAAAATAGTGAAATGATACTCAGTTCATCCCAGAAACTCATTTCTCCTACACCCTTACTTAGGAGGGCTCTGAGGGATAATTTCAGAGGCGATATTTCAGTAAGAGTTTAGAACAGTTTTTCAGGAGTAGACACACAATCCTAGCAGTAGCTGAATTTTCCACAAGGCAAAATGCAAATCAACATTTTATTATAAACTATTTATTAGTTTGCAAACCACAAAAGTGTGTTCCACTGTTAAACAGAATGTAACTTACTATTCAAGGATTTCACAGCACAGTGAATTTTCTTGTCATCACTGTCCAACAAAGTCCCATGATATACACACCCAAAATGCCCTGTGTGAAGGAAACGTGATTAGTGCAGTATTACTTTTAGTTATGCAACGATTATTTATTAAGCCCTCCATGAGCATCATTTCGTTCAATTTTCTATATGGCAAAAAAGTGCATTTATTTTGTACTTTTGATTAAGAAAACTACTGTAAAAAAAAAGACTACTACTGTATGTGTGTATGTTTGCGTATGTATGTAGATACAATTCCAAGGATAAATGCAACATGATTACCTAAAACATGGTAAAAAATGTAGGTGGTATGACTGTTAATAAAGCTAATATAATAAAATGTTGAACTGTAGTGGAACCACTGAAAATAGGACTAACATGCCTCATAACAGAAATTTATTATTTTTAATAGTCAAATAATAATTATTGAAAATGAAAATAAAGTTTTATCCACATGAAGAAATATAATAAAATAAGCTCTCTATACTCCAATAAACTGAAATGAAATTAAAATGTTACTATTAGAAATAAGATTAGCATTATAGAGCAAGGATTTCCCCCATTAGTCACTGGTTAATAAGTAATCCACGCTGGCAGAAACTGAAAGGCAGTTGCCTAAATGAAGCACATTCACCCTGACTCATTCCATCCAGTTCTCTCTGGCTTTAGTCACATAACTTTTCCAATGGTGGCCTTTTACCCAGTGGCAGTAGTTTTTCCCAGAGGTGCCAAATGTCTGATAGCTTATGCATATCATTCATTAATTCAGCCAGCCAGCCAATTCATCCCTGAGTGCCCAGTATGTGTAGGCACTGGGCTACCCGCAACTATGCAAAGATGAATAAAATGACACCTCTGCTCTCGAGTGCCTCACATGCTATTGGAGAAAAACAAGTAAATAAATAATTGTTAATATTTATAAGAACTGGATGGCTAATGAATATTTCTTCGAAACAGGAATGACTCTCATGTAACCCTTCATGATAAAAATAAAAAAAATTCTAATTTTACAAAGTGTAGAATTGGAACATAATTAGTGAGGCCACACAGTCTAAAACTGGTGCAATTATTGGGATTTATAGACTGGTAATAGAACCATATATTACTCTGATGTGAGACATGGGAAAATGTTTGTTAATGGTGAAGCTGCTATTAGTGAGGGAAAAGCATGTCAACTGAAATCTGGAGTGTGTGATGTAGGAATGAGAAGGCCTTGTGTTCGTCTAAGGCAGAATTTCTCATCAGCTTCTTCTGTACCACGGTGGCAGATGCCTGTACTACCTCTTGCAGCTCATATGGAATAAAAGGGATCAGAAGCCATTCATTATTAAGAGTAAAGAAGCTTTTTAGAAAAAGAGGGAAGAGTAGAGTTCATTTCCTGGAGATACTTTTTTTTCCTTCTGGTTGGTTTCTTTCCTGTTAAATATTTCCTCAAATAATGTTTATGCTAGCTGTTTTTGCTGCTCTGGTTGGCTTATTACAAATACTCATTTTTCTTTGTGTAAAGAAATTAGAGTGCATTGTAGGGATGATACATGTGGCTTCAGATCAGAGGAATGCAATAAATTCCCTGTCTTCTGATGCTGTCCAGCAGTGCACCAACTGCTATAAACCGGGACTTCAGAGGCTTAGTCACCATTCTGAAAGTAAAGGAAGACTGGAAGGAGATACGAGGGAAAATACTGGAATTTAAATGAATGATTTTTAAAAGAAAGAATATGGCACCCTCCAAGAAATAATAGTTGCTATTATGAAAAAGGTGAGGAAGGAATGTGATTTATTTCAATTATGCTTGGGAGATTATCAAATTGCCTCAATACACAGGGGCAGAATCCCATCTGGATATGACTTGCAGGACTGCACTTCCGCAAACAGAAACCAAGCGCACTTGTTATCACTGCTTTGTCAGTGGCTTTTACCATTGTCTAAGTCTCTAATCTGCAAAGGCAGAAGATAACATGCTTACTGGAAAACTGTATTTAACAAAAAACTGAGTGGAAATACTTACCTCTTCCTATGACTTCATTGAAATGCACAATCAGGCTACTGGGCCCAATTACTACGTGCTGGACAGCTTGGACCAGCTCTGGATTTAGAGCACTGAGGTCAATGTGGACAGTATTTTGCAGTAATGGACTAGATATATCAGAGTCCCCACTAGTTAGAATGGGGGAGAGGTCCGTCAGAGGATAGTGCACTTGTCTGCATGATCCATTCTGAGATGAGTTAGGAAATTGGTCTGCAAGATAAAGCAAAATTATTAGAAAACAATATTGAAAACTCACTTAGTGGTGACTGCAACAGGGGTAGCAATTTCAACTAATAATGAAACCTGAATTTTAAAATGAAAGAAATGGGGGTTATATCATTGAATGAGGCTAGGAAGACTCTTTACAAAGGAATTTGTTTAATAAAAAAGATAAGAAGCTGGGAAAAGATATGATACTGGCTTATATATACACACATTTTTAAACATTTTTATAAGTTTTCTTTTGAGTAGACTAAGCCTTAACTTTGAAAGTTTGTTTCTTCTCTTCATTTTTCTTTTTATAAATAGTAAAAAGATGTCTTTTGAGAGACTATTATTTATTAATGGAATTAACTAGTATTGCTTAAAACCCATATGTATTCCTGGCCAAGGGGAAAAAAAAATAGAAATATGAATATGTATATATATATATTTGTGATATATATGATTAGAAATATATAATGGCTAGATTTTCAGAACTGAGGGCTTTTCACATTATTGTTCAATTCTCCATCATGTGGTGATGGTACCAGATTTACTATTATTGCCATTTAGGGAAGGCAGGTTATAATTGGATTAGTGTGCCATCCTCATTGTTCAGTTGAGGGCACTTGGAAATAGGTGAGTATTCCTTATAACTTGATCTTTAAAACCAAAGTCCTGTAAGAGTCTCAGGCAAGGTTCCCTTTTGCAAAAAGAAGGCTTTTCATTTCTTGGAAGCTCTGATAGCTCAACCAGGGGTAAGAAATTGTGGTGTTGATAGTGAATTTCTTAATGCTAAATTGGTTATAGAAGCCACTAGTTGTTTTGCCCTTTACTTTGGGATTCGATACATGTCAAGGAGAGGGCATCATAGCAGCAGTAACTGACTTGAAGAAAAACTAGGTAGAGTATTGAAACACACACACACACAGCATGGGGAGGTGGAGGGGTCATGGGAGGGGCCCCTATTGGCACCAACAGATGATATCACTTGTTTGCAAATAAGCAGGAAAAACAGAACTTGTGAGAGGGGCATAAAAAATTGATGATACCTTGACTATTTCTAACTCCACTTAAGCATTTTTAGTATTTTCCACAGTGACCTTTGATTAGTAACAAATCAGCTTGTTCAGAGCAGTAAACCTCAATAACAGTTCCAGAAAAGCTTCTGGGTCCACGTAGGATCATAGCTACACTAGCTAGAAATAGGACAGATGCAACCTGAAGAGAAAGATGTTGAACATCAGGTAAGTACCTGAAAGCCTAGCTGGCTGCCTGTTCCTTGAATCCCAAAGAGTCAGGTTCTCCAAATCTTCCCCAGGGAATGGAAACTCAAATGAGCCTCTCTAAGCTCAGTTCCTTCATCTTCGCTTTCCAAAACTTTGCACCGGGAGATCAAGGTTCTAAATTCTTAGTGGTGCAGAGATTGAGAGAAATCCTTGGTGAGACTCAGGAAAAAGTCCTCTGGTATGGAAAGTCCAGCTGACCTTTCAGCTAAGTTAAAACAGGTCACAAACCAATCTAAACCATCAATGTGTGACCCTGGCATAAAACTGCAGAGAATTCTAGGTCTACACACAAGAGACTGATGAGAAGGATGTCCCCACTCGACAGAGAGAGAAAAGTTCTGCGGTTTCCTTTTCATTAGGTGTTGGCTGTGTATTTTCTCATTCTTCTCTCTGGATGACCCTCTTTTGCCTATTTTATATTTCCATGTCTCTAGAGAGTAGGGTCAGTCTAGGAAAGAGAATGAAACTCAAACATCTTAGCAATGATAATAGAAGTCTGGTGAGTTAAGGAAGTTGAAAGGAGAGTAAAGTTAAAAAAATTTGCTAATATTAATTACCTCAGCTCAGAGCTATTAAATATGAATATAATATAATGACTAGATCTAACTTTCAAAATTATATACTAGTTCTATTTGTCTATGTTTTTAAGGCATGGACTTTTAAAGGCAAATGGAGGCAAAGGCAAAGATGATATTTACAACGTGTTATAGAGCGAATATAAACTTCAAAAAATAGACAGTAAGTGTTGAAAAAATTAAAATGTTAAGTGCCTCTTTGCTCTTGCCCTTTGTTTTGATGAGCAACTTCTAACTTTTCCAATATCCTCAACCATCTGTGACTCATTTTATTTGTCCAATGGTAAATATTCAACCAGGGAAATGCTTGTACTTGACTCACGTCCTGTAACTTCTAAAGATAATTGAGCTGATACAATATGGACATTTTGCTTTTACCAGGAGTTTTTAAATGGAACAATGTGGAATGCTTCAGTTAACCTCATTGTTATTAGGCCTAGTGTTTTGCAAACTAGATGACGACTTTCCTCCTCCCATTTTAACTGTATAATTGAAGTTTTTCTTGGATAAGACTCAAAATATATTCAAGTCCTAGAATGTGGGGGAAAAGGCAGTGTACTAACAGTTCATTGAGAATGTGTCAAAGGAGTACTAAAGATATAATTTAAATGTTTAGGGTTCAATACATAAAAAGAAAAAAAACACACCAGCTTCTATTTAATAAATGTAAGTTTTGCATCTTAACTCTTCTTAGATTGCTAAAAACAGCTTCACAATTTCTTAGCCTTGCACTCAGATGATAAACAAGGTACTGTTGCTGAAATGATTTTAATATTAACCTTTTTGTGAGAGGAGAGCTTAAAAGACTCTAAAAATACAATATAATATATACATGGTTCCATTTTAAAATAAGAGACACATGAAACTGCTTGCTTCCACTAAATTTGACACATGTCTGTGCCAATTTAAATACTTCTTTTATATTTGTATAAAAAAATAAAGGTAAAAACCAAGAATAAACAGCAGTGCCACAACCCACTGAGGTATATGTACAGGTATTTCTCAGAATAATAAACTGAAATATACCTTCTGGAAAAGTAGCTCGGTAGTCTACAGATTCATTTGAAACCATTTCTGTAGTTGGGCTTACACTTCGGGCACTTACAAGCCTATCCAAATGAGGAGTGTGTACTCTTGCATCATAGCGAACTAAGTCACTGCCCAGATCTTAAAACAGAGAGAAAGAAAGAGCTGGTTAAAGACTTGGCCATTATGGGCCCCAGTAGTCCAGAACTCATGGTTTTTATGGACAGCATATAATACAGCATGTATGAATCCATGATAATTTTAACTGTAACGTCTTTATTCTTAAGGTAACTTAAAATAAATAATTTAAAAAAATGCACCTTTAATTTGCTTTTTCTTTTTTAGCCACAGGAAAAGCCCAAGTAATAATAAGAGTATAATTGATATTGTGACAACACCAACAATCAATCCTGTGAAATTCTGGTCTGGTTGAACTATTACTTTTCCGAGGACAGTTGAAGAAACTGCTTGCTTCCACTAAAAATGACAAATGAAGAAACAGTCACAATTCAGCCATGATATAGTTACAACATATAAGTTGCAGGTTGAATCATAGTCTCTCTGTGCCCCAAAATACTGGCATAATTCCCTTCAGAATATTAAGACATTCCTCACCCATCTTTAGTGTTCAAATGATTAGTAGGTACAAATCCCCAATTCCTCTGGTTTAGTCTATGGTCCCATCCGATACTTAGTTGTTTGTATTTGTAACTAGGTATGAGGGATAAAAAGATAAATAAGACACAGTTCCCAATTTTGAGGAGCTTATGTATAGAAGGGGAGACAGATACATAATTGAATGATTATAAGGTAATGTGAAATGTGCCATAGAAGAAGGAATAAAGAGTAAGAAACAGAGACAATGGGACATTAATTCTGTCCTGGAGGGTGGGGTGGAGTGCAGAGAAGACTTCCCATAGGAGGTAATCATGTAATTATTATATACTTATAATTACTATGGGATAATAAGGTTTTAAAACTTCCATTTGATATACAGGAGAAATCTTTGAGGTCCCTTCTGGAGCTAACATTTTATGATTTTTAGGATTTATGGTCCTTCTGAATACCAAACTGATCTCATGATTCAGTCTCAGATTTTCTAATTTTTGTACTTTTCCATTTCATAAGTTTTTAGAAGACTTCGGAAAACCCTTTAAAAACCACTCGCTTTGGTTCTAGGTTATCAGATTTAGCTGTCTATGTGAAAGAAGTTACTGTTAAATAGTTTAATTCTTATCTTACTTTGACCAATGCTACATATTCTTTTACTTAGGGCTTCCATGCATTTGCAATCACTGTGAAGGGCAGCGGCATGCTGGGGTGGTGAGAGGCTGGGGAAGGACATTCTTGGATGTGACCTTGTCCCTCCTGAGTACCACAGCAAATTTTGACAAGAGTGTGCTGTGGTGGAGAGGAGGTGTGGGTAGGAAGGCCCTTTGAGATCTATCCTCTGATACGAGAGGCAGGAGACAGTGTGACAAAAACTCACTATTTCTAAAATAACAACTAGGAATCAAGGCTGAGTTGATGAGCCAAAGCCAACCAACAAATGAGCTTTAATGATTCATTTTAAGCCTGCAAGTGACATAATTACACTAGTATCTTTATTTATATCATGAGAGGAATTCAGGAATCCCACCTCTATATTTAGCTCACTGTTCAATTTCAGCAGGTCATTGGGGACTGTACATAAAACGGCTTCAGAATGAGAGTGGATGTTCTCACAGCTCTTATTTCCAACTTTTAACACTTCACCTTTCACTGCTTCAGGGTCAATGTCATTTCCCTGGAAGAAAAAAAAGGTTGTTAACACTTCACAGTTATGCAGGAAAGCTATCAATTAAAAGGAATATAAATATACTGCAGTTGCAGGCCAGGTGTTTGCCAAGGCATGTGATTTTATGATACTCATTTTCATGGGAATTTGGTTGAAGGGGAGCATGACCATTTCAGAGACTAACTAGTCAGAAATCACGGCATATAGCTTTTCTATCAAATTGTATTTTACAGAAAAGGAAAGAGATTCTTTTTTCACAGCCTTTGGAATGATGTCTACCCAGGTTCCCATGAGTTGGAAACATAATTACCTAATTATTGTTTTCAGGTAGTATTCATGATTGGCAAGACGCAGTTTCTGCAATTGGGAGTGTTTAACATCTGCCTAGTGCAGTGGTTCTCGACCTTAACTTGACTTTAAGAATCACACTGAGACCTTTAAAAAAATAAGTCCTGGTATCTGGGTCCCACCTCCAGAGATTATGATTCCATTAGCTTAACATGAGGCATGGGCATTGGTATCTTTTTTTAAAAATATTTTTTTACTGTGAAATGTATGCAGAAAAGTGATAAATTTCAAAGTACAGTTTAACAAGTAGTTTAGAGCAAATTTCAAAGTACAGTATAAGTTAAGTTCCACAATTTCAGGTACTTCCTTCTGGCTGTTCTAATACACTAGAAATATAAAAAGAAATATCTATATAATGATTTAGTAGTCATAACCATCTGTTAGATATCCTAACTTCTCTTTACAACTCCTCCCTCTCATTAATCATTCTCTCGATCTTCAGAGATATATGGGCAATGACCATTCTAACTTCTTCACATTGAACAGGGGTGTCGACATTATGGGGTAAGGGAATGCAGCTGGTTGATGTTCGCATCAGTATCTTTTAAAAGTTTTCCAGACGATGTTAATAGATAGCCAGATGGAGAACGCCTGCCTAAATGGGGCAACCAAAGGATAGATCTGAGCCTCTATGTTAATATCTTTCTTTTCTGTTTGAGTTGAACAGTTTCTTTTCATCAGTTCTTCACATCTGAATTCTACAGATAATAAATGAATTTATTTTCCAAGAAATTCTTATTCACTATGATTTGAGAGCATGATTATGTTCTCTCAAACAATTATACAATTACATGAAGATTTTTGAAAATTATTCATTTCACTTATTTAGTTAACTGAGATTTCCATTAGGCATTTAAAAAACATCAATGTTTTGTTGAAGAAACCATCAATTAGCTTTGGGAAACATAGTACAATTTCTCATATGAAGACAGTGTGTACATTTATTCATTAAACTAGCCAGTACTCTGAGGAGAGAGAGATCAGAACGTATGATTTTCTTATTGACAAAGAGCAGCCAGTTATAACTACAGTGCTGCTACTTTGTTTTGTATGTGCAAACTGCTTTCACATATGTTGTCTCATATACATCTAAGTAGATTGGTAGGTCAGGTATTATTCTGGGAAAAGAAACTGGGAGAAAATATTGAATCTGGAGTTTAAGATAAAAGGGATCTGGAAAAACACTATCCTGATATTTCTAGAAGTTACATATGTAGTATGTTGAACCAGGTGAACCACACAGGGCAATTCAACATAGAAGCACATAAATCTAACAGGCCACTTTGGGGCTTCAAATGACAACTTGTTGGTTAAGTCTGAGGAAGGCCTAAGGCACTCACTCACACAGTGGAGGGAATTCAGGGAATGACAAAGAAAGAGATTAAAGACCTGAGGGCTTGATTTATGAAGGGAGGACTAAAATGTGTCTTGCTTACTTAGATAGTAACTAAGTTGGGGGAAGGGATGAACATACTACATTTACATTTCCAATAGTCATTCTTTTACACTCAGAATATTTTGGATGTTTTAAAAAGGTTTCTCTACCAAAAAAAACAGGTCACATAGCCTGAAAAACTGACCCCCTTTTCATATGTGCTTATCAAAGAATACATGAGGTAGTGATGTATAGAAGAAATTACCGTCAGTTTTGCATGAGTAATTGTTTTAAAAGTCTAAAATGAGGAAAGGGGAAATCCAACATATTACAAAAGTGATACTGGCAGGTAACTACTATACAACAGAGAGGCCCAAGTCAGGAAAAATAAAAATATGTATAAGGCTACTTTTTTCATTTAAAATAAATCTCATCATTGAGCTGTGAAAAGAATATATTTAGAACTTACATTAACCCTTATTAAATAGAACATATTTACAAAATTGGCTCAGTTCTTCAGTCCTTAAAATGGTGATATATAGTTTTTTATATAAAGCAGTGGAGAGGGAGCTTTCTATCTTTAGTCCCCTACGTATAGAAAGCAATTTAAAGTTATAATTTCAAAACTGTAGAAAAGCCCCTCTCAGTTAGGTATTACTGTCATTCCGGCTTCAAACATGGAGAACCATGGTTCCGAGAGGGAAAGGGACTTGCCCAAGATCAGGGAGCAAATTGAATCCATTTGATACAAAATCTACTTCTCATCCACAGTGAGTTAGACACTGCTCTAGTCACTGGGAATACAAAGATGGACATGTTTCTTCTTCTCCTGTAATGTTAAGTGAAAACTAAGTGTACTCAATGTCACATCTGGATGAAGTTGTTCCTTGTCTGTTTCTTCTTCAGCCCTGTCCAGGTGTGGCATAACGTTTCTATCTGGGATTCAGGCCTGGGAATTCATGTCTTAGATGGGGGTGAAAATTGGTGGGATTTGAAATTCACTATTATACTAGGAAGAGGGGCCTGAAAGGCTTTCACACATCCAGGTGTCTACAAGGCTGAACCAGAGAAGTCCAATTAAGCAGTGAGGTGTAGGCTGGTAGCAGGGCCCAGCTAGGCAAGGGCCCAGAGTCCAGGGAGATCAGGCAACAGAAAATCAGCAAGTCAGTGCTGGTGGTGGTGGTGGTGGTGGGGATTTGTACTTCAGCCAGAGGATTTAAGTCCCTTAGACCAGGAAACAAGCCAGAAAAACTTCACAAAAGGCCCCCAAACCAAGTTACACAGGATGTTAATAGGCATTTGTAATTTGAAAAGAGCTGGGTGAACCAAAATTACATTGGTTTCTTCATTGGCTACTTTGGGGCCTTTCCTAGTAGGCACTGTGAAACCACAGGTGCAGTCTGTGCGTCAAATTTCCCAAACTTATTTGGCCTTTGAATATGTTTGTACACAGAATGCCTATTAATTCTGGGCTGCACAGTTGAGAATTACTAGTTTGAACTAAGAGATGAGCACTATCATTTTAAGCATCTGTTTTGACACCGGGCCATATGACCTCTGAGGAAAGTACCCTTCACTTCCATTCTGTTTGGAGTCAGAAATGGTCTCACAGCAGTTGTGACTGGGACTGGGCTATGGTTATGGGTAACTTAGTCACAAGGGGGGAGAAGACAATTCTGGCTGGCTCTGGGCATCAGGTGCACCTGGACTGGCTGAGGGAAACTTTGGCTCAGAATCAAGTTCCCTTCTAGATCGTTCTGATGCCCAGTCACTGCAGCTTGGCCTCTACTTGAGTTCCTGAACTTTTGTTCTTGTGTTTGCAGTGTAACAGCCTGAACCTTTGCTCCCTGCCTTGGCTATCTTTCTGCCCTCTTCTTCCTGTCCAGATTGGACTTTCAATGCATCTGTATTATCATATATTCCAATATGCTCCAGGGTAGGTTAAACCCCCAATGCAGTGTCTCTAACAACCTTCTTCAGCCCAAGTTCCATGCAATATGCTCATGTACAAAAAGTCAGTTAATTAGAAAAAAACATATGGGGTTTCTTTAAACAGAATTGACTTTTAGATAACTGTAAAAAGTCTGCATGTATTTCACTGAAAGAATTGCACATTTAGCTACATACCATATGATAGAAAAGTCTTCCCATTATGAAGGGTATACAGGTAAGCATTAATGAGGGTTAAGAATGAGAAGCATTGTGATTTAGTGGAAACAAGACCAAATTTGGAATCAAGAAACTTGAGTGTGAGCTTTAGCTCTGCTATTTTCTCCCTGGGTGACCAAAGACTAATCACCTAATCTCGGTTAACCTCTGTTTATTTATCTATAAAATGGGGATCATCACTGCTGACCTGCCAACTTCACAGGGTCCATGTAAGACTCAAATGAAATAGTATGTGTCAAGATACTATGTTAACGGTAAAATTCTATACAAATGTGAGCTGTTGTTATGAGTATTGTGTGATATTCCCAAAGAGATGTCTCCTCCCGATGACCAGTGTCCACACTTGGTGCTGGCTGACTTGAAGCCTTGGCGATATATTATCCCTACATCAATGAGGTTTCTGATTCATTCTGAAGACTGGTGATCCTTGGTCCCTACTGCGATCTCTTGACCTAAACTTGGCTGACTGTTTTGGCCATGGTGTAGTCACTGAACCAACTGCTGACTGAGGCAATTCATACAACTAGGGCTGGAAATGATCACAATCTCTTTTTAGCCAAGAAATTCTTGCATGCATGGCTTGCTTGTAGAACATGAACCTTTCCTGGCAATAAAGAGCAGATCTCACTCCAAATATATGATTCTATCCATAGCACTTTCATTCATGGAATACAAACATACTTCACATTCATGCTCTGAATGGTAACTGAATAAGCACAGCATGAAATAAAATGGTAGCCTTTCTTTTGAAGAAACAGTCCAATGCTTGTCTTGCTTGTCTCTTCTTATGCTTTACTTTCCTTTGTCTCTGCCCTAAGAAAGGGAAAGGTTTTAATCTGATCAACTTTAGAACTAGTAAAAAGATAAATTGCTCTCACAATAAATATTCTCTTACACCTCTGATTTCTTTTTTATACACAAGGAAAAATGGACTTTCGGAAAAGACTGAAATCATGATGCCAAAATAATCCCCCCAAACTCTGCCACCCCTACCAGATCACTATTCTATGAACTGACAGGTGCTATACAGTTGTTAGAGAAAAGAATCATTCTGTGTATAGGCAAGAAAAGAAAGTGCTTTGTGTCTGTCTCCTGAGACCCTTTGGGCCATGTTTAGAATAGTATTGACAGACTGAGGATGATGTCAAATCATGTTTTTCTTGGTACAACAATTTTGTAGGACATTGAATAATGGGCATTTAATTTGTAGAAAAAGAAGTTTTTCTATTCTATGTAAAACTGTGCTTGGAAGGACAGATTAAAAAAAACACACAATTATCTCTAATCCCTCCATTGTAGATACAGGAACATGTAAATAGAATTTTTCTGGGCATAAAAATATTTGCATGTAAAACTTTGTTTTCATAAAGAAAAACCAATTGGAATCTTTCAAACAGCAAACAGTAATTGTTGAAAGCAAAGGCCACAGTAGATTAGTTTTATTGAAAAAAAGAGAGAAGTGATAAAAGCTCTTGCTCTCTTTCTAAAACTAATTAAAGAAGCAGATGAAAGAACTTTGCTGTGGTAAACATGCTGTTCATTGAAGCGGGCTTCCATTTAATTTCATGCCGGGTTTGCTTAATTATTGTACAAAACACAACTGTGAGGTTAGTAAACTTGTGTGAGTGTGAATGTGTGTATGGGATGGGCTGCAGATAAGATGTGGTTGAGAAAGCAGAAAAATCTCAGTAGAAACAACACTGCTTAGACAGACATGACCTACAGCTACCTATGTTACATCCAGACAAGACCATCGTATCTTTGTGTTTATTCATATTTGCTTTCAGGAAAAAAATTTCTGAGTGTCTAAAACAATGTGATGAAGGATAAATATTTTGCTGTTTCTAGTGACTGGGCCAACAGACAAGGTCTTGATCATTTCACCTGTTTTATTACTATTTGAAGTAAAAATGGCTGAAGCAACGTAAGAAAGCTGTGTTCTAGTCTTGGTTCTTCCACTATTTCATTGCTTGCCAAAGTCTGTAATCTCTCTGGGTTTTAGTGTTCTTCATTTGCAACCGGCTGGGGTTAGAAAATATAATATATTATTCTCTGATTAAACTCTATTTGAGACTAATACAGTCTTAAGGTGATGGAAATATAGTTCCATCTATAAATAATTTAGGAGATGACCACACCTAGATACAAAATTCCAAGTATTACAAGGAAATACAGAATCACAATTAATGCATTTACTTTTAGGGCTCCTACCTTTTATTGCATAACAAGCACATAATTTAGGTATTTAGGGAAATGTATAACATCTGCAGGATAATGCACTCACAGGAAGCCTATTTAATGGATTTGTTTACCACAGTTGATACTTTTTAATGTATTCACAAGAAAGGGTTTAAAATGACTCATTAAAAAGCAGTCCATGATTATACTTATCTTTTTTAGTCATATGCAATAATGATTTGTTTTTCAGAGCTAACATACTTGCTGATGTAGTGTGAGATGTAAAGACAAACTACAATTCTATTCACATACCTATAAGTCCTTTAAGTTCAAGCTGATGACTTAAAAAAACGTTTAAACGTTTCTTACCTTAATTTCCAGTACATTTTCATTGCCCATTGAGATCATCACTGGCTTTGCAAAAGGCTTAAACACAGGATTATGTACATAAATGAGATCAAAGTAATTGGAATGGATCCCATCTAACATGAAAAAGGCTTTGGTTTTAAGGGGAAGTTGCAGATTCAGCTGTTGCAGTGAAGGAGTTGTACAGCAGATTATCTCTGAATTAGAACGATGCTGACATGCCTGTAGTAAGACACAATTATGCACTGTAAACAGAATATAATTTGACACTATCAACAGCAGCTTTCACATAATCCACTTCTTCAAACAGTTTATTGAAAATATATACTTTCTGGAAAAAAAATCTGCATTGAACTTCCTAATATTGAAGAACACATGCCTGGAAACATGACAGATGCTAAATTATCCACACAACCAGTCTTCACAGGAACACAGAGCTTCCTTTGGCTGGAATCAGCCACATGGATCTGTCTGAAGCTGGGGCTCCTTCGATCATTTTATTTTCCTTAAGATGACAGGACAGTTACCTGTAGGCACTGCTTCTTCACCTTGTGAAGCAGCTACTGCAGAAGTGGAGCTGAATTTTGTGAGGTACGAAGTCCTTGGGTTAAATCCTAGCTTTACAACAATTTGTGAGAACTGGGGCAAAGCCTGTACTTAGAACCTCAGTTTCCTCATTTAGAAAGTAAGAGTAAGACATTATTCATAATGTGGCATACTTCATGCCAAGGTGGTTTATAAACTGCCAAGCACCACAGGGTTAACATTATAATTAACTATGTTGCCGGGTAATCTTTATCAGTGTATTTTAAGCGGTCAATTACTGAGTGCCAGGTTCTGTGCAAAATACAAGGATGGTCTCATTTAATTGTCACAGTAGTCCAATGAAGTAGGAGCCATGATTAGACCCGCAATTTACAGATGAAGCTACCGAGCTCCCTGCTTACATAATTAGACCAAGTCACACAGCTTTGAATGAAACAGCAGGAGACACAAATCCTCGGCCATCTGACTCCAGAACTCACTGCCTTAAGCCCCATACATACGATTTCTTGTTTTTCTCTAGAGTACACTGGTAAATCTTTTCCTATGCTTTTTATTTCACAAAGGCTGTGCTATGATTATTCCATGCCCTTTCATCTTCCAGTTCATACCACCCCCTTTGGAATTCTGATTTATGGAATTATGGAAAATGTGGTTTCCTCTTGATTGTGACTACACTAAACTAGCAACACCAAGTAGGACATTTAAGGTTAAATGGTTGAGGTTTTCCCCCCAAGGAAAAGACAAACAAGCAACAACATCCCTTTGATTTCTTTTTCTTTGATAAGTATAGTTGGAGATAAAACAATTACTTATGCCCACAATAGAAAAAGGACTCAGGATATACATAAAAAGCACAAACACGAAATTTGGTATTTTATATTTTCTTTTAAAACTAATTTTAGAAAATTAATTCCTATGTTAAAAAATATGTTGTAAACACATAAAGATAACATACATAAATTTCATATGAATATAATATTGTGTTATTTAGTTTTATACCAAATTATTATTATAATGCTAAGAGCTATTTATTTGAATCATCTTAACTGAAATGAACAATTTACTGCCATCTCAATAATCCTCTAATAACAACAAGAAATTTGAAAACTATTTAATAAACTGCTGACTTCTGGGACATAACCCACATTAGAAAATGAATATACATTTTATTAAGAAGGTGGTTACCACTTTTTATTTTAAAAGATTAGCGTTTATTAGACTTAAAGTTACTGTGGCTGGATCAATACATCTAAACCAGAATCAGATCTGACCAATAATTTTTATTTGTTAAATAATGAATGGGCTCAATTCATCATGGTCAGCCTCAAATTCTATAAGCAGCAGGGAACACGGAAGGAACATATGTTTCTTTATGAGCTAGTTTTCAAAACAATAGTAAAACAGACCCACTGAATTTTTCACTCTTGCAGATTCTAATGCACAGTTCTATTGTTCTGGTATGTTTGTGACTAAAAGAACAGACGTTTATATTTCTAGATATTGGAAAAGATAAGATTTTTATCTTTTCCCATTGCTTGAATCCTCTTCCAGATATGCAATTCTTAGATCTGACACCTAAGATGTTTTTTAATAAATACTTGAAAACGAATGAATGGCACCAAGAGAGGCTCTCTGTGTCATCATAATTCTGATAAAGGGGAAGGAAGGGAATTTTAGTCAAGCAGGCTTGGTGTTATTAGATGAACTAATAATTTCTCAAATCTCTACTTAAAAAGTCATATGCTAACACTGAACAGGATTACTGTTGTTCTTACTTGGTTAATGAAAAATTGTTATGCTTGGTTGTAGAGAACTGATGCCTTTTAGATTAATAGCAGTGGTAGTCTAACTTTGTTTGTGGCTGTGTGTGGGGATTGGCTTCAAAGCCCTTCACTTCATGTGGTGACTCCCTGGGGTAGCATCTCTCAGGAATATGATAAAAATCTAATAATACCCCTTAGAGGTGATGCAATGTGGCTGATTGAGAAGGTCAAGAAAAATCTCATTTGAGATGACCTTATTGTTCAGTGATTTAGCTTGACATTTTTAGCACAAAATTGGTTTTTGTAATTAAAGAACAGAGTAGCTTTAGTCTTCAAGATATATTGGATGGGGAATCAGAAAGAAAGTGCTATAATTCAATCTATCATCTGCCCAATCGAGACACTTGAGAGAGAGCACTTGGAACTTTCATTCTAAGTTAGTCCATAAATTCAACCAGATCAGGCTATTTTAAATTAGAGAAAAACATCAACAAAAAGAATGGAATCTTTGTAAATACCTCCAGTCTTCCTAAGGTATAAACTGAAATGACCATTTTAATGTGACCTATACAAACTGTTAACAGCACAAAATGAGTTGATCACTTGTTAAGGCAGCATTCAGTTTAATTTTGACTGATGCTACAAATAAAATAAGGAAAGGTGGAGAAACACTAAACAGCATTCACACTCTGGGACACAACATAAACATTCTAATGCTCTTTCTTGTTACTTGATAATGTGCTAAGAAGAGATCAAGAAGAACAGTAACAAGAGGGATGCGTAATGAAGCAATGTGTGTCTGACATTAGAAAGACATGCTTCTGCAACATTAAAGGCTTTATCTAAGAGTTTCATTAGAGCACAGCAGAAGATGTTGTATTATACATTAGAAAGGGAAGCAAGGCGAAGGATGTAATTTCTATTTGTACTGATTGTCTTTAAAAACAGCTTCAAGTTGGTAATCACCATTTGTATCTAAATATTGTATCTATCTATATGTATGTATATTACAAAGTTAGCCCAAAACTCTAATTTTAGTTGTTGAATAAAAAACTACTACTTAAGATGCAAGGAAGGTAACTAGAAAACATTAAAAGTAAACCAATAATGTCCTTTCTGTGTGCTCTGTGTGCATTTCAAGGCAGAAAAGCCAATCTTTGAGTATAGTCGTCGTTCAAAGGGCTTACCACTGTAAAGTTCCTTCTTGCTTCATGGACATTTATGACCATTCTTGGGACACTAACTGAATTCAGGTTTTTTCCAACACCTGTTATTGTGCTTCCACCACTGGCAAAACAAAATGGAAAAATGGCAATATTGAAAGTTTCTCTTATCTTCAGAGAGAAGTTCAATTTAATCACATCAGAGATTGAAAGTTAGAGTCATGGCCAAAAAAAGTCAAATGAAAGTGTGGTGATGACTCCTTTTTGAAAACATCTGAAAAAAATTCATAGTTCATAAGCTGAAAAAAATGCATGTCTTTTTATTCACCAGATATACAGTAAAAATGTGTTTTTTTTTCCTTTCTGAAAGGGATATAAAGAAAAACAAATTTAACTATTATTGCTAGACTGATAGAATTAAAGGAAATGGAGCAGATTGAACTGGGTCCAATGACATACTGATTCAGAGGGCTCTGGTACAGGGGAAAGCTATGTGTAAAGCAGGCAGGGGAAAAAAATACGAGGGATGAAAAAAAGGTGGTTCCAGAATTGGTATGTACTTAATATAAGTGCGTAAAAAATAATGTTGCCACATTAAACTGTTTTACTGAAATCCATTTCAAACATAACAGAAAGGATAAAATGCTTCTTGGCATGAATTAACAAAGATAAACTCAAATTGGACTAAAAAACTGAATGAATTTTTCACTTCTGAATTGGAAAGGCAGTCTTCAAAGGAAATGCAACAGCATTAAAGAGATAAAACTGCAATTCCTCTTGACTATTTTAAAGCCAAATCTTCTTTATGTTCATTATTTTCTTATACCCATCAGAAGATTTTACTTACCTGATAAAAGATTTGGTTGGATGAATTTCATAGACAATAGGGTCTTCTCGGTAACTGAAGCTGGAGGCCTCTCGGTTAGCTAAGTCAATTTTCAATTTAACAGGAAACTCAGTTGAAATGATTTGGGCGGGGGTATAACATTCGAGAATACTATTTGACACACTGAACAAAAAAATTAACAAAATGGACTTTAGTTATTAGAGACACACATATTTTAGAATTATAACCATATATCAAAAGGATTAGAGGACAAAATGCATCATGTTTTAAGGAGGCATTCAGTTGAATTTTGACTGACCTTGCAAATAAAATAAGGAAAGGCAGAGGAACACCAGACAACATGCACACTCTAGGATATAACATAAATATTATAATGCTCTTTCTTGTTACTGGATAATATGCTAACAAGAGGACAAGAAGAATAGTAACAAGAAGGATGGCTGCTAAATGGGACTTTCCTGATGTGGTCTTGAAAAGCTCATACTAGGGCAGGCTGTTTATATTTGAATAGATCACAAATTTGGCCTTGTTGAAGACAAGCCATCCTTGACTTTAAAATATTTGGGATGTTAAATAATTTTTGAAGTATCCTTTCGGTACTTTATTAACCAAGCGCTTTTAACTTGAAGCAGCAAAAACACAACCTCCTTCCAAACCCAATCTCCTCCGGCTTTTCTCCAACCAAGAAAATAATTCAGTCTAATTGTAAATCTTGACAGAAATGTTAATTTTAATTTCTTGTCAGTTATGTAATCTCACAGCTCATAGTTTAGTGAGGTTACTAACGTAACAAGAAAGAGAGTGGATGGGGAGACAAAATTGAAAACTGAAATTAATAAATAATAAGGGAAAGGAAGACGATTCAGCAAAAGGGTGTAGATGGATTTGGGAAGGAGGAACAATTTTTGTTAGCAGAAGAGTAAATACTAAACATCTTGATTTTTCTCTATCAAAATCAAAGAACACTCTTTGCTTGTTAGGTATAGTTATTACTCCAATTTTACTGATGAAAACAAAAAATAAATTTACAACACCTTTTTAAAGTACATGTTTTTCCACCAATTGAAATGTGTCTAGAATTGCCACTGTTTAGGTGCTTTCCACTTAAAGTAAGTAAAGTGCCACCAGCTTTAGGACCATAACTTGGAGTAATACTTGTTATTAGAGGATCCTGAATGGAAGAAATAAAAAAAGAAAACAAAAGAGAGTAGCTTGTTAATTTTACAACTCCAAAAAGATTAAGTAGCAATCAAGTATCTTAGTTCATGAGAAAAGTAATGCTCAGTCTTACCACATAGGAAAATGTACTATATTGCGCTGTCCCTCGACCATTTGAAATAATTATGGACATATTAAAATGTTCATTCATTGCATGACCAACTGTGCATTTCAACCTGTAAAAAGCAGTTTAACATATTACAAATTCAAAGGCATTTTCTGGCTTGGCTGTTTCATACGAAAAGACATTAAATTGTGAGCTAACTACTCTGAAGAGCAAACATAGTTTCATGGTAAGCATTAGGCTAAAAATTTTATAATTCTACTTCGGCACTATTATGTCAAACTTTATACTGATTGCATTACAAGATTTATTCAGACAAAACAGGAAATTTCAAACCTCTTCAATGCAGTCTTCACCAATGGAAGAGTTCATAATAATCTAAGTTCAAGCCACAAAATTGTAGGAATAACTTGGGGCATACTAAAGATAAAGAAATGGTATTTCAACAGCATCTGCAACAATGAGCTAACCATAAATTATCTAAATCTCTTCATTAAAGTATGTCAACAGGTACTTTTTTGTGGTTATACTAGACACGTTTATTTAAATTACTTAAAAATTATGAAATTGTAATGGGCTTTTCATAGAATTACTTTTGAACATTCTTATTATAGTTCTGAAAAAAGTATAAATACATTTTGTTGTAATAAATAATTTTTTTTCACAAAGAGAATGCATTATGTTTCACTTTTATAGGTCCTAATTTATAATGCAATGATCTAGAATTCTGGAGAACTTGCAAGAATGAATGGATTTGTTTTGCCATTAAGCCAAACATATAACATTATTTGATGTTCTGGTCTCGGTAAAATAAGTATATTCAGACTTTTGTGTAACTCTGCAATCAATTCTATGAGAAATTAAATAACCACTTGATAGAACAGATTCAACCATGAGATTCAACTATAAAATTTGAAATACTTGGTTGTTGCTACTTCAAGATAAGTAATAATTTCTGGATTCTTTGTTCATTATGGGTTACAGAGCTGACAGAGGGCATGAGTAGAATACAGCTGAAAGAGCACAAGTCTTGGATCAGGAGAGCTAAGTTCAAAGCCCTACTCAGCTCTTACTCTCTGGGTTACGTCTGCTAGGACACATTCTGCCTCTGAACTTAATTTTACCCCCTGTGTAAAATGGGAATCACAACACCACCTCCCTTTGGGGATGGCTAAATGAGACGCACTCCATACATTACAGTGCCAATAAATATTACCTAATTATGAATTGAAACTTTTCCAAAAAAACAAGTCTAAAAAATGTGACTTAGCTGCTTCACTACATTTTTTTTTATTTTTTAACTTTTTATTTTGACGTAATTTCAAACTTACAGGACAGTTCCAAAAATAACACAAAATCCATACAGAGAAGTTCAACACCCCCATACTCCAGTATGCCAGTTTTACGCTTTTGCCATATTTGCTGTCATTCTATCCAGCCATCTATTTAGTCTCTTATATCTGTCCGTCAGTCCTGTCTGTGTATCTAGTTATTTAACAATCAATTTTCTAAGTATTTGAGAGTAGATTCTGTATATCATGCTGCTTGCATACATAGTACTACCATGTATATTTCCTCAGAACAAGAATATTCACTTATGTAATCACCTGAAGCACAATTATCAAGTTTGAGAACCTTAACATTGATAAAAACTTTCAGTCTTTTTTCCACTGTTTTCATGTCCCAAATAATGTCCTTATGGACCTTTTCTCCTATATTGTTAGATCCAGTCCAGAAACATGTATTGCATTTAACTGTCATTGTTCATAGTTGCTCTTTTTTTAAATATTAAATTTTAAAAATATATATCATAACTTTCCCATCTTAACCACTCCCAAGCATATCATTCAGTGGGATTAAGCACATTCACAATGTTGTGCTACCCTCACCTGCATCTGTTACCAGAACTTTCCCATTACCCCAAACAGAAACCTTATACCCATTATGCATTAACTTCTCATTCCCCCCTCTCCCTGTCACTGATAACCTGTACTCTATTTTTTGTCTCTGGCTTCACTACATTTTGAAAGTTCAGCAAGTGAACTTAGAAGAACAGGGTCTAGATCGAGCTGTTTACTGATTTTTATAGTAAAAACCTTTGAAGACTCACCATATTCGAAGACTCTAAAGATGGAGTGAGCCCAACTCTTTCAAATCTACCCAGACGGTTTCTGAAGAATTATTAATGGTTAAAAAACTCCTGAGATGCTGGATTCTTCTTTTCTTCACCCTAGGCATTTGTTACCTTTCTCCCTCCTTAATCCCGGCAAGTAAATAAGGGTTAAAAACAAAACAGAACAAAGCCCAGAAGGGATCTGATTGGCCAAGAGTTGGACTTTTTGAGCAATTTTTACAAGTAATCATTCAAAAATAAAGCTTGTTTTCCAAGCACACTCCCAGTAAAACATTTTAAGATCCTTACGCATTTGTTGTGCTCTCACTTAAGGTCAGGGTACAGCTCTCATTTCCAACGAGAACTCTGGTTTTCTTTAAATCCAATTTATTATTCCTCCTGAATCCAAAGTCCCAGCCACAGACGGTCAGCATTGTCCCTCCTTCAAGGGGCGCACTGGTTGGGAAAACCTACAAGAACAATGGAGAACTTGAACACAACAACAACAACAACAACAACAAAACAGTCTTTCATATGTGTGGAGAACAAACAAACAAAATACCTATCTTTAAACAGTCTGACATTTTTCCATTCTCCCATTATCGAGTATAAACTGAATTTTCACTAAAGCAAAAAGTGTCAAAAATTTCAGAACATCTGGAACAAATATTAAAACTACCTGACAGCCTGATGAGACAAGTTGTTTTCAGGAGAACCAGAGATGGGATAGAGAGCAGATTTAGCCTAGGTAGGAATGGAAGGTTTCTTGGGCTGCTCTGAAGTCAGTTATGTTTCTTATGGGTCTTCTGGGCTTGAACAGACATACTTTGAACTCAGACTTTTAAATGCTTTAACTCAGACTAGTTATAACTCCTTCATGGTCCTCTAGATCAAACCCTGATCAAAACTCCTTCGTGTGCCCTAGGAACCAAGGGCCAACATATATGCCTTGTTCTGTGTACCAGCTGGGCATGTGCCCCATTCTTGTTGCTGTGGTATTCCCAGAGAAGAAAATCACACAACAAAAAACACCTTTTTTCGTATCCAGTATTTGCACAGTTGCATTCAACAGCTATTCTAAAACCAAAACATAGATGGTATCTGGGATGATTAGGTTCATGTGTCAACTTGGCCAGCTTTGATGGTGTCCAGGTGTCTGGTCAAACAAGCACTGGCCTAACCATTACTGCAAGGATATTTGTGGCTGTTTAATAAACCAGAAGGCTAGTTTATTAAATCATCAGTCAGTTGACTGTACCTGTGACTGATTACATCAATGAAGGGCATGTCTTCCTCAATAAGAGAATTCAATCAGCTGGATTTAATCCAATCAGTTGAAGACTTTTAAGGGAGAAAGAGAGAGAACCTTCACTTCTTTGGCTAGCCGGCAAAGTGCTTCCTGAGTTCATGGAAACCTTCATTGGAGTTGATGCCTGCCCTATGGAATTTGGAAGCGTGCATCCTGCCCTACAGAATTTGGACTCATGCATCCCCACAGTTGTGTGAGACACTTTTATAAAATCTTATATTTACAGATATCTTTTGTTGGCTCTGTTTCCCTAGAGAACTCTAACTAACACAGTATCCAACGTATATCTACAAATCCATCTATTCATTTGCCTATCTATCTGTCTGTTTATCGAGTATCTACATTGGGTCAGGCACTAACAAATAAACAAATGAATCTATGTTTTATACCTGTTAATTCACATTTACTATTGATTTAAGATTTTTAAAAAATGTGGTCACTATTTAATACATACCAGCTAGTTAACACACTGGGCCTTTAAAAATTATGTACTATTTAATAAATACAGCATATTATTTCTGTTAGAAACAGATAAAAACAGAACCGGAGAGGACCCAAAATGTGATCTGTATTGTAGCAATTTTTCTAATTATCTCTCTTGGCATTATTTTACTTCTCATTTCTAGGATTAATTTTTTCCCCTCATGTTCAACGGCAGATAAACAAGTTGTTCACTGTATTATCGTGGGCTCACTTTTTGGGGTGGTAAAAGTAAAATATGCATTTATTACTAATACTAAGGCAACTCTGATATGATATTATTAGGCTCTTATGCAGTTTGCAAGGTAATGTTCTTAAGCTAATACCGTTAAAAACAAAACAAATTTCCAAGTTAAAAATAAGCTTCTCCTCAGCAGCTTTGTGACAATTGAAAAAGGAAATGCTCTTTTGGGGAGGACATATTGTAAATTGTGCTGTAAAGTACAATGGTGGGAAAACACAGCACCACTGCAGAGGCAACTCAAAAACCAGCATAAGTATTTGCTAAAGACCAGTCTGTGGAAGTTTAAAAAGTGATGCTTTTACAACTTAGGAGGGCTGTTAGCAAAATTCAAATTTGCAAACCCTCCCATCCCTTCCAAGTAAATAATCGCAAACCAAAGTCTTAACTTACCCTTGTTACCAAACCCTTTTAAAGTCGTAGCTTAATGCTTTTATGACAGTCATTTACCCATAAAATCCATTACACAGTTGTGCCTTTCATGAAATTTACTTTGTCCATGTCTAGCTAAATGAGAACTTTTAGAAAAAGAAATCTATCTATTATTATGTTAGAAATCCAGTAGGAGAGAATAAGACATCCTACCCTCACAGTCCTCTCTCTATTCAGACTGAGACTGTCACAGGAGCTGTGGCTGTTCCCTTTTCTAATGAGGATGCTTCTCATTGAAAACAGCTGACCCCGGCTGATGGCCTGATCCCACTGTCTAGATCCCCACCTCTCTGCATAAAAATGGAATTCTATCCTCTGGACACATGACTTTCTATATAAGGCAAAGGGATCGGTTGGTGACTGAAAGAAGACTTTGAGAGTTGGTGCACTGGCAATAGAAACGGATATTTAAAAACCTCTGCTAGGACCTCAGGATTCGAAAGGCCAGCTCTGTTTACCTTTTCTCCTCTGGGGAAGGATACTAAAGGGGGCATTTGGGCATTTCCCCCTTAGCTTATGGGATAACTTTCACTTTTCCAGGGGAAGAGGAAGGAAGCAATTTTGGGGCTACCACACCCTTAGATAGACCCAACATTGGGGTAGCAAACTCTAAATTATCTTTAAGGGTGGGGAAACCCTGTGGGTAGGAAATGGCTGTCCTACATTAAACCATGGGGGCTGCATCTCCCACCTGTCTGGACAGGGAAGAGATAACCACAAAATAGGTCCTGGCCTTTCACAGGTGAAAGATTGAGCCACTGATTAACCCATTGCACAAGTATTTTAAATGATCATGTTTTCAAATTCCATCAAGGTATTATATGAGAAAACTAAAAAATCCTTGAAAATGGAAATAAACAAAGGAGGCTTCCTCTCTTCTTCAGTAGGGAAAAAGTCACAAATATGTTGGTGACAGAGTAGTGCCTGCACTCCTCCTTCTCCCCCCACCCAAATAAAAGAGATCATTGTTGCTTCTTTCTGAATCTTCTGATCAATTAATTAACAGTTTTATTGTCTCACTGGGACTGAATACAATCCTGCAATATATACATTTATCCTAATAAATTCAGAGTACATTAGAAAGTACTCTTCCTTTTCTGAAGCATTTCTCATTGCTCTTGAAGTATGAGATCAGATAACATGTTTGAAACAAAATAATGGGCTTCCAATCCTGAAATCTCTCTCATGTGTGGAATTGCAAACAATTTCAGCCACTGAACTTCATGTACCTTGAAAGCAAGTTAACTTTCATTTTTTGGAAAGTGAAATTCTACACATTAGCTAGATTTTGTGCCTATAGAGTTGAAGACAGATAAGAAAAAGATGAATAACCTGTTTTATTTTTTGCAATAAGAATGCTGAATGTCACGGTTTAGTGCAGCATGAAATCTTCCTAACAACTATGAACCAAAAAGGATTTATGGACTCAGCTGCATGGCTTTCCTTCCAGCCACATAGAACGAGCCTTGGAGACTGGTGCATGATACAATGCAACCTTTTAAAAATATCAAAAATAGAGTGTTGGCATTATGAAAAGTGAGTGAGGAGGGAGATTAAAACAAATTATGAAAGATTCTCTGCTTCCAGAAAATCCTAAAATATTTACTGTTTCTAACCATCATTTTAAGACGCTTTAGTAATAAAAGCACATCCGTAAAAATGGAATGTTTCATTTGTACAAGTTACCAACCTGTTTTTTTTTTTAATTAAGAATACCAGGTTGCCTATTTTTGAAATGCAATTGTTGTGATTTAATTGAACACACACACACACACACACACACACACGCTCTCACAAACTCCCCATATCTCTTTCATGGAATAGCTGAGTTCAAATTTCTAGTGTCTCAAATTGCCAAGGCTGTGTATTTGTAAAAGCATAAAATTCCATGTGGTTTCAAAAATATATTGAACAAAAAAGTACATAAGCCTACCGTGTAGGTTTAAATTTTTTTTTTTTAAATTCTTTTTTGGTTTAGTCTCTGGCTAATCAAGCTAAGTCTTAAAAATTGTATCACACCTAACAGAAAATGATTTGATTAAAACCTAGTCACCAGTACAAATCTTGCCCCAAACCGTAACTAAATAAAAACAGCCATCTGCTTGGAGGCAATTCTTGTTCTGACTCGCACACTTTGTTTACGTGGGTTTGAATCAGGCAACTGAGACCTTTAGCTTGATTCTTTCACAAGAACCATTTACTAAAGTCCAACTGTTCTACATGCAGGCAGAGAAAATATACACTGGGTCCTCACCAGGGAAGTATTTTCAGCAAAATGCATTTGGATAACGAAATTGGAAAATATTGCCATGGAGATATTTTTAGTGCTAAATATACGCTCAAGCAAATAAGGCAGCAGAGAGTTTTTGAGCATGGCCGCAACATCATGGTGAAGCCCGAGGCTAGAACTTAAGTTCTCTATTGGCAGGAGGCATGTTTGTC